>NC_054476.1:73953371-74268156 GCF_017639515.1 Carcharodon carcharias
CAGCTCTGGGCCATCACATCGCCCACCCCCCAGCTCTGGGCCATCACATCGCCCACCCCCCAGCTCTGGGCCATCACATCGCCCACCCCCCAGCTCTGGGCCATCACATCGCCCACCCCCCAGCTCTGGGCCATCACATCGCCCACCCCCCAGCTCTGGGCCATCACATCGCCCACCCCCCAGCTCTGGGCCATCACATCGCCCACCCCCCAGCTCTGGGCCATCACATCGCCCACCCCCCAGCTCTGGGCCATCACATCGCCCACCCCCCAGCTCTGGGCCATCACATCGCCCACCCCCCAGCTCTGGGCCATCACATCGCCCACCCCCCAGCTCTGGGCCATCACATCGCCCACCCCCCAGCTCTGGGCCATCACATCGCCCACCCCCCAGCTCTGGGCCATCACATCGCCCACCCCCCAGCTCTGGGCCATCACATCGCCCACCCCCCAGCTCTGGGCCATCACATCGCCCACCCCCCAGCTCTGGGCCATCACATCGCCCACCCCCCAGCTCTGGGCCATCACATCGCCCACCCCCCAGCTCTGGGCCATCACATCGCCCACCCCCCAGCTCTGGGCCATCACATCGCCCACCCCCCAGCTCTGGGCCATCACATCGCCCACCCCCCAGCTCTGGGCCATCACATCGCCCACCCCCCAGCTCTGGGCCATCACATCGCCCACCCCCCAGCTCTGGGCCATCACATCGCCCACCCCCCAGCTCTGGGCCATCACATCGCCCACCCCCCAGCTCTGGGCCATCACATCGCCCACCCCCCAGCTCTGGGCCATCACATCGCCCACCCCCCAGCTCTGGGCCATCACATCGCCCACCCCCCAGCTCTGGGCCATCACATCGCCCACCCCCCAGCTCTGGGCCATCACATCGCCCACCCCCCAGCTCTGGGCCATCACATCGCCCACCCCCCAGCTCTGGGCCATCACATCGCCCACCCCCCCAGCTCTGGGCCATCACATCGCCCACCCCCCAGCTCTGGGCCATCACATCGCCCACCCCCCAGCTCTGGGCCATCACATCGCCCACCCCCCAGCTCTGGGCCATCACATCGCCCACCCCCCAGCTCTGGGCCATCACATCGCCCACCCCCCAGCTCTGGGCCATCACATCGCCCACCCCCCAGCTCTGGGCCATCACATCGCCCACCCCCCAGCTCTGGGCCATCACATCGCCCACCCCCCAGCTCTGGGCCATCACATCGCCCACCCCCCAGCTCTGGGCCATCACATCGCCCACCCCCCAGCTCTGGGCCATCACATCGCCCACCCCCCAGCTCTGGGCCATCACATCGCCCACCCCCCAGCTCTGGGCCATCACATCGCCCACCCCCCAGCTCTGGGCCATCACATCGCCCACCCCCCAGCTCTGGGCCATCACATCGCCCACCCCCCAGCTCTGGGCCATCACATCGCCCACCCCCCAGCTCTGGGCCATCACATCGCCCACCCCCCAGCTCTGGGCCATCACATCGCCCACCCCCCCAGCTCTGGGCCATCACATCGCCCACCCCCCAGCTCTGGGCCATCACATCGCCCACCCCCCAGCTCTGGGCCATCACATCGCCCACCCCCCAGCTCTGGGCCATCACATCGCCCACCCCCCAGCTCTGGGCCATCACATCGCCCACCCCCCAGCTCTGGGCCATCACATCGCCCACCCCCCAGCTCTGGGCCATCACATCGCCCACCCCCCAGCTCTGGGCCATCACATCGCCCACCCCCCCAGCTCTGGGCCATCACATCGCCCACCCCCCAGCTCTGGGCCATCACATCGCCCACCCCCCAGCTCTGGGCCATCACATCGCCCACCCCCCAGCTCTGGGCCATCACATCGCCCACCCCCCAGCTCTGGGCCATCACATCGCCCACCCCCCAGCTCTGGGCCATCACATCGCCCACCCCCCAGCTCTGGGCCATCACATCGCCCACCCCCCAGCTCTGGGCCATCACATCGCCCACCCCCCAGCTCTGGGCCATCACATCGCCCACCCCCCAGCTCTGGGCCATCACATCGCCCACCCCCCAGCTCTGGGCCATCACATCGCCCACCCCCCAGCTCTGGGCCATCACATCGCCCACCCCCCAGCTCTGGGCCATCACATCGCCCACCCCCCAGCTCTGGGCCATCACATCGCCCACCCCCCAGCTCTGGGCCATCACATCGCCCACCCCCCAGCTCTGGGCCATCACATCGCCCACCCCCCAGCTCTGGGCCATCACATCGCCCACCCCCCAGCTCTGGGCCATCACATCGCCCACCCCCCAGCTCTGGGCCATCACATCGCCCACCCCCCAGCTCTGGGCCATCACATCGCCCACCCCCCAGCTCTGGGCCATCACATCGCCCACCCCCCAGCTCTGGGCCATCACATCGCCCACCCCCCAGCTCTGGGCCATCACATCGCCCACCCCCCAGCTCTGGGCCATCACATCGCCCACCCCCCAGCTCTGGGCCATCACATCGCCCACCCCCCAGCTCTGGGCCATCACATCGCCCACCCCCCAGCTCTGGGCCATCACATCGCCCACCCCCCAGCTCTGGGCCATCACATCGCCCACCCCCCAGCTCTGGGCCATCACATCGCCCACCCCCCAGCTCTGGGCCATCACATCGCCCACCCCCCAGCTCTGGGCCATCACATCGCCCACCCCCCAGCTCTGGGCCATCACATCGCCCACCCCCCAGCTCTGGGCCATCACATCGCCCACCCCCCAGCTCTGGGCCATCACATCGCCCACCCCCCAGCTCTGGGCCATCACATCGCCCACCCCCCAGCTCTGGGCCATCACATCGCCCACCCCCCAGCTCTGGGCCATCACATCGCCCACCCCCCAGCTCTGGGCCATCACATCGCCCACCCCCCAGCTCTGGGCCATCACATCGCCCACCCCCCAGCTCTGGGCCATCACATCGCCCACCCCCCAGCTCTGGGCCATCACATCGCCCACCCCCCAGCTCTGGGCCATCACATCGCCCACCCCCCAGCTCTGGGCCATCACATCGCCCAGCCCCCCAGCTCTGGGCCATCACATCGCCCACCCCCCAGCTCTGGGCCATCACATCGCCCACCCCCCCAGCTCTGGGCCATCACATCGCCCACCCCCCAGCTCTGGGCCATCACATCGCCCACCCCCCAGCTCTGGGCCATCACATCGCCCACCCCCCAGCTCTGGGCCATCACATCGCCCACCCCCCAGCTCTGGGCCATCACATCGCCCACCCCCCAGCTCTGGGCCATCACATCGCCCACCCCCCAGCTCTGGGCCATCACATCGCCCACCCCCCAGCTCTGGGCCATCACATCGCCCCACCCCCCAGCTCTGGGCCATCACATCGCCCACCCCCCCAGCTCTGGGCCATCACATCGCCCACCCCCCAGCTCTGGGCCATCACATCGCCCCCACCCCCCAGCTCTGGGCCATCACATCGCCCACCCCCCAGCTCTGGGCCATCACATCGCCCACCCCCCAGCTCTGGGCCATCACATCGCCCACCCCCCAGCTCTGGGCCATCACATCGCCCACCCCCCAGCTCTGGGCCATCACATCGCCCGCCCCCCCAGCTCTGGGCCATCACATCGCCCACCCCCCCAGCTCTGGGCCATCACATCGCCCACCCCCCAGCTCTGGGCCATCACATCGCCCACCCCCCAGCTCTGGGCCATCACATCGCCCGCCCCCCCAGCTCTGGGCATCACATCGCCCACCCCCCCAGCTCTGGGCCATCACATCGCCCACCCCCCAGCTCTGGGCCATCACATCGCCCGCCCCCCCAGCTCTGGGCCATCACATCGCCCGCCCCCCAGCTCTGGGCCATCACATCGCCCGCCCCCCAGCTCTGGGCCATCACATCGCCCGCCCCCCAGCTCTGGGCCATCACATCGCCCGCCCCCCCAGCTCTGGGCCATCACATCGCCCGCCCCCCAGCTCTGGGCCATCACATCGCCCGCCCCCCCAGCTCTGGGCCATCACATCGCCCGCCCCCCAGCTCTGGGCCATCACATCGCCCGCCCCCCAGCTCTGGGCCATCACATCGCCCGCCCCCCAGCTCTGGGCCATCACATCGCCCGCCCCCCAGCTCTGGGCCATCACATCGCCCGCCCCCCAGCTCTGGGCCATCACATCGCCCGCCCCCCAGCTCTGGGCCATCACATCGCCCAGCCCCCCAGCTCTGGGCCATCACATCGCCCGCCCCCCAGCTCTGGGCCATCACATCGCCCGCCCCCCCAGCTCTGGGCCATCACATCGCCCGCCCCCCAGCTCTGGGCCATCACATCGCCCGCCCCCCAGCTCTGGGCCATCACATCGCCCGCCCCCCAGCTCTGGGCCATCACATCGCCCGCCCCCCAGCTCTGGGCCATCACATCGCCCGCCCCCCAGCTCTGGGCCATCACATCGCCCGCCCCCCAGCTCTGGGCCATCACATCGCCCGCCCCCCAGCTCTGGGCCATCACATCGCCCGCCCCCCAGCTCTGGGCCATCACATCGCCCGCCCCCCAGCTCTGGGCCATCACATCGCCCGCCCCCCAGCTCTGGGCCATCACATCGCCCGCCCCCCAGCTCTGGGCCATCACATCGCCCGCCCCCCAGCTCTGGGCCATCACATCGCCCGCCCCCCAGCTCTGGGCCATCACATCGCCCGCCCCCCAGCTCTGGGCCATCACATCGCCCGCCCCCCAGCTCTGGGCCATCACATCGCCCGCCCCCCAGCTCTGGGCCATCACATCGCCCGCCCCCCAGCTCTGGGCCATCACATCGCCCGCCCCCCAGCTCTGGGCCATCACATCGCCCGCCCCCCCAGCTCTGGGCCATCACATCGCCCGCCCCCCCAGCTCTGGGCCATCACATCGCCCGCCCCCCAGCTCTGGGCCATCACATCGCCCGCCCCCCAGCTCTGGGCCATCACATCGCCCGCCCCCCAGCTCTGGGCCATCACATCGCCCGCCCCCCAGCTCTGGGCCATCACATCGCCCGCCCCCCAGCTCTGGGCCATCACATCGCCCGCCCCCCCAGCTCTGGGCCATCACATCGCCCGCCCCCCAGCTCTGGGCCATCACATCGCCCGCCCCCCAGCTCTGGGCCATCACATCGCCCGCCCCCCAGCTCTGGGCCATCACATCGCCCGCCCCCCAGCTCTGGGCCATCACATCGCCCGCCCCCCAGCTCTGGGCCATCACATCGCCCGCCCCCCAGCTCTGGGCCATCACATCGCCCGCCCCCCAGCTCTGGGCCATCACATCGCCCGCCCCCCAGCTCTGGGCCATCACATCGCCCGCCCCCCAGCTCTGGGCCATCACATCGCCCGCCCCCCAGCTCTGGGCCATCACATCGCCCAGCCCCCCAGCTCTGGGCCATCACATCGCCCAGCCCCCCAGCTCTGGGCCATCACATCGCCCGCCCCCCAGCTCTGGGCCATCACATCGCCCGCCCCCCCAGCTCTGGGCCATCACATCGCCCGCCCCCCAGCTCTGGGCCATCACATCGCCCGCCCCCCAGCTCTGGGCCATCACATCGCCCGCCCCCCAGCTCTGGGCCATCACATCGCCCGCCCCCCAGCTCTGGGCCATCACATCGCCCGCCCCCCAGCTCTGGGCCATCACATCGCCCAGCCCCCCAGCTCTGGGCCATCACATCGCCCGCCCCCCAGCTCTGGGCCATCACATCGCCCGCCCCCCAGCTCTGGGCCATCACATCGCCCGCCCCCCAGCTCTGGGCCATCACATCGCCCGCCCCCCAGCTCTGGGCCATCACATCGCCCACCCCCCAGCTCTGGGCCATCACATCGCCCACGCCCCCAGCTCTGGGCCATCACATCGCCCTCCCCCCCAGCTCTGGGCCATCACATCGCCCACGCCCCCCAGCTCTGGGCCATCACATCGCCCACCCCCCAGCTCTGGGCCATCACATCGCCCACCCCCCAGCTCTGGGCCATCACATCGCCCACCCCCCAGCTCTGGGCCATCACATCGCCCACCCCCCAGCTCTGGGCCATCACATCGCCCACCCCCCAGCTCTGGGCCATCACATCGCCCACCCCCCAGCTCTGGGCCATCACATCGCCCACCCCCCAGCTCTGGGCCATCACATCGCCCACCCCCCAGCTCTGGGCCATCACATCGCCCACGCCCCCCAGCTCTGGGCCATCACATCGCCCACCCCCCAGCTCTGGGCCATCACATCGCCCACCCCCCAGCTCTGGGCCATCACATCGCCCACCCCCCAGCTCTGGGCCATCACATCGCCCACCCCCCAGCTCTGGGCCATCACATCGCCCACGCCCCCAGCTCTGGGCCATCACATCGCCCACCCCCCAGCTCTGGGCCATCACATCGCCCACCCCCCAGCTCTGGGCCATCACATCGCCCACCCCCCAGCTCTGGGCCATCACATCGCCCACCCCCCAGCTCTGGGCCATCACATCGCCCACCCCCCAGCTCTGGGCCATCACATCGCCCACCCCCCCAGCTCTGGGCCATCACATCGCCCACCCCCCAGCTCTGGGCCATCACATCGCCCACCCCCCAGCTCTGGGCCATCACATCGCCCACCCCCCAGCTCTGGGCCATCACATCGCCCACCCCCCAGCTCTGGGCCATCACATCGCCCACCCCCCAGCTCTGGGCCATCACATCGCCCACCCCCCCAGCTCTGGGCCATCACATCGCCCACCCCCCAGCTCTGGGCCATCACATCGCCCACCCCCCAGCTCTGGGCCATCACATCGCCCACCCCCCAGCTCTGGGCCATCACATCGCCCACCCCCCAGCTCTGGGCCATCACATCGCCCACCCCCCAGCTCTGGGCCATCACATCGCCCACCCCCCAGCTCTGGGCCATCACATCGCCCACCCCCCAGCTCTGGGCCATCACATCGCCCACCCCCCAGCTCTGGGCCATCACATCGCCCACCCCCCAGCTCTGGGCCATCACATCGCCCACCCCCCAGCTCTGGGCCATCACATCGCCCACCCCCCAGCTCTGGGCCATCACATCGCCCAGCCCCCCAGCTCTGGGCCATCACATCGCCCACCCCCCAGCTCTGGGCCATCACATCGCCCACCCCCCAGCTCTGGGCCATCACATCGCCCACCCCCCAGCTCTGGGCCATCACATCGCCCACCCCCCAGCTCTGGGCCATCACATCGCCCGACCCCCCAGCTCTGGGCCATCACATCGCCCACCCCCCAGCTCTGGGCATCACACGCCCACCCCCCAGCTCTGGGCCATCACATCGCCCACCCCCAGCTCTGGGCCATCACATCGCCCACCCCCCAGCTCTGGGCCATCACATCGCCCACCCCCCAGCTCTGGGCCATCACATCGCCCCGCCCCCCAGCTCTGGGCCATCACATCGCCCACCCCCCAGCTCTGGGCCATCACATCGCCCGCCCCCCAGCTCTGGGCCATCACATCGCCCAGCCCCCCAGCTCTGGGCCATCACATCGCCCACGCCCCCCAGCTCTGGGCCATCACATCGCCCGCCCCCCAGCTCTGGGCCATCACATCGCCCAGCCCCCCAGCTCTGGGCCATCACATCGCCCACCCCCCAGCTCTGGGCCATCACATCGCCCGCCCCCCAGCTCTGGGCCATCACATCGCCCCGCCCCCCAGCTCTGGGCCATCACATCGCCCGCCCCCCAGCTCTGGGCCATCACATCGCCCGCCCCCCAGCTCTGGGCCATCACATCGCCCGCCCCCCAGCTCTGGGCCATCACATCGCCCACCCCCCAGCTCTGGGCCATCACATCGCCCGCCCCCCAGCTCTGGGCCATCACATCGCCCAGCCCCCCAGCTCTGGGCCATCACATCGCCCAGCCCCCCAGCTCTGGGCCATCACATCGCCCACCCCCCAGCTCTGGGCCATCACATCGCCCACCCCCCAGCTCTGGGCCATCACATCGCCCACCCCCCAGCTCTGGGCCATCACATCGCCCACCCCCCAGCTCTGGGCCATCACATCGCCAGCCCCCCAGCTCTGGGCCATCACATCGCCCACCCCCCAGCTCTGGGCCATCACATCGCCCACCCCCCAGCTCTGGGCCATCACATCGCCCACCCCCCCAGCTCTGGGCCATCACATCGCCCACCCCCCAGCTCTGGGCCATCACATCGCCCACCCCCCAGCTCTGGGCCATCACATCGCCCCGCCCCCCAGCTCTGGGCCATCACATCGCCCACCCCCCAGCTCTGGGCCATCACATCGCCCACCCCCCAGCTCTGGGCCATCACATCGCCCGCCCCCCAGCTCTGGGCCATCACATCGCCCGCCCCCCCAGCTCTGGGCCATCACATCGCCCAGCCCCCCAGCTCTGGGCCATCACATCGCCCGCCCCCCAGCTCTGGGCCATCACATCGCCCGCCCCCCAGCTCTGGGCCATCACATCGCCCGCCCCCCAGCTCTGGGCCATCACATCGCCCGCCCCCCAGCTCTGGGCCATCACATCGCCCGCCCCCCAGCTCTGGGCCATCACATCGCCCGCCCCCCAGCTCTGGGCCATCACATCGCCCGCCCCCCAGCTCTGGGCCATCACATCGCCCGCCCCCCAGCTCTGGGCCATCACATCGCCCGCCCCCCAGCTCTGGGCCATCACATCGCCCGCCCCCCAGCTCTGGGCCATCACATCGCCCGCCCCCCAGCTCTGGGCCATCACATCGCCCGCCCCCCAGCTCTGGGCCATCACATCGCCCGCCCCCCAGCTCTGGGCCATCACATCGCCCGCCCCCCAGCTCTGGGCCATCACATCGCCCGCCCCCCCAGCTCTGGGCCATCACATCGCCCGCCCCCCAGCTCTGGGCCATCACATCGCCCGCCCCCCAGCTCTG
The DNA here is from genome assembly GCF_017639515.1 of Carcharodon carcharias. Classification (NCBI taxonomy): domain Eukaryota; kingdom Metazoa; phylum Chordata; class Chondrichthyes; order Lamniformes; family Lamnidae; genus Carcharodon; species Carcharodon carcharias. The sequence continues at coordinate 73,962,215 of NC_054476.1, forward strand.
GGCCATCACATCGCCCGCCCCCCAGCTCTGGGCCATCACATCGCCCGCCCCCCAGCTCTGGGCCATCACATCGCCCGCCCCCCAGCTCTGGGCCATCACATCGCCCGCCCCCCAGCTCTGGGCCATCACATCGCCCGCCCCCCAGCTCTGGGCCATCACATCGCCCCGCCCCCCAGCTCTGGGCCATCACATCGCCCGCCCCCCAGCTCTGGGCCATCACATCGCCCGCCCCCCAGCTCTGGGCCATCACATCGCCCGCCCCCCAGCTCTGGGCCATCACATCGCCCGCCCCCCAGCTCTGGGCCATCACATCGCCCGCCCCCCAGCTCTGGGCCATCACATCGCCCGCCCCCCAGCTCTGGGCCATCACATCGCCCGCCCCCCAGCTCTGGGCCATCACATCGCCCGCCCCCCAGCTCTGGGCCATCACATCGCCCGCCCCCCAGCTCTGGGCCATCACATCGCCCGCCCCCCAGCTCTGGGCCATCACATCGCCCGCCCCCCAGCTCTGGGCCATCACATCGCCCGCCCCCCAGCTCTGGGCCATCACATCGCCCGCCCCCAGCTCTGGGCCATCACATCGCCCGCCCCCCAGCTCTGGGCCATCACATCGCCCGCCCCCCAGCTCTGGGCCATCACATCGCCCGCCCCCCCAGCTCTGGGCCATCACATCGCCCGCCCCCCAGCTCTGGGCCATCACATCGCCCGCCCCCCAGCTCTGGCCATCACATCGCCCGCCCCCCAGCTCTGGGCCATCACATCGCCCGCCCCCCAGCTCTGGGCCATCACATCGCCCGCCCCCCAGCTCTGGGCCATCACATCGCCCGCCCCCCCAGCTCTGGGCCATCACATCGCCCGCCCCCCAGCTCTGGGCCATCACATCGCCCGCCCCCCAGCTCTGGGCCATCACATCGCCCGCCCCCCAGCTCTGGGCCATCACATCGCCCGCCCCCCAGCTCTGGGCCATCACATCGCCCGCCCCCCAGCTCTGGGCCATCACATCGCCCGCCCCCCCAGCTCTGGGCCATCACATCGCCCGCCCCCAGCTCTGGGCCATCACATCGCCCGCCCCCCAGCTCTGGGCCATCACATCGCCCGCCCCCCAGCTCTGGGCCATCACATCGCCCGCCCCCCAGCTCTGGGCCATCACATCGCCCGCCCCCCAGCTCTGGGCCATCACATCGCCCGCCCCCCAGCTCTGGGCCATCACATCGCCCGCCCCCCAGCTCTGGGCCATCACATCGCCCGCCCCCCAGCTCTGGGCCATCACATCGCCCGCCCCCCAGCTCTGGGCCATCACATCGCCCGCCCCCCAGCTCTGGGCCATCACATCGCCCGCCCCCCAGCTCTGGGCCATCACATCGCCCGCCCCCCAGCTCTGGGCCATCACATCGCCCGCCCCCCAGCTCTGGGCCATCACATCGCCCGCCCCCCAGCTCTGGGCCATCACATCGCCCGCCCCCCAGCTCTGGGCCATCACATCGCCCGCCCCCCAGCTCTGGGCCATCACATCGCCCGCCCCCCAGCTCTGGGCCATCACATCGCCCGCCCCCCAGCTCTGGGCCATCACATCGCCCGCCCCCCAGCTCTGGGCCATCACATCGCCCGCCCCCCAGCTCTGGGCCATCACATCGCCCGCCCCCCAGCTCTGGGCCATCACATCGCCCGCCCCCCAGCTCTGGGCCATCACATCGCCCGCCCCCCAGCTCTGGGCCATCACATCGCCCGCCCCCCAGCTCTGGGCCATCACATCGCCCGCCCCCCAGCTCTGGGCCATCACATCGCCCGCCCCCCAGCTCTGGGCCATCACATCGCCCGCCCCCCAGCTCTGGGTCCATCACATCGCCCGCCCCCCAGCTCTGGGCCATCACATCGCCACGCCCCCCAGCTCTGGGCCATCACATCGCCCGCCCCCCAGCTCTGGGCCATCACATCGCCCGCCCCCCAGCTCTGGGCCATCACATCGCCCGCCCCCCAGCTCTGGGCCATCACATCGCCCGCCCCCCAGCTCTGGGCCATCACATCGCCCGCCCCCCAGCTCTGGGCCATCACATCGCCCGCCCCCCAGCTCTGGGCCATCACATCGCCCGCCCCCCAGCTCTGGGCCATCACATCGCCCCGCCCCCAGCTCTGGGCCATCACATCGCCCGCCCCCCCCCCCCCCCCGAGCTCCAGGCCATCACGTTGCCCATCCGTCCCCTCCCCCCCCCCCCCCCGAGCTCCGGGCCATCACGTTGCCCATTCCGTCCCCTCCCCCCCCCCCCCGAGCTCCGGGCCATCACGTTGCCCATCCGTCCCCTCCCCCCCCCCCCCCGAGCTCCGGGCCATCACGTTGCCCATCCGTCCCCTCCCCCCCCCCCCCGAGCTCCGGGCCATCACGTCGCCCGTCCCACCACGCAGTCCCAACCTCACATCCATCCCACCACGCAGCCCCAACCACAGTCCCCGTCCCATCACGCTGCCTCAGCCCCATCGCTCTGTTCCGTCGCCGCCCGGCCCCGTCGCATCATGCCATTGCAGTGCCACCCCAGCCCCACCTACATCCCATCAGCCCTTTTTACCTGCAGAGAGTATTGTGTTCTCAGTCTTATAAATCCATACTGAAAACATTTTGTGGGTTAGATTTGGGAATGGGGATCTTTAATTTGGGGAAATTCAGAAGCTACGTTTCCTTGCCCACCTGCTGTCCCTCACTTTGCCAACACGCCATCAAAGCGGGCAGAAATTTGAATCACAGGGGTATTGCTATGTACTTGTATTGCAGTCTACAAATTTTTGCAGTGTCCTGATATTTGGGAGAGAGAATATTCCACCTTGTGCAGACAACGATCAGCAAAGCCACTTGTCTATTCCTACTGTAGTTGCTGCATGTGGTTGGGGGGGTGGGATTGCACTGCCATCATAGTATTATCATTGGGCTAGTAATTCAGAGGCCCAGGATAATTCTCTAGGGACCCGGGTTCAAAACCTACTATGGCAGATGGTGAAATTTGAATTTAGTTTAAAAAAAATCTAGAATTAAAAGTCTGATGATGACCACTAAACCATTGCTGATTGTAAGGACCCATTTGATTCACTAATAATGGAAATCTGCCATCCTTGCCTTACATGTGACTCCAGACCTACAGCAATGTGGTTGACCCTTAAAAATACCCTCAGCACAAGGGCAATTAGGAATGGGCAATAAATGCTGGCCAAGCCAGTGATGCCAACATCATTTGAATGAATTTTTAAAAATTAATAGGGTGAAGAGTGACTTGCATGTAGTTTTGCACTTAAATGTAATTTACATAGTGTATTTATAAAATAAGTTTTATCTAATGTGTCGAAGGTTTAGTCTGACTGCTTTTGTGGGAGAGGCCCAGAATTGTTTTAACATTGAACATTAGAAGCCTCTCTCTTGGTTTTGTAGGTACTAGTTGCCTTCTATTATATTTTCCAGTTTATTTCTTGTAATTTTGGAAGGAATGTTGGAGTCAAGATGAGGCAGAATACTCTTATGTATTTGCTGGTTTGACCTGTTTGAAATTTGTGGGTCTGATAGTTTGGAAAGAGCTATTTTAAGCACAGCTTAAATGGCATTGCCACATCAAAATGTAATAGGTTAGTGAGTAGATGAAAATAGTGGATGATCAAAAGGGTAACATTGGAGCTCTGATATATTGGAAACATAGAAAAATTTATGATAAAGCAGCCATTTGGTTCATTGTGTCCACATTGGCCAGAAAAAAAGCTATTTGGCTTATTCCCACCTTCTGGTTCTTGGCCCATAGCCATGTAGATTATGGCACTGCACGTGCATATCCAAGTATTTTTTTTTTAAATGCAGTGAGTATTCCTCTAGCCTCTCCTCCTCCCAACATTCTGGCATTGAGTTCCATATCTCCCATCACCCCAGGTGAAAAAAATTACTCATCAACTCCCCTCTATTTTACCACTTCGTTTGAATCTCTGCCATCTGGCTATTGACCTCTCTGCTAACAGGTTGTAAGGGTGCAGGAGATTAGAAATGGGGAATGGGACAATGCCATGGTCGATGAGAATTTTAAAATCAGCATTGATTAACCAAGAACCAATGTAGATCAGCCACCGTAGAGGTGAAGTGAGTGGGATTTGGTGTGAGTTAGGAAACAGGTAGTAGAGTTTTGGATGACCTCAAGTTTATGGAGGGTAGAATGGAGGAGATTGACCAGGATTGCGTTGGAATAGCCAAGTCTGAAGGCAACAAAAGTGCATTGTTGAGGGTTTTAGCAGCAATGAGCTGAGGCAATGGAAAAATAATGGGGGAGGCATGTATAGAATCGTATCATGTCCACAACACAGAAAAAGGCTATTTGGCCTATTGCATTGATCCTGGCTCTCCAAGAGCAACTCGCTAAATCCCACTCCCCCTCCTTTTTCCTGTAGCCCTGCAAAGTTTTTCTCTTCAGATAATTATCCACTTTTCTTTTGAAGGCCTTGGTCGAATCTGTAATGCACTCACCGTGGAGGGAAAAAGAAAATCCTCATGTAGCTGTTGCTTCTTTTGCCCATCACTTTAAATTGGTGTCCTCTGGTTCTGAATCCTTGAACAGCTAGGGGAAGCTGAAGAAATTCTGAGAGTGATAAATGCACTCTCTATCAGGTTTAATTGTTAGTTTCATTGATTGCCATGATACAATGTTGTGATTATGTTGTTAAATCAATAGTGTACAGCTCATGTTGTACAAGTGTTTGGGCCAGGTTCCATCTTGGATACTGTCTTCAGTTTTGGTTACTGAGACACAAAGGAATATCCAAACTTTCGAGTTGGCCCAGAGAAGGGTCAGGGGGCTGATTCATCATATCAGAACTAAATAGAATTAGGAGCATTGGGGAGAACATATTGAACTGTCCAGTGTTGAAAGGAAGTAAACAGGAAGGGATTTTTATGCGATGCCAAGAAGAATAGAATATTTTCATTCAGAGCACTATATTGTAAAGTAAACCTCAATATCAAACAGACAAAGCTATGAATTTATTAAAGATAACATCAGGAGTGATGATGGGAAGCACTTTTGAACAGTTATTAATGACTTTCTGCATTGTGCACATATCCTGTAATAATTTGAGATAAATGGCTTCCTTTATCTATACTTGCATTTGAGAACTGCTTATTCATTTAGTTGCATCTGACACCAAGAAAATTACTGATATTGAGGGATGAATCAAAATTAATGTCAAATTATAGGTTTTCACTTTTCAGATTTATTAACAATAACTCCTTCCTTGTTGGCTCCTTTCTTTCTCCTCTCCCCCACCTCATTATGGATTTAATGTCTTTTTGGAAGGGGTAGGAGAGGGAGGAGAATTCTGGTTTGTTTGCCTGCTACATAAAGTTACAGTTCATTGTAACACTGCAGTGTGATGAGCAGAAGTTGGAGGGTCTTTGGGTCTGCTGAATTGTCAGCCCAGCTGGCACACCATTTTAGGGCGTTATGGTGTCTGACTCCAGTTTGTAACATTACAGAGGAAAGAAGAGAAGCCATTGCTACATTGCTTTAGTTGCTCTGGCTGCGGTTAGATAGGTAAGAGTGGAACCAAGCAAAGGTATTTCCACTGAGTTGGGAGAACAGAAAAACGGTGTTTCTCAAAAGAAAGTGTGGTCAAAGACAGTAGACAAGAATGCACCACAATGGCTGTTGCAGGTGATGTCATTTGTAACGTTGATTTAGGGCTGGTTTCAGTGCTGTGATGGGCCGAAACCTAACAGCTGTAACCCTGTGAAAATACTCTTCTGATTTGGGAGGTTGTGGATTTGTGTCCAATCCAGAAACTTAAGCTCAAAAGCTATGTTGATGCTCCTTGTGTAGTACTGAGAGTGCTGCACTGTTGGAGGTGCTGTTTTCTTTTGGGTGAAACGTCAATCAAGCTGCCTTTGTTCTTTCAAATGGATGCAAAAGATCTCATTGCACTATTTTTGGGAATAGCAGTAACGTTCTCCCCAAACAACATCACTAAAACCTTGAAAAACTCAGCAGGTCTGGCAGCATCGGTGGAGAAGAAAAGAGTTGACTTTTCGAGTCCTCATGACCCTTCGACAGTTCTGTCGAAGGGTCATGAGGACTCGAAACGTCAACTCTTTTCTTCTCCACCGATGCTGCCAGACCTGCTGAGTTTTTCCAGGTAATTCTGTTTTTGTTTTGGATTTCCAGCATCCGCAGTTTTTTTGTTTTTATCACTAAAACCTTTCTGATCATGATCTCATTGCTGTCCATGAGACCTTGTTGCCACATTTCCTGCAAAAGTGACTATTCTTCAAAAGCACTTAACTTCAGTCACTCCAAAGTGCTTAGACAATTGTGAAAGGTGAGATGTAAATGAAGAGATTCAAACTTGAAGTTGTAGCAAAGATGAGCACGTATTTAGACAACACGTTCAAGGGGAAAGGTAGATTGGCGATGGGAAGATGTTTGAAAGGACAAAGATGTTAAGCGTGGGTTTTTTTTGAAGAGGGGGATGTGAAAGCAATTTTTGAAGCGTTATTACATGAGCTGTAGAAACTCGTTATAATGCCAGGTGTCATGGAAACCAGGAAAACAAGTCAGGTGTTTGGCAAATCAGTGGGAACAGGATAAAGGGCCTCATGGACAAGATGAACTTGGAGATGCATGAGGTGAGCTGGGAAGAAATTAGAGAAAGGCATTAATTCTGAATAGGAGCAGGGAGTTGCCTTCAGGACTTGGTGGGCAAGGGGATGGAGGGGATATGGCAGATGCAGCTGAATCCACTGCTTCAATTTTAATCCACCACTCATCCTGATTCATTGTCATTAGTTTTTTTCCCTCATTTCTCTTTCCCAACTCGCTACTCCTCCTACCTCTTCCTCCCTCCCTTGGTTAAATCTCAACCTCTGACTACTCAAATTATTTTTCTTAGTTTCCTTGCTTGTTTACATTGTTGATGGCTCCAGGCACATCTCCCTTTCAAGACCGCTCCCTCCAAAAATCCCACTTTTGACCTATGGGGGTGCTCCAGTTACCCCCAATTCTAACCTCCCCTCCTACACTCAAGACCCTTGAATATATCATCACCTTCCTCACAATACACAGCTTGAATCCCTTCAGTTGTGTCCCTACTTGCTGCTACAGCACTGAGATTGTCTGAATGAAAATCGCAACTTACTTGCTATGTGCCTGATGCAAAATCCCTGCTTGTTCTCCAACCATTTCAAGGCATTTGACATAGTTAATCACCCCATCCACCTCTACTGTTCTGTGGATCACTCTTGTGTTGTTCGACTCCTATGCATTCCAGTGCAACCAGTATATCCATTTTTATTTCCTTGTGCCACATAGTCACCTGTGTCTTTTGGGCCAAAAGGCCTACTGTTGGTATTTCTTTAGTCTCTGCTGTATTCATCGACATCTACACCTTCACCAGGTGTGGAGGGGGGCTGGGAGAAAGGAAGACCTCCTCGTGAACCTGCTCCTAGGCCTGGCCGAGTTGGCCATTAACAGGTCCAGGCAGCGGGCAATCGAGGGGGTCATCCGACCCAACTGTCTGTCCCTCTTCTGCGGTTGAGTGTCCCTGGAGAGGCGCACATGGCGTCTACTGGCACCATCGAGGCCTTCCGTGCTTGGTGGGCACCGCGAGGACTAGGGTGCTTTATCAACCCTTTTGATCACATTTTGATTTAATGTTGCTAAGTTTCCTTTGAATTTTGTCTTTGATTTTGCAGTTTCTCTTTAAGGGGCTGCTTTTACTTTATCTCTGATTTTGTTAATTTAGTTTAATTGTTTGACTCAAAAGAGTTATATCTGCACCTCTGTGATACTATCCATAGGCTTGGAATCATGTCAATTTTACCTCACCACCATTTTCCTTGACTCTGTGCTTTCAGGGTTCCTGTCTGGCATAAATATGGAATGAGCCAGAATTTCCTTCAACCACAGATTAGAAACTGTAAAGATACATACAGTCTTCATCATAGAAAAATTTGCTTTTAAGCAGTGTTTTTTTACTTTAGGACTTCCTAAAATTCTTTACAGACACCAGTTACTTTAGAAGTGTAGTCACTATTGTGATGTAGGGAATGTGACAGCCAAGTTGTGCATAGCAAGCTCCTACAAGAGAAATGAACAGTTAATCTGCCTTTATGATGTTTGAGGGATATTGACCTGGACACAGAGAAATCCTTTGCCCCCCCCCCTTTTGAAATAGCATGCCGGCACCTTTTTATGCCCACCTGAGAGGGCAGGCAGAGCCACTGTTTAACATTTCATTCTGAAAGATGTAAATTCCACTCCCCTGTTGCTAATTAATTCTGCCTCATGCAGCACCCCCCCCCCCCCAATCATCTTTGTCAGACTGAATGTGGCCATACAAAATCCTGGTATCCTGTTCAACTTGGGGCTGAATGTTTAGCCCCCTCATACTTTTTAAACTTGCAACTCAGACATAATGCCCCCCTCCAAATCTTCTCAATTTTCTCTGTTGGTACCCTCATCTACTCTTTTCATTACCTCACGACTCTTTCTCCCTCTCATCCTCCACTTTCCATAAACTTCAACTTGTCTGAAACTGTTGTCTGTATCAAATTAATTTTTGCTTACTATTTTGAACTTTTGCCCACCTACCCCCCCTCAATGCTCACTGACATAGTTTGGATGTCCTCTTCCTACCCCCATTGAATTTAAAATCCTCCTAATGTTCAAATGCCTCACTGTTTGCATACCCAAGTTTTAAGACCATTCCTAAGTCTGGTCCTCCTACCCTTTGGTTCTCCCTCTCTACTCCATCAAAGGGGTCTTGAAATCAAAGCTTGCATTCACCTCCTTGCCCTCCTTTTACATTCCAATCACATCTTGATATTTGTTTTTTCCCCTGAAGAATGTTCCTTGGGCTATACTTTATATTAATGATGCTGTATAAATGCAAGTTCTTCATTCCTACTATTGGTGGAACGATATACTGCCTTCAGAACACAGGGAAATGAAGAAAGAAAAACTTGCATTTATATGGTGCTTTCCATGGTCGCCAGATGTCTCAAAATACTTTACAGTTAATGAAGTACTTTCGAAATTTAGTCACTGTTGTAAGGTAGGAAATACGGCAGACAATTTGCACACAGCAAACTTCCACAAACAACGGTGTAATAATGAGCAGATGCTTCATTATGTTGTTGCTTGAGGGATAAATATTGACCATCACATTGGGGATAATTCGCCTGCTCTTTTTCAAAATGGTGCCAAGGGATTTTTTACATCCACTCTAAACAGGCAGGTGGAGCCTCAGTTTAATGTCGCATCTGAAGGATGTACCCAGCTGGGGAATGGAGAGTAAATTCAATACTAGTACAATAAAAATTAGGGAACTTTATGCTAACTGCTGCTTCTTTTAATGCAAAACAGGAACCCTTGTTTTCTAAACAAAAGGAGATATCAAGAACCATTGTAAAACAATACACATCAATTGAGGAGCAATTCTTTGTTAGGACCTAAACATAAGACTAAACAAATAATGGATACTGTACTTAACATGGCTTAAGGTGGGTCAGAGGGGAGATGAGGAACTTGCACTAACAGCGACGATGTTACAAAGCATTAACTGTAAAAGGTAAAATGGATTTTTTGATACTGGTGAATTCCTGCAGCCTTGGGTGGTATTGATCAAATTTGATTAATCACCCACTGATGCCTATTACATATTTACAGAAAATATCCATCTGATCTGATTATTGCCTAATATTTCCAGGACTAGCAATCCTGGAACTATAGCCAATTAAACATTTAAAGCAGTTAATTCTACAATTCTGGAATGTAAAAATAATGGCGGCAAAAATAAATCGATTGGTTTGCAGTCATTAATCTGGTTACCAGGCTTATCACCTTGAGTGTTGACAGATAAGCGAATGAGACAAAAGGTCATGGCTGCCATTGTGTGGTGAAAAGGAGAGGTATTTGTTTTAGAATGATGGCATAGGTAGTTGACCAGTCCAATTATTCATCAAATATTAAATTTCTTTCCTATAAAAGAAACAAGTGGTAGCAATTTAATACTTCATGGTCATCAGAATTTCTTAGTTTATTAATGATCTGTAGGGGCAATTCAATTTTAGATTCCAGAATTGTCAGGTTGAGGTTCTTCAAAGCTTGTGACTTAATTTGTTGCTAGAGTTATATTGCCAGTAAAGAAAGATACATTTATGTAGCACCTTGTTACAGCTCTCAGAAATGGATCATGTGTAAAATATTGAATTTTCGTTAAACAAAGTCAGATTTTACTTGTATGACACCACAATAGGGTAATAAGATATGAGTTACAGGCATCTAGTCTTAAATTGATAAGATCCACATCTCGCGCATAACTGTAGCCTGATGATGAATCTTGAGGAAAGCCCTATAAATCAATCTTCCACTAGCTTTGAGTTCTGTCTGCCAGCATATTGCATCTGATCCTGTGCGATAGAATGTGTGGCAAACTGGGTCCTTTATGGTTGAGGGGTAATTTGCAGCTGATGTCTCTCATGCTCTGACTTGATAGTAGAAGTCAGAAGCCGCTTTATTGAAGTGTAATTGAGTAAAGCTTGTGTGCATGTATGTATAGCAAATCTCCTGTGTTGCCTTGTAATTAATGTATGTTAATTGAAATAATGCAATTTCATTGAATCAAAGTCCAGTTCAAATTATTTAATTGTTTAGATATAATTTTTCATGAAACTTGTAAACTTGTGCCTTTGATTAGTGCTCTCTCTGTACCTTCTGCTCCCTCTGTACCCTATACCTGAATGATGAAAAGAAATTGGGGAAAATGTTGCTGGTTGGGTACAGTTAGCTCATTCATGTGTTGAACTACTGGAATGGGGTCATGTAACTTAGTGTTGGCAGAGTGGTGCAATGATCTGACAGCAGTGGTAAGAGCATAAGAGAAGCTGTTGCTTGTTGGGATATTGGAATGCCAGGTGGGATATGGGGCCCCCCACCACCCCCCTCCACTTTTCTCTCTCTCTCTCTCCGCACCCCCCCACACACAGCTTAAACCAGCTTATATTTCAACTCTTTCTTGGACTCGAACTCAAGTTCTGTCGAAGGGTCATGAGGACTCGAAACGTCAACTCTTTTCTTCTCCGTCGATGCTGCCAGACTTGCTGAGTTTTTCCAGGTAATTCTGTTTTTGTTTGGGATATGGAGCATACTGGCTTTGCATGAAACTAAAACCAGCCCTTAGTTGAGTGAAGTGCTTACTACTCATTGCAACCAAATACCCAAAAATTGCAGTAAATACTTTCAACAGCTTATTGCTGGGAATCAGTGTTAAATAGAATATATGAGCATATGAATTAGGACCAGGAGTAGGACTTTTGGTCCCTTGAACCTGCTCCACCATTCAATAAGATCTGATTGTGGCCTCAACTCCACTGTCCTTCCTACCGCCATACCCTTTGGCTCCCTTGTCAATTGAGAATGTAACTCAGCCTTAATATTCAATGACTTTGCGTCCCCACTTTTCTGTTAATCTGAACGTGATAAAGTGACATTTATAACAAGTTGATGCTGTAGATACAACTTTTAATATGATCTAATTTGAAAAAATGTTCAAGTATAGAGTTAAAATACTGGTAATCCTCTGCATTGAGACAATTCTGGCCACTTGTGTGTTCCGATTTCCTTTACCTCACCATTAACCATACTTTCGGCTGGTAAGGCTCTGAAATCCCCCCCCCACCCCCAGCTTACACACACACACACACACACACACACACACACCCAATCCCACACTTTGCGACATTAAAGATTGTGCTGTGAAGTGTGTCAAGGTATATGCCCTTCAGGTGTAAGAAGAGATTTCTTTTCAGTATGAAATACTTGACCTCATTTAGACACTGAATTAGTAAAAATCTGACTTGGGAGAATCCATTCTTTTACCTGCAAAAAAACGAATTTTTTGGTTGAATGGAAGCTTGAATAACTTGCCTGTTAGGACTCATATAGGTTGAAAATCCAGATCAGGACTTGGCTCAGAATGTGGACTGACAGTCCCGTGCAGTAGAATAAATGCTTCGATGATGGGTGTGCCATCCTTCAGATAAGACATTAAACCTATTTAAGTAGATATTGACACTATTCAGAGCAGAACAGGAAGTTCTTGGTATCCTGCCAATGTTTGTCCCTCACCCAATCCCACACACTGTTAACTTGTCATTCATCATACTGTAGCTTGCTGGACATTGCTGGATCTGCTGAGGTGTCTGCATGATAGTTGATGCACTCTAGAAGTAGTTCATTGCTTGAAGCCATTTCACTGCTGTACCAATGTGCTTGTGTGTTCAGGGCTATGCTAAATATCACTAGTATGTCAGTTGCTGCTGAAAATGGCTTGTGAAGCTTTCTTTTACTGGAGTTGACTCTCAGTGCACTTTTTTTACTTCTACGATCGCAAGAAATTTGCATGTAATGGTGGAATGCAGGCACACTGGTGGTACCAACTTTGTCAACCGTGGGCTACATTAATACATTAATATTACAAAAAGGTAGGAAAGTAAGTTGTAAAGAGGGTATAAGGAGGCTACAAAGGGATATAGATAGTTTAAGTGAGTGGGCAAAGAATTGGCAAATGGAGTACAATGTGGGCAAATGTGAAATTGTCCAGTTTGGCAGAAAGAATAAAAAAAAATTATCTAAATGGTGAGAGATTGCAGAGCTTTGGGGTGCAGAGGGACCTGGGTATCCTCGTGCATAACTCAAAAACATACAGGTAAAGCAAATAATTAGGAAAGCTAATAGAATGTATTATTTATTGCAAGGGGCATTGAATACAAAAGTAGGGAGGTTGTGCTTTAGTTATACAGGGCATTGGTGAGACCAGTATTGTATAGTATTGGTCTCCTTTAATGAAAGATGGAAGTATGTTAGGAGCAGTTCAGAGCAGCTTTACTAGACTAATACCTGGAATGGGCTGCTTGTCTTATGAGAAAAAGGTCAGACAGGCTAGACTTGTATCTACTGGAGTTTCAAAGAGCAAGAGACTTGATTGAAACGTAAGACCCTGAGAGGTCATGGCAGGGTGGATGTGGAAAGGATGTTTGCTCTTGTAGGAGAATCTCGAATTAGGCATCACTGTTTAAAAATAAGGAGTCACCCATTTAAGACCGATGAGAAATTTTTTCTGAGGGTTGAGATTCTTTGGAAATCCCTTCCCTAAAAGGCAGTGGAAGCAGTGTTTTTGAATATTTTTAAGGCAGAACTAGATAGATTCTTGATAACCTTTCACCTCCTTGCTAATTGTGGGTAGGCAGAATTGTGGAGCTGAGGTTACAATCAGATGAGCCATGATTTTATAGAATGGCGGAGCAGGCTCAAGGGGCCAAATGGCTTACTACTGGTCCTAATTAGTATGTTCATATGTGTGATGAGGAGAAGTTTGATTTGGTTCAAAACACTTTTTCCATAGTAAAGAAAAACTTGCAGTCATGTTTACAATTAAAATGATTTAGTTGAATTGATACAAATTATGTTTGCATAATAGTGCAAAAAAGCCTCAAATGGGCTTTCTTTAATCTTTTTGATCTTGCAAATACTGATTAACTGCACCGGAACGTGTTCTGATGAGATTTGTCTGTGTTAACTTAGGTTCTTGGAGATACTAAACTGAGTGCTGCTCTTTGCACTGGCTCTCCATTTCTGCAACTGAAATTGACTAGTGTGCTATCTGTTTTTAGTAGTGTTTGTAGCTTAAGACAGCTTGGAAGAACTTTTATTCTCAAATTCCTTGAACTAATAACTGGATATGATTATGTACTAAAGTAGTGCTTCAGTTAAATTTGCCTGCAGCTGCGCACTCGATCAAGTAGTCTAATGAAACATGAAATGAATATTTATATAGCACCTTTCACAATCTCAGGCTAGCCCAGCACTTCACAGCCAATTCTGTATGTTTTGAAGTGTGGTCATTGGAATTTTAGGAAATAGCAGAATCCAATTTGCACATAGAACACTAATTTGTCATCTTGCAGGTGGAATTACTAATTCCTGCTAATGTCTCTCATGACTGTTGTGCTGTGATCACTTGTGTATTAGGACAAAGTATCCAACATTTTAATGAAATCTATGCCATAAGTACAGCCCTAAGGTCTCAAATGAATAAATGAGTGGCATCCTTATTCAGTTTTTTCTCCAGCAGGAAGAGACATTTTAAAACACAATAAATCATGATACAAAGTTTAAAAAGTAAAAGTTGCTATGGTTTTACCTCAACTTTAGGAAACTTATTTTATTAGAGCCTTTTTTCCTGTTCTCCTTTCTAAGGCATTGCTTTTGCTGTGGTTAATTTTGTGGGAGTTAATTGCCCTCCAATAATCACTCTTCATGTGCTGGTGTGCACAGAATGCAACAGGCTATTTGATCATGGAGAGCACTGTAAGTCTGGACTTCATCTTGCCCATGCTTAACACTATGTGAACCTTTAATCAGTGGTCATTGTTAGATGATCATGGTCGGGAATTCTGATTGATTTTTGTTTTCATCCCCAACCTTGCAAGCTGCCAATGCCAATCTATGGTATTTTAGCTGCTTTCCTAGTTGAGGTTAGTCAACTTAAGTTGGAGTCTTATTTTAGACATTTTAATCAAAGTCTCATAGGATAGAGATGTATTTGTATATTTTATTAATCAAGAATGACCTAAATGTTAACTTTAGATAACCATTATGTCTTGCTAAATAATGTATTTTTACACGTGTTAGGTTTATATCTCATGTTCCTGGAAACAGCATGTAAGAGGATAATGTCCAATGTCCACACAGGTACTGTTTGATTGGAAAAACTGTTGCCTGAGTCCAGGCAGGTTAGCTTGGAGGATTTATAAGGCATGACTAATGTATTACTTGTCTAATTGACCAGGGCCATCACATTTAATTGCAAACACTACAGATTGTTAAACATGGCTGTTCATTTGATACAGATGACTCTTGGGAGATACAGTCATTGACCACTTTGACTTCAAAGACATTTGTTATTTCTGCAAATAAGCAGATCTGCAGTAATCATACCTAGCTAGGCTGTCACAGAGTAAAAAATTGGGTCATCATGGGGAGTGAATCTGATTGAAGACTGCTTAAATCTTTTGAGAGTGAAGACTTGTTGCTGATGGGCAATAGACCACTTTGGGTTGCTCTGTGGATTGGAGTCTTCAATCTTCATTTATATTGAGCTCTATTGGTCAGTGTTTGAGGCTTACAGCTGCCAGCTTCAATTGTGTTTTTAAACTGCAGCGGACAAGATAAACCACATAAAAGCTACAGCAAGTTTAAATCTAAGGACAACGTAAATAGTGCCTTTAAGTATCGAATGTAGAGAAATTGATTTTTCACTATTAAACTGTTAAGAAATGATGAATCAACTATTAATTAAGTGAAGCCATTTGTTGGCTCAGGACCTGAGTCATGTCTGGTAAGATCACCCTTTCGGCCTGCACTCTGAAGAGGAGAAAATTGCAGTGGCACGTTCGAGTTGCTTGTGTACAGAGCAAACATTCCCTGTTAGGATCTCTGGGTTTCACTATCCACTCCTTAGATGGTGACAGAAAAGGGAACACTACAGATTGATGAGATGTGAGTGGTTAAGAATTGTAAACCCCAAAATGTGCTGCCCTTTTGACATCATCTAAAGACACAGTGCCAGTTTCCACATGTATGATGACGACACCCAACACCACCTTACTAATGGCCTTTTATGGGATGGCTTTTTGGAGCAGCTTGTGGTGGAGTCCACGAGGGAACGGGCAATTCTAGATTTAGTGTTGTGTAATGAGGCAAATTTGATAAGGGAGCTTAAGGTGAAGGAATCGTTAGGAGGAAGTGACCATAATATGATAGAATTTACCCTGCAATTTGAGAAGAAAAAGCTGGAATCAGATGTAATGGTATTACAGTTGAATAAAGGCAACTACAGAGGCATGAGGGAGGAGCTCGCCAGAATTGACTGGGCGATGAGCCTATCAGGAAAGATAGTGGAACAGCAATGGCATGAGTTTCTGGGAGTAATTTGGGAAACTCAGCAAAAATTCATCCCTAGGAGGAAGAAACATACGAAAGGGAGGACAAGGCAACCATGGCTGACAAAGGAAGTCAGGGACAGCATAAAAGCTAAAGAGAAAGCATACAATGCGGTGAAGAGCAGTGGGAAGCCAGGGAATTGGGAAGCCTACAAAGATCAACAGAGGACAACTAAAAAAGAAATAAGGAGGGAGAAGATTAAATATGAGGGTAAACTAGCCAGTAATATAATAGAAGATGGCAAGAGTTTTTTTAGATATATAAAGGGTAAGAGAGAGGCAAAAGTGGACATTGGGCCGCTGGAAAATGACGCTGGAGAAGTAGTGGTGGGGAACAAAGAAATGGCGGAGGAACTGAATAGGTACTTTGCGTCAGTCTTCACGGTGGAAGACACGAGTAACATCCCCAAAGTTCAAGGGAGTCGGGAGGCAGAGGTGAGCATGTTGACCATTACCAAGGAGAAGGTGCTAGGAAAACAAAGGTCTGAAGGTGGATAAATCACCTGGACCAGATGGATTACACCCCAGAGTTCTGAAGGAGATAGCTGAAGAGATAGTAGAGGCATTAGTGGTGATCTTTCAGGAATCACTGGAGTCAGGGAGGGTTCCAGAGGACTGGAAAATCACTAATGTAACCCCCCTATTTAAGAATGGAGTGAGGCAAAAGACAGGAAATTACAGGCCGATTAGCCTGACCTCGGTCGTTGGTAAGATTTTAGAGTCCATTATTAAGGATGAGGTTTCAGAATACTTGGAAGTGCATGGTAAAATAGGGCAAAGTCAGCATGGTTTCATCAAGGGGAGGTCATACCTGACAAATCTGTTAGAATTCTTTGAGGAGGTAACGAGCTGGTTAGACAAAGGAGAGCCAATGGACGTTATCTACTTGGACTTCCAGAAGGCCTTTGACAAGGTGCCGCACAGGAGGCTGCTCAGTAAGATAAGAGCCCATGGTGTTAGAGGCAAGGTACTAGCAAGGATAGAAGATTGGCTGTCTGGCAGGAGGCAGAGAGTGGGGATAAGGGGGTCCTTCTCAGGATGACGGCCAGTGATTAGTGGAGTTCCGCAAGGGTCAATGTTGGGACTACAACTTTTCATTTTATACATTAATGATCTAGATGAAGAAACTGAGGGCATTCTGGCTAAGTTTGCAGATGATACTAAGATAGATGGAGGGACAGGTAGTATTGAGGAGGCGGAGAGGCTACAGAAGGATTTGGACAAGTTAGGAGAATGGGCAAAGAAGTGGCAGATGGAATACAAGGTGGGGAAGTGTGAGGTCATGCACTTTGGTAGGAAGAATAGAGGCATAGACTATTTTATAAATGGGGAGAGAATTCAGAAATCTGGAGTGCAACTGGACTTGGGAGTCCTAGTCCAGGATTCTCTTAAGGTGAACTTGCAGGTTGAGTGGGTAGTTAGAAGGCAAATGCAATGTTGGCATTTATTTCAAGAGGACTAGAATA
Organism: Carcharodon carcharias; assembly: GCF_017639515.1. Taxonomy (NCBI): domain Eukaryota; kingdom Metazoa; phylum Chordata; class Chondrichthyes; order Lamniformes; family Lamnidae; genus Carcharodon; species Carcharodon carcharias. The sequence continues at coordinate 73,979,690 of NC_054476.1, forward strand.
CAGAAGCAGGAATGTGCTGCTGAGGCTTTATAAGGCTCTGGTCAGACCACATTTAGAATATTGTGCGCAATTTTGGGCCCCGTATCTCAGGAAGGATGTTCTGCTCCTGGAGAGGGTCCAAAGGAGGTTCATGAGAACGATCCCAGGAATGAAAGGCTTAACATATGAGGAACGGTTGAGGACTCTGGGTCTATACTCGATGGAGTTGAGAAGGATGAGGGGGGATCTGATTGAAACTTTCAGAATACTGAAAGGCCTGAATAGAGTGGACGTGGGGAAGATGTTTCCATTAGTAGGAGAGACTAGGACACGAGGGCACAGCCTCAGAGTAAAGGGAAGACCTTTTAGAACAGAGATGAGGAAAAACTTCTTTAGCCAGAGAGTGGTGAATTTGTGGAATTCATTGCCACAGAAGGCTGTGGAGGCCAGCTCATTGAGTGTATTTAAGACCGAGATGGATAGGTTCTTGATTGGTAAGGGGATCAAAGATTACAGGGAGAAGGCGGGAGAATGGGGTTGAGAAACTTATCAGCTATGATTGAATGGCAGAGCAGACTCGATGGGCTGAATGGCCTAATTTCTGCTCCTATGTCTTATGGTCTTTTCCAACCACTCCAATGTCTCTCCACATTATCAGACTGCTTGTCTGACATCCAGTACTAGATGAGCAGAAATTTCTTCCAACCAAATATTGGGAAGGCCAGAGCTACTGTGTTCGGTCTTCTGCTGCAAGCTCTGTTTTCTAGACTAACTCTATTCCACTCCCTGGTCACTGAGGTCCAACCAGATTGTTTGCAACCTGGGTGTCCTATTTGACCCCAGCTGAACTTCCAACCACATCCTTGGGCCATCTCAAAGACTTCCATCTTGTAACTTTGCCCAGATTCAGCTCATTTGTTGCTGAACCCCATTCATGCATTTGTGACATCTCGTCTTGACTGTCCTGATGCATCTCTGAATAATCTCTCAACGTTCTACATTTTATAAACTTCGTCACTTGAACTCTGCCGCCTGTGTCCTAACTCCCTTGAAGTCCTGTTCACCCATCTCCCTGTGTTTGCTGATCTTTTTTGGCTCCTGGTTAAACAACATCTCAATCTTTAAAACTCTTATCCTCATTGTCAAATCCCTCCATGGCCATGCTAATACCTACCTCTGTAATCTCCTCCAGCTGCTCTAGATATCTGTGCTGTTTTAATTCTAGCCCGTTGAGCATCCCTGATTTTAATAACTCCACTGTTTGCTGGCCATGCTTTCAGCTGCCAAGCCCTAAATTCTGGAATTCCTTCTTACAGCTCTCTGCTTTTCTTCCTCCCTTTTAAAGATGCTCCTGAAAACCTCCATCTTTGACAAAGCTTTTGGCCATCTGTTCTAATATCTCATTAAGGGCTTGGTGTCAAATTTATTTTTCATAATGCTCCTGTGCAGCACATTGGGTCATTTTATTACATTAAAATACTATATAAATGCAAATTGTTGTTGACATTTGGCATAAATATGTCTAAATTAGATCGTTTTTTTCATGGTTTACCAGCAAATTATAACTGAGCACAAAACCTATTGAAATTGGCTGACATTAATCTTGTTCCATGCAGCTCTATATAAACTAATGTTATGCATTTTTTTTTTCCTGTTCTAGTTTTTAATGATCGCTGTCCAACGTGTTCTTTATGGCCTCTACCTAGAGTTGGTGATCTTAAGTCCCCAGCCTCTGGAAGCTGAGTTTACAGAAGGCTGAGCTCTGTAGCAATGAAGAGCATTGACCGCAAGAATGCAATCCAAATCTTGACCAGCCGAGAACGTGGCTCTCAGGAGCTGGGCTGTCAAAGATGCCTGGAGGAACTGGTGGAGGACAAGACACGATGGATGCAGTGGGAAAGTCAGGTAAGCAAAATCATAGCCCTTTACATATTACATAGGAATACACAGAACAGAAACAGGCCATTTGGCCTAGCCAGTCCATGCCCGGGTTTATGCTCTACTCAAGCCTCCCCCACCGCCCCCCCCAATCTTCTTATCCAAACTTACCATCATAACCCTTCTCTCACATGCTTGTCTAGCTTCCCCATAAATGTATCAATACTATTCACTTCAACCACTCCCTGTGATAATGAATTCCACATTCTCACCACTTTCTTTTTTGATGAAAAGTTTTCTTCCGAATTCTTTAATTCTTTATTCATTATAATTTCTTGGTTACTATCTTGAGTTGATGGCCTCTAGTTATCCTCTTCCCCACAAGACGAAGCATTCTCCCTGTATCCGCTCTATCAAATCCTTTCATAATTTAAAGCTATTAAATCACCCCTCAGCCTTTTTTTCTAAGAGTGGAAGCACAGGTAGAAAGGAGCAGTTTCAACCCTGCAAGTACTGTAGCCAATGACCAAGAAAGTATACTATAAGGTTAACAGCTAAAAGGGGTGGATGTCCTCAGGGCTTTTCCACCATAACTCCAGTGGAAGCTTGGTGGAAACCCCATTTATGCACAAAGCTGGATTTTTTGAATCAAATTTCTGCCAAAGTTACGGTGGCAAATTGAGAAAAACTGACAATTCGCCTCTAAAAATAGTTAATTACTGTCACAGCAATAAAATCTTTGACATGGTTGGTGATATCGCTGAATCATCTTACTGTTAATTATAGTGCACGTTTTTCAGCTTTGACCAAACAATATAGATTTTTGTGACATGAAAATACAACTTTGGTCACATCTCTGCATGTAGGATCCTCCTTCCAAGAATCTGTGAAGGTAGGTGCTTTGGAGATTAAAGATTTGTTCTGGATTATGTATTTATGGCCCACATTGACATTGTAATTACCATGCATCCACTCGTTTCACTTTTAATTCTAAAGTAACTTGCTCTATCCGTATTTAAGTTGCAGCACTCTTTAAGTGTGCAAAAAATGTTGACCTAATTCTGCTTGGACATGCTTATTTACTTTAGATTATTTCCAGGGCTATTCTCCTTAAATTCATAATAGTTCAGCACTGTCGTCCTTACACAATAATGACTAAGGCCAGAATTTCTTGTAAAAAAAGAAGCACAACTATCACTTTTGAAAAGCAGCATAATACAGCAATAGAAACAATTTGTGTAAAGTGGAAAAAAAGCAGTGCAGCATTTTTTAAAACAATAACTTGCACTTTTATAATAAAGAGTGCAAAGGCATTTCACAGGGGTGTTAGAAAACAAATATGAAACAAAGGCAGATGACCAAAGCCTGGCCAAAGACCTAAGTGTTAAAGACCATTTCAAAGGAGGAAAGCAAGGTAGAGAAGTGGAGAGGTTTAGAGAGGGAATTCCAGAGCCTAGGCAGATGAAGACGTAACTACCAATGGTGCAACGATATAAAATTTGGAATTTTCAAGGGACCCGAATTTGAGGAGTGCAGAATTGAAGGATATCTTGAAGGGTTGTAGGTCCGAACATAAGAAATAGGAGTAGTAGATCATATGGCCCGTATAGCCTGCTATTGTATCTTAGGTTTTATTGATAGGGGCATTGAGTATAAGAGTCAGGAGGTCCTGTTGAACTTGTTTAAGACAATAGTTCGGCCTAACCTGGAGTACTGTGTCCAGTTCTGGTCAGCATACTTTAGGAAGGTTGTGAAGGCATTGGAGAATGTACAGGGGAGATTCGCAAGAATTATTTCAGAGATAAAGAGCTGTAGCTATGAGGATAGATTGGAGAGGTTGGGACTGTTTTCTTGGAGAAAAGAAGGCTGAGAGGAGACTTGATAGAGGTATTCAAGATCCTGAGGGTAAATAGTGAGAAACGGTTCCCACTCGAAATCATCAAGAACGAGAGGGCATTGATTCAAAATAGTTGGCAAAAGGAGTAAAGTTGATGTGAGGAAATTTTTTTCACCCAGAGGATGGTTGGAGTCTGAACTTCTTGAAAGGCTGGTGGAGGTGTGTTCAACTGGGGTATTAGAAAGGGAATTAGATTGTTATCTGAAGAAAGAGAATGCGCAAGGTTACAGGGATAAGGCAGGGGAGTGCCTTTCAGAGAGCCATGCAGACTTGATGGGCCGAATGGCCCCCTTCTGCAATGTAAAGTTTCGGTGATTCTGTAATACGATCATGGCTGATTTTGGACTTCAACTTCACTTTCCTGCCCGCTCCCCATATCCCTTGATTCCTTGAGACCGAAAACCTGCCTATCCCAGCCTTCAATCTATTCAACAATGGAACAGCCATAACCCTCTGGGATAGTGAATTCCAAAGATTCACTACCCTTTGACTGATGTAATTTCTCCTCATCTCAGCCCTTGGCCCCTTATCCTGAGACTGTTCTCCTGCATTTTGGATTCCCCGAATAGCGGAAACAATCTCTCAACATCCACCCTATCGAGCCCCTTCAGAATTTTGTCGCTTTAAATGAGATTGCCTAATTCCTCTAAACTCCAGAGAATATAAGTCCAATTTACTTAACCTCATCATAGGGCAACTCATTCCAGGGACCAATCTGGTGAACCTTTGCTGTACTGCCTCCAATGCAAGTATATCCTTTCCAAAATGTGGAGATTAAAACTGCACACAGTATTCCAGATGTGACCTTGCCAAAACCCTATACAACTGTAGCAAGACTTATTTATTCCTGTACTCCAATCCCTTTGCACTAAAGGCCAACATGCTATTTGCTTTCTTAATTGCTTGCTGCACTTATGTGCTAATTTTCTGTGTTCCTTGCATGAGCACACTCCAGTGTTTTTGAGCATTAACATTTAAAAGTTTCACACCTTTTTTAAGAAACAATTCTGCTTTTCTATTTTTATGGCCAAAGTGAATAACTTCATACTTCTCTACATTATATTCGTCTGTCATCTTGTTACCTAATCTGTCTATATCTCTTTGCAGCCTCTGTGTCCTTCCCACAGCTCGCCTTCCCACCTAGCTTTGTATCATCAGTAAACTTGGATACTCTATCTCTTCACCTGTCATTTAAAGTAGATTGTAAATAGCTGAGACCGCAGCATTAATGCTTAGGGCATTCCACTATTCACTGCCTGCCAACTTGGTAAAAGCTCCATTTACCCCCAATCTCTGCTTTCCAACTGTTAACAAATCCTCTATGCATGCTAATATGTTACCTCCAATTCGACGAGCCCTTATTTTGCCTTTTAACCTTTTGTGTAGCACCTTTTTTGAAGTCCAAGTATACTACATCTACTGGTTCCCTTTTTATCTACCCTACTAGTTGCATTCTTAAAAAAATTCTAATAAGTTTTTCAAACTGGATTTCCCTTTAGTAAAAACATGTCAACTTGTTCTAATAATACTCTGCTTTTCTAAGTACATTGTTAAGACTTAATTAATTCCATCATTTTCCCAACAACTCCTGTTAGACTAACTGGCCTGTAGTTCACTGTTTTCGCTCAACTTCCTTTCTTGAAAAGAGTTGTAAACCATAGCCAACTTCTAATTTAGTGGGACTGTTCCTGAATAGAAGAAATTTTGGAAAATTATAGCTAGCACATCCACTATCTCTGCAGCTATCCCTTTTAGATCCTAGCATTTAGGCCATCAGGTTCTAGGGATTTGTCAGATTTTAGTCCTTTAGTTTCTTCAAAGCTTTTTCTCTGCTGATATTTATTTCCTTACTTTCCTCTTTTTAGCCCGTAGGTTACCATCTATTTCTGATTTGAAACTTGTGCCTTCCACTGTGAAGAAGGAGACACAATATTTGTCCAAGCTAGGTGATAGCAATTGACTAATAAATAAATAAAGTTAGACAAATGGCAGGGCTGGTGGTGAGCCATGACTGCAGCACATGGGAATCTGTGTACTCTGGACTATTTATTTTCCAAACTTGATCATCCTGGAACCATGTCTCTGTAATGACAATTTGATCTAAATCATTTCTCTCTATTTGTGGCATTAGCTCATCTATCTTTATTGCAGACGCTTCGTGCATTCAGATAAGGGACATATATTTTTTTGTAACTCCTGTGCCCTGTAATGTCCTTATTTGATGTACAATTTTTGCTAAAACTCTGTCCCTTCCTGTTCCACGCTGCTTGTCTTTGCCCACATAACCTATACTATATTGATGCCTTGAGCTTTCTCTTTAGATTTCTAAATCTCCCATCACCCAAACTTTTTCTCTCCCTACCTCCCCCACCCACCTCACCATTGGTTTAAACCCCTGTCCTTGTTATATGATTGGCCAGGACACTAGTCTCAGCCCGGTTCAAGCGGAGCCCATTCCAGTGGAATAGCTCATCCTTCAATGTGTACTGATGCCAGTGCCCCGTGCATCAAAACCCCTTCTTCTCACTCTTTGAGCCACACGTTTAATTCTCTAATCTGTTTGACCTGTGCCAGTTGGCATGTGGCTCAGGTAACAATCCAGAGATTACCTTTTGATGTTCTGTGTTTTAATTTGAACCCTAACTCCTCATTCTCTTAGCAGAACATCATTCATGGTCCTAACTATGCCGTTGTTTCGTGGACCAGGGCAACTGGATCCTCCCACTCTGTCTAGCCATGAGGAGATGTCCTTAACCCTGGCACTGTGCAGGCAACACAACCTTTGGAGCTCCCAGAACAAAATCTCTTCCCTGACTGTACTGTCTCCTATCATACCACATTCCTCTTGGCTTCCCCCCACTTGAATGGCATTCTTCACCACGGTGTCATGGCCAGTCTGCTCATCTACCTTGTTGTCTTTCTCCTCATCCACACAAGGGCTGAGGTTCCTCCATCACTACATGCTGATTTTACCTGCCTATTTGCAGCCACACCTTCCTGTCTCTGATCATTCACAAACTCTAGAGTTCTGCCTATTCTATGGGGTGCGACTGCCCCCTGGAACAGTATCCAGGTAACTCTCCCCTCCCTGAAACCCCTCAATGTCCGCAACTCAGACTCCAGCTCAGCAATTCTAATCCTACTTTGCAGACACTTACTGCAGATATGGTTGCCTGGGATTGTAGTGTTTCCACAAATTCCCACATGCTGCAGTCACGGCTCACCATCAGCCCTGCCATTTCTGTTCAGCCTTATTTATTTAATTAGTCAATTGTAGTCATCTAACTTGGAGACAAAGGAAGAAAACTCTCAAACTACTGGAGACTGGGGGAAAAAAAAGAGTAAAAGGAGCACCTCTTTTCTCCTCCACCAAATTCCCATGTGTACCAAATTCCCAACTACACATTCTGATTATGTCTCACCCCAGCATAGTCTCCTCTCCACGTGTCCCCTAAATCAAAAGAAGATAGCCCTTTCCCATCAGTGCAATGTAGGGATTTGAAAACCAGGATGAGAATTTTAAAATAGAACTCTTGCATAACTGGGAGCCAGCGTAGGTCAACGAACATGGGTGATGGGTGGGTGGAATTTGCTCCGAGTTGGGGCATGGACAGCAGGGTTTTGGCTGGCATCAAGTTTATGGAGAATAAACAGTGAAGTGGGCCAGGAGTACGTTGCACTAGTCAAGTCTGGAGGTAACAAAGGCGTGAATGAGGGTTTCAGCAGCAGGTGAGCTGAGCCTGGGGCAGAACTGGGCCAGGTTTCAGAGGTAGACTACATTGGTGATGGCGAGGATATATGGTTGAAAGCTTTTCTCTGTTATGTATAACACTATGGTTACGAATAGGAATGAAATAGGGTCAGCTTTTTTTTTTGTTAGAATGGAGTTCCGTTTTTTATAAAGGACAGAGAGAAGCCAGAGAGTGGTAGCTGGAGAATGGGTGCTGGGATGAATTGTCTATAGAATCCAGTTTAGGTATGAAATTGTTGAAATATTCATCGTACAATAAAACAGTGGTAATCTATTTTTCACATGGAGACTGATTGGAAATTGTGTTTTTCACTTTGGTCACAGTTGCCTCAGCCATCACCAACCGTTTGAAATATCTTAAATATAAAATTAAAGATTATTAAAGTAGGTTCCATCATCGTATTATTGATGGGGTTCTAGTTTCCTATATAATGGCCTTCAGTTTTTTTTTGAATGATCTTATGGCTCCTGAGGTTGGTGTGAGTGGGAATGGGTGCACTCCCAGTGCAACAAATCATTGCTGAAGATGGTGGTTGGTACTCTGCTGGCAAAGAATGGGGCTGGGAATTTCGGGTGCCATGTGGCTTAATTAAGGCACAACTAGTGGTCGGCTCTACGATATGAAGATGCACTTGGAGAGATGCAGGTTCATTTTTTCAATACGTAGCGTGATGGCCCATGTGCTTTTTGTGGGGGGTGATAAAACACTATATTTTATGTTGGGTTGATGGTCCCTTTAAGAACTAGGTTTCTCTGGAAGATGATTTGCAAAAAGCAACTTACTCCCAGGAACTGATCATGTGATCAAGTTGCCTACGAGATAAACAATAGAAAAGCAAAGGGTAAACAAAAGGTTTTATTGCAGGGAATATCTGTTTCAATAGAATTCAGCTGAACTTCTTTGTGCTGCTAAGAGGGTTTAAAACCTTGATAACTGAAGGAATTTATTAACAGTGAGTTGGATTTCTGGGATAACCTAGCCAAGCCAAGAAGCAAGAGTTAGAGAGTTTCAATAGGCAACACTCCAGAGTTTAAGAACATTAGAACCAGGAGAGTTCTGACTGGAGGTGACCATATTTAAGATGCTAGCTACACCTATGTTACATTGGGAGCCTATAACAGTGGGACGACTGGAGGAGATTTGAAGGGAAAACCTTGGCAGAAGTAAGTGGAAAGCGGAAGAATTTTCAACCCTTATATGAATCTTTAGAACAGTACTTGGACGAAGTGGTTAATCTTCCACTTTCTGATAAGTATCAAGCTGGAGTTTTTTGGGTGTAAGTCAATGGGTGTGGAAGGAAATTTGAGTTGAGTTCAATATGGAATATAAATAACTGTGTTCGCTGTACTTTGAATTTCTTTAACATAATTATGTAAATTAGTTATTAGTATTTATATTCTTTGATTTTTGTGTAGTAAAACTCCAGTTTTAACAATGAGCCTTGTGATTTTGGATTTGAAAAAATAAATTACTGGTCTCTACTACGACCTTAATAGTGCAATCATTGCCTTAGCTGTTCGAAAGGAAGCTGGGCCTGCTATATGCCAGTGTGAACAGAAGATGTCTTGGCCAAGTAGTAAACAATGTAGGCTGTTTTACTTCTTCATTGGAAAACATTGAATTATTAGAAATTTCACTGTTTCTCAAATGAAGTTGCAGTTAGAAGATGATGAACCTGTGGGTTGTTGACCTGAATGGGTTAGATTGTAATGGGCAGAAAGAAATGTATTGAATTTTCAAGTTTTGTTAATATTAAATCCAACCTTTCTATTGTTCGCACAATATAATTCTAAACTGTGAATAGACTATTTAACTGATAGGACTGTCCACTGCCCTCAGTTTTCATCCATTGCACAATTTTCCTCATTGTAGTTTGAAATGTGATAGCACATTTCACTCTGTTTAAAAGAAAGCCCCTAGCCAGTCTGTGGAATCGGAAACTTGAGGCCGTCTTCTAAAGTTGTAGCTTTTTTCCTTCATCTTTCTATTTTATATCCCCCAAATGCTGTTCTGACAGGTCAGTAGGGAAAATTGCTTCCCTTTAGAGTGGCATTTTTTCCCTTCTATCCCTGTGCTCCCCTCAAATTGTACAGATAAAATTGTAATTTTTGGGTACCAGTTTGTGCAGTACTAGATTGTTGCAGGTTGATGTGGACTAATACTAATTCATCAAAATACTTAATTGGTGATGCTGCTTGTAACTATTTTTATTCACCTCTGTTCCCTGTTTTTCTCACACTGCCTTGAAGTGTCACTGATGTTGCAATATGATTTAATTGATGGTGGCAGGTACCTCCAGTATCTCACCCAAGTTTCCATTTTCCATCTGAGAGGATCACCAAACTTTTTGACCACAGAAAGTATCACAGCTGAGTCTGATTTTTTTCTCACCTGGTCAAACATACATATTGTTCAGAAGGATGTTGACGTTGGCAACTGGAAGCATAAAGATTAAAAAAACATTGAGTGCAGGGGCACAGAAACTAATTGTACTGTCACGATTCCTGTTTTGGCTGAAATCAGCTAACTCGGCACAGGTGGCAAATCAGCTATAATTTTCTGAACTGTAAGGTTTGATGCTGCAGTGATTATTGGGCTACTAGTGGGGACTTGAACTATTTTTTTCTAATGGAGAAACTGCAATTGTTGGGCAAATTGTACCAATGGCGCCAAACAATGGTGTACCATGAAAGACTAATTTTAAAGAAGTATTCCAGTACATTGAATATTATGACTTTGTTATTTTCTTTTTTAACAGAAAGTAGATCTTCCAGACAGTCCCCGATCAACTTTCCTCTTGGCATTTAGCCCAGACAGGTAGGTGGCATTGTGTGGCTTTAAAATAAAACAATTCTATGCTTACTCCTAAAACTATTCCTTACTTTTAAAAATGAAGAGATTTTAAAATGATTCTAGTTATCATTTGGGGACAGCTTTGTCAGAAGTGATTTCATCACATGGTTATTTTATCAGAATCTTCAGATTTCACTATGCCCAGTTAAGGTAGCAGCTTGACTCAATGGTAACACTCTGGGAAAGTCATAGCATCCAGCTCATTCCTAATACTTGAATATGTAATCTTGAGTGACATTTTCTGGCAGTATTGAGAGGGGGCTCCCACAGGCGCTGCCTTTTAGATGAGATAATTAACATTTGTCTATTTGAAGTGAATGTGAAAGGTCCCATGGTGCTACTTTGAAAGAGGGGACATTTTCCCAGCTGCCGGTTTGCCCAGATTTGATCTCTCAACAAACATATCCAGAACATAAGTTGTTCATCATCTCAAGGCTGGTTGTGGGTCCTTGCAATATGCTAATTAGCGGTTGTCTTTTTTATGTAATCGTGACTGCACTTGAAAAGTAATATAGTGGCTGTAAAACTAGATGTCCTGAGGTCCTGAAAGGCACTATATAATCTAAGCTTTTTTCTTCATTGGCTACGAAGTAGTTTGAAGCACCCTAAATATGCTATTGAATAACAACCTGCATTTACATAGCATCTTTAATGTGGCAAAATGTCCCAAAGTCCTTTACAGGGGCATTATGGTACAAAATTTGACACTGTCTCTCCTAAGGATATACTGGGACAGGTAAGCATAAAACTTCAAATAGGTAGCTTTTAAGGAGCCTTAAAGAAGGAACAGGAGGTATAGAGCGCAAGAGAGGGAATTCGAGTTTAGGGCCAAGGCAACGGCAAGCACGGTGGAGTGATGGAAGTCAGCAGTGCACAAGAACCCAGAATATATGTTCTTTTCTTTCTGTCTTTGTAAAAAGTGAGAGCTTGGGTCACTTTGCAGGAGGACCTATTTAGAAACAAATTTGAAGCTGTGGGGATATAATTGTTAATTTCCTAATTTTTCATGAGGCTGCCAGCAGTCAATTCCATCAGTATTAATTAGACGTGCATTATTTTAATCACATTGTTTTTGAAAGCTATCATGAAATGAAGATCTTTTTAGAGTTGATAAGCCCTGGAGATTTTGTTTTTTGTTTTGCTTTGTTTGCTCTGGAACAATTGCTTTTAAAATCAAAACTTGTGTTGGGCCGGGCGGTTAACAGTGAGGTTGAGTGTCTTGGGCTACAGGAAGATATAGATGGGATGGTCAAATGGGCAGATAAGTGGCAGATGGAATTTAACCCTGAAACGTGTGAAGTGATACACTTTGGAAGGAGTAATTTGACAAGGAGGTACTCAGTGAATGGCATGACACTAAGAAGTTCTGAGGAACAAAGTGACCTTGGCATGTGTGTCCATAGATCTCTGAAGGCGGAGGGGCATGTTAGTGGGGTGGTGAAAAAGGCATATGGGACACTTGCCTTTATCAATCGAGACATAGATTACAAAAGTAGGGAGGTCATGTTGGAGTTGTATAGAACCTTGGTGAGGCCACAGCTGGAGTACTGTGTGCAGTTCTGGTCACCACATTATAGGAAGGATGTGATTGCACTAGAAGGGATGCAGAGGAGATTCACCAAAATGTTGCCTGGGTTGAAACATTTAAGTTATGAAGAGAGGTTGGATAGACTTGTGTTGTTTTCGTTGGAGCAGAGAAGACTGAGGAGTGGCCTGATCGAGGTGTACAAGATTATGAGAGGCATGGACAGGGTGGATAGGGAGCAGCTGTTCCCCTTAATTGAAGGGTCTGTCACGAGGGGATACAAGTTCAAGGTGAGGGGCAGGAGGTTTAGGGGGAATGCGAGGAAAAACTTTTTTACCCAGGGGGTGGTGACGGTCTGGAATGCGCTGCCTAGGAGGGTGGTAGAGGCGGGTTGCTTCACATCCTTTAAAAGTACCTGGATGAGCACTTGGCACATCATAACATTCAAGGCTATGGGCCAAGTGCTGCTAAATGGGATTAGATCAGTAGGTCAGGTGTTTCTCATGTCAGTGCAGACTCGATGGGCCGAAGGGCCTCTTCTGCACTGAGATTCTGTGATTGTGTCGACCAGGCAGGATTAAACAAATATTAACTTAGACATTCCTGTAAGGGTGAATGTGCCAAATAAGTTGGTTCTTTGTGCTGTAATACATACAGAAAAATTAACCTTTCAATGAAAGACTGAAATTGAGTGTAGCAACTGGTGTCTCTACCATTTGGTTTGAGGTGTTCTGTGAGAAATTTTGTTAATATATGTTGCTTGCGGGTGAGAGAGGAAACCAATACTGTTTTGACCCACTTTCACCAGGAGTGACTGTCCAGCACACAGCCACCAAAGTCAATAACATTCTGATCTCCAATTCACCTTCCACTGCCCTCGAACTTCATTGTAATCATATATGTCGAAGGATTTTTCATGTTGCTTAAATATTTTTGATCATTTAATGTGTCCCACAATGCTTTCTTTACTCCACTGTCCCTTCAACCCAGTTGAAATTGAGACTCTGGGGAAACACACGTTCTCACTTCAGTGTATTTCCCAATAGATGTAAATGTGACCCCATTCTTGCATTTTTACTAAACTTAAGAATTATGGGCAATGAGTCTAAACCCCTGTTAAGTTTGTAAATAATGTTCTAATACAACTGACAGCATTCAGTGCTTGACTATTCTCTTAATCTTTTCATTTAGGACTTTGATGGCCTCCACCCATGTAAATCACAATATTTACATCACCGAAGTTAAGTCTGGGAGGTGTATTCATTCATTGGTAGGTCATAGAAGGACACCTTGGTGTGTGACCTTTCACCCCACCATCCAAGGGCTTGTGGCATCTGGATGTCTAGATGGGGAAGTTCGAATCTGGGATTTACACGTAAGTGAAGAAAACTTTTGCTCGAGAGATTGTATAGGTTATAAAATAAACGATTGCTCATTTGATGTAAATAATAATTCAAGTGTTGAAGCTAATCAGCCGGTGAATGTTTACTGTGGGCTTTTGCATGAGGGAAAACTGCTTTTTAAAAAAAAAATTGTTGATTGAGATTTTAGACATAGATACTTGATTGAGAGCCAGCATTGCATATCTTGCAGCTTTGTGGTACCGATTCGTCATGGGTCACTGTCTCAGTGGCTTCCAAACTGGGGAGTGAAAGGAATGGCATTTCATGCACGTACCTCCAATTATAAAATTAATAACTCTTTGGGTTTGTTTTCCTGCTTCTAAATACACACTACATTGGACAACGGATATTGACAGATGTTTTGAGGGATTCTGTTGGCTGATTTCATTGGTGTGTATCTAGCTTCTATTTTGGTTTGAGGTGTTCTGTGAGAAATAGCTAAAGATGAGCAAATTGCACAATACAAATGTCACTTGGAGTGTAGGTGTATGGGAAAAATGTTTAGAATTTAAGCTCTTTCCTTACATTTTGAGATTTGTCACATTCAGTCATATCTTTTGTGACCTGATAGACATGTGGACAGTTGATTGATTGTAAAAGTGTTTTCTCTTCATAATACTAGTGACTTATTCTTCTTTCAGGGAGGCAGTGAGAGTTGGTTTACTGAGAATAATGTGGCCATAGCATCTTTAGCCTTCCATCCTATGGCACAGCTCCTATTGATAGCTACTGCAAATGAGATCCACTTCTGGGACTGGAGTCGACGAGAGCCATTTGCTGTGGTGAAAACTGCTAGTGAAATGGAGCGGGTCAGGTGTGTATGCACAAAGCTGTCTCTCAGCGACTGCCCATTACATTTAATGCTTTCCAGCAAGTGACTGTTACTGTATTAAAGTGCGAATCTTGTGTTTAAAAAGGAAAAAAATGTTTTTCTTTGTAATTGAGCTGACTGTGTGAGCCTTCTGTTTAAATCAAAAATGTTTCTTGTTCACAGTTGAAATACTGTTGTGACCAGTTCAAGTGCACATAAAATGCCCTTAAAGCTGTTGCATTAAATGAGGTTTAACAGAAATTTCGTGCAGAGTCATAAAACAAGGACTGCTTATAACTAATAACACCTTGGATACTTAATGTATGTGGTAGGAACAAAAACAGTGCTTCAAAAACTCAGCATGTCTGGCTGCATCTGTGGAGAGAGAAATGGAGTTAAAGATTCAAGTCGGGCATGACTCCTCCTCGAGGGTAGGAAATTATACATTTTTGAGGGATTCTGTTGGCTGATTCCATTGGTGTGTATCTAGCTTCTATTTTGACAAGAAAGCTGAAGATGAGCGAATTGTACAATATAAATGTCACTTGGAGTGTCAGCTATTTAGGGTGTGGGGAAAAATGTTTAGAATTTAAGCTCTTTCCTTACATTTTGAGATTTGTCACGTTCAGTCATCTCTGTTGTGACCTGATAGACATGTGGACAGCTGATTGATTGATTTGTAAAAGTGTTTTCTCTTCATAATACCTAACAAAATACTGGGTTCTGCATGGACCAGTTGAGGGCTCTCTTATGTGCCAGATTAATGGTATACTGTAGCAGGCAACCTAAGTCACAATTGCCTAACATTGTTTTGATCATTTTATTATATGCTCTTGGAGAACTTGCTCGAATTCAGGCACCTAGGGATAACTAATAAGATGGTGGGTGATTGTTTTACATTTGAGTGGTCTCCTGAAAGCACATTGGAGGGCATTAAGATTCAATCATGTAGTGTGGAACTGGAGTGACTTCTAAAACATGTTGGGTAGGGATGGCAGGTTCCCTTTTCTGAAGGTTGTTAGCGCAATCTGGGACCTTTCGTTGTCATTTTTCTTTTGGTTGGTGCCAGCCCACAAATCACTAAATTTATTGAATTCAAGTTCCTATATTGCTATGTTGGTGTTTGAACTCTGCCTCTAGGTTGTTAATTCAGTGAAGTACCATTGTTGTATACCACAGCCTTCAATATAGAACACTGTTGTAAAACCTCTTTTAATGTCCTAGTTGGATTACAAATCATTGTGAAACGTGCCAAGAAATGAAACAGAAATTTGCAACCTCTAATTAACAAATTAATAACCAGATACAACTGGCTTCTTGCCTTATCTTATGAAAACAGTGCGTGCAGTGAGCTGTGCTGCCGGTGCCTTGATGTTTTGCCCAGGTGATCAATTGCATTGTGAATCTAGACAGTGGGCTATTCATCCATTGTCTAGTTTGATCCTGTTTTTACCTGATATTCACATATGCATACTGCCCAACATGGCTCATTGGTTAGTTATTGGGAGCAGGAGCTCAAAATAAGTATTTTATTTAGTGCTGTATTTTTAGAAGGTGTGCAAATATGCTTTATGCTCAAGGTTTTTGTTTGAAAATTATCTTTGCTCAATCTCTTGTATGAGTAGATTAATTCCTAATTCTGGGAATGTTTACTCTCCTGAGATTCTGGTGGGACTATTGGTCAAAATAATGAATCCTAACTGACAAAGTTGGCTTGGGGGGTGTGGAGGGAAAATAAGTTCTTTGCTCCTTTATCTGCTGTCTAAACTCTCGGTAGTGGCATGGATTTATCATTAAAAAGTTCCATGGAGTATTGGGAAAACGTGCTTTATTTGTTCAGTGGAATTGGATGCCAGTGCTCAAATCTTTATTTCTGTTTTATCTGGAAGAGAGAACATAATTGGCACCCTTTGTCCCAATACTGGATTTTTACTGGGAGTTAACACCACTTTGCAGGATAATTATGTAGCAGATAAATGTTGGCTGTGGTTCCTTTACAAACTTTGTTCAGTTGATTGCTTATGATCAATGTATTATTCACATCAAAATCAATGTTTGCATACTGTATGTGAATGAAGTCCTAGCTGTGTGTTTTCCCCTGATTTAAAAATCACTTCATTACTTCCTCCTGCCATGTCTCTTTTTGTCTAAGCCAACACCTTATGAAAAATTTAGTTTGTTCCAGCTTCTAATAGCCAAGCAACAATTTCTGCTGGGAAGAACACATATGTAGATATCGGGCAAGAACAGGACCTGACTTAGACAATTGAACTTACCTATTCTTTCCACTTTATTCTGGCATTCTACAAGGTAGATGGCATGGCTGCTTGCATACTCCTGAAACCTCCCCAGTTGTACCTCCAAGGTATGTGTTAGTCCGCACCTTCCCTCTCTGTATTCCTGTAACTAGCAGGGCAATCCACCTGCCTTTCAGCCTCTACCCTCATCTCCAATACACCACGCTTTCCGGCTGAATATCTTCCCATCATTCCTCTTTCTGTTCTCCCAGAAACTTGAATCACCCTCATGTACCATGACCCTTTGAAACTTCAGTGCCACCCTCCCAGTTATCCCACAAGAGGTTCCTTCAGCCTATTTCCTACAGTGAAAACATCCTCTGTATCCTGGGCTTTTAAAAGAAAGATGAAGTAGCTTAACTATGCAATTTAATATTCACTTTTAATGATAAGGCCAGTGATTTAATGTTTTCTTATAAATCTGACATCACCAGCATTCCTGTAATTAAAAACACAATTTGACAACTACCATATTGAGCTGTCTTGATATTGCATAGCATAGAATAACATTCTGTCCTTTGAGATTGTTTCCCTTCTTGACTACCTGTTAAGATGCCTTGGCCTAGTTCCTTAAGTGTGTGAATTCACAGTAAAAAATTCTGTCAATTGTAGTGTAAGTTACAAGCTTGAAATGTGAGATGTGGCACTAATGGTTAATAGACCAGCAAGTTTAACCTCACTGGTGGAAAAGTTTTAGATGTGATAATTTTGGACAAAATTAACACTTACTTGGACAAGTGTGGATTATTTAAAGAAAGCCAGCATGGAATTGGTAAAGGCAAATACTGTTCAAATAACTTGATTGAGTTTTTTAATGCGGTAATAGTGAGGATTCATAAAGGTTGATGTGATGTACATGAACTTCCAAAAGGTGTTGATTTAAAGTGCCACCTAATAGGCTTGCCAGCAAAGTTGAAGCCCACTGAATGAAAGGGACAGTGGCAGCTTGGATACAAAGTTAGCTGAAACAGAGTAGGGGTCAGCTGTTGTTTTTCAGGCTGGAGGAAGGTATACCATAGAGTTCCCCAGATCTTGGTATTAGGACTGCTGCCTTTCTTGATTTATCTTAATGGCTTAGACTTGGATGTACAGGGCACAATTTCAGATGACACAAAACTTTGGAGTATTGTGAGTTGTGAGGAGGATAGTAATAATCCTCTCAATTTGCAGGCTGATGGAATGGATGGACATGTGGCAGATGAAATTTAACGCTACAAGTATGAAGTGGTACATTTTGGTAGGAAGAACGAGGAAAGGCAATATAAATTAAATGGTACAGTTCTAAAGAGGGCGCAGGAACCAAAAGACCTATGGGTATGCATGAGCAAATCATTCAAAGTGGGAGGGCATGTTATAAGACCATAAGACATAGGAGCAGAAATTAGGCCATTCGGCCCATCAAGTCTACTCCGCCATTCAACCATGGCTGATAAGTTTCTCAACCCCATTCTCCCGCCTGTTGAAAAATTAGAGAAAAAGGCATATAAGATCCTGGACTTTTTCAATAGAGGCATAGCGTATGATAGCAAGGATGTTATGATGGACTTTTCTTGAACAGTAATTTGTCCTCAACTGCAATGTTGTGTCCAATCTGGGCACATCACTTTAGGAAAGATGTGAAGGCTTTCGAGAGAGTGCAGGGAAGATGGTTCCAGGTATGCGAGACATCAGTTATGACGATAGATTGGAGAAACTAGTGTTGTTCTCCTTAGAGAAAAGCAGATCAAGAGGCAATTTAATAGAGCTGTTCAAATCATGAGGTGCCTTCACAGAGTAGGCAGAGAAACTGTTCAAGAACCAGAGGACACTGATATAAAATGGGTAAAAGAACCAAAAGTGATATGAGAGAATTTTTTACACAGTGAGTGGGTGATGGAGGCAGATTCAATTGTGGCATTCAACAGGGAGTTGGATAAGCACCTAAAAGGAATAAAATTGCAAGGTTATGGGACAAGGGCAGGAGACTAGTTAAATTGCCCTTTTAGAGAATGACCTTCTGTGCTGTAACCATTCAATGATTTTATTCTGTAAATGGGGGAAATATAAATGTCTTTCAATTGCTTATATGAACCTACAATTCAGCAAGTGATTGTTTTGGAAGGTCGAGGTTTACTCTGTCCTGGCTTGTGCTAGATAATTGCCTGTGAATACAAATGTTTTTCTAGATTTCTTGCAGTGGAACTTCTTGGTGTGTTAAGTATTTTTCTTCATTTTGCAGACATGTTTTTCTTCAGTATTTATTGAAAGCTGATTTCAGAAGAACAGTTTCATCTATATCACTACTATTTTCCTCAATTTCTGTCTCTGCCCATTAGATGTACATTACATTAGGTCAATGATATTGTTTTTGTTTTGCAGACTCGTAAGATTTGATTCACTGGGACACAACCTCTTGACTGCAATTGTCAATCCTTCAAACCAGCAGGTGATTTTCTGGCTTTGTATATTATTAGTCTTTTGGGTTCTCTGGGAGAGATTTGGCAGCATGCAGATCTGGGTTCAATCACTGAACTTTCTGGTTATAGTTGATCTCAGCCACAGCTACTGTGCTACAGTTAGCCTTGACATCAGTGAGCTAGATAGTTAGCTGGTGTTTACACCTCTGGATGCTTTTTTAGCAACCCATGGTGGAATTGTTCATGTGTGGTTACTGGGAGAGGACAATAAAGATTCACTGTTGAATAGCCTGTTAAAACTCAATGTGTAGGTTCATGCACGAAGAATGGTGTAAGTGTGGCACAGGAGGATGTATTCAATGTACAGAGCTGTAACTCAAGAAGTCACTGCGTTCAGGAGAGGGAGACAAATGGATGGAAAAAATGGATAAATGTGTAAAGATAATTAAAACTAGTTAATCTGTTGATGTGCAAGAGAGAAAACGGGTGCTTTTTGAGATTATTAATGCTCTTGACCCACATGGCACCCAATACGAAAATAAAGTAAGAGATATAATATTGGAAATTTTGTGAAGCTCAGTGGATGCTGGAACGGTGTCCAAAGGCTGGAAAATTATTGATGATTCCAATCTTTCAAACTTATCAAAAGCATGAGCCTGCGAATTTACAGGTATTGGCTTTGCATTCATGGGGAGGAGCAATACTACTAGAATCTATTAGGAAGAAGCAGTTCTTCCAGAAGTAGGAGCATTTAGCATGATGAAGTAATAATTCTGTCAGCAGGGGTTTATGAAGGGTATGTAACAGATTTGTTAATTTTCAATGCAACAGGATTGGTAATGAAGGTAACAGAAGCATTTGACAGTTCTCACTAGAGTCTAAATGAGAATATTTTGGAATCAAAGATGCAGCTGTAAGCTAATTTCTTCTAATTCACCAGACATTTATCAGTGATGGAATTTTCCTCACTTTCCTCTGCTGCAAAGGCACACAGGTTCTCTGGGACATGGTTCATAGATGCAGAAATCCCTCTGATATCTGGCCAAAAAGCCATTTCCTATGCTTTTCTCAAAGCTTATTTCATTTGCTAAGATGGTAAGAAATAAGAGCAGGAGGAGCCTGCTCTGCCATTCAGTAAGATCATGGTTAATCTGATTGTAGCCTTGACTCCACTTTCTTGCCTGTCCCCCATAATGCTCCTTGTCAGTCAAAAATCTTTTAAACTGAGTCTTGAATGTATTCAGTGACCTAGCCTCCACTGTTCACTCAGGTAGATAATTCCAAACACTAAAGGCCCTCTGAAAGAAGAAATTTCTCCTCAGCTTCATCTTGAACAGGAGACACATTTATTTTTAGCTGTGTTCTCTTATTCTAACTTCTCCCAGAAGGGGGAACATCCACCATCTACCCTGTCAAATCCTTTCAGAATCTCATGTTTCAATAAGATCACCTCTCATCCCTCTAAAACTCAATGAGTATTGGCTCAACTGCTCCTTATTAGACAAACCATTCATCCCAGGAATCAGCCTAGTGACCTTCTCTGAACTGCTTCCAGTGCAAGTATATACTGCCCCCTCCGCTCAAGTAAGGAGACTCTAACTGCACATAGTACTCCAGGTGTGATCTCAGCAATGCCCTGTGCACTGGAGGAAGACTTCCTTTTATACTCTCTCCCCCTTGCAATGAAGGCCAACATTCTGTTTGCCTTCCTAATTACTTATTGTGCCTGCATGTTAACTTTTGGTGATTCATGTACAAGGGCATCACTCTTCAGTCTTTCCATTTAAGTAATATTCTGCTTGTCTTCCTGTCAACGTGGACAACCTTGCATTTTCCCACATAATATTCCACCTGCCACTTTTTTGCCTACTCGCTTTACTTCACTACTGTATATCCCTTTGCAGATTATTTTATCCTTATAACTTGCTTTCCTACCTATTTTTGTATCATCTTCAAATTTGGCTTCATCCAAGTCATTAATATAAATTGTAAATAGTTGAAGTTCCAGCACTGATCCTGGTGCTACTCCACGAGTTTGTCAAGCTGAAAATGACCCATTTACCCAGATTCTGTTTCCTGTCTGTTAGCCAATCTTTTATCCCTGCTAATATATCACCCCCATGTGCTCTTACCTTGTGTCGTCATCTTTTAAGTGGCAGCTTGTTGAATGCTTTCTGGAAATCCAAATACACTACATCTAGTGGTTTCCCCTTTTATCCACCCCGCTTCTTACATCCTCAACTAACTCGAATAAATTTGTCAATCATAATTTCCCTTTCACAAAACCATGTTGACTCTGATTGTATCATTATTTTTTACATCCTTAATAATGGATTCTTGCATTTTCCCCAATGATAGATGTTAGACTAACCGGCCTATGGCTTCCTGCTTTCTGTCTCCTTTTCTTGAATAGTGGTGTTACATTACCGTTTTCCAATCTGTTGGTACATTTCCAGAATCTAGGAAATTTTGAAAAATTACAGCCAATACATCTACTATCTCTGCAGCCACTTCCTTTTAAGACCCTAGGATGCAGACATCAGGTCCAAGGGACTTGTTAGTCTTTGGCCCCATTAATTTTATTACTAGTGATCCTGGCTTGTTTTAAATTCCTCCCTTTTGCCTCTTGATTTTCTACTATTCTTGGAATGCTTTCTGTGTCTTCTATTCTGAAGACATATGAAAAATACTTGTTCAAAGTCTCTGCCATTTCCTTGTTCCATTATTAATTCCCTATTCTCATTCTCTAAAGGACCAACATTTACTGTAGCTGCTCTCTTTTTTTATATACTTGTAGAAGGTTTTATATTTCTTGCTAGTTTTCTCTCCTTCTGCAGTTTCACCCTCTTAGTCATCCTTTGCTAGGTATTGGATACTGACCCATCGGATCTTCACCTTTTTCCAGATTTAGGTGTCCCAAGCACCTTGTCACCTGTTACAATTGGAAAGCTGTTATTTTTATGCCAACACCTTACATTGCATGTGTCAAACTATGCATCCACCATCACTGCAACACTTACACTGCCGACGCCCCCCTCACCCCCCCGAAAACTTTCTCCCAGTCCTACCTTTGCCAATTCCTTTTCTGGTGCATATTGCAGCAGCTCATCAACATTAATCTCTCACCTATTCTTGGGGTCCATTTCATTCCCTATTGGTTATGTTCTTGCTACATACACTGATTTTGTACAGGTCGGAGATTGAGGACATCACTTAAGAACCATATGCAAGATCCATACACGAAGATTATGAAGGAGGTAGAAGGAAAGACCCACTGACAATGATAAGTAATGGGAAACAGGCTGAACACTGCTATGCCTCCAAGAATGCCACTCGGTAAAGTGTTTGACCTATAGAGAGAGAGAAAATTTTAAATATACCCATGGATGCTACAGGAGGTGAACTTGTATTAATTCTAATCATTAGTTTACAAACGAATTGCCTTTTGATGGTGAAGAATTTTTATGACTTGCTTACATTTGAAATTTTTTTCAAGGCTTGATCGATTATAATGAATTGAACGTAAAAATGATACAAAATAATTAATGGAATCATGCAGTTAATGCTACAGTACTTGTTGGTGCATATGTTTTTTCTCTGAACACAGCCCTTCAAAGATTAATATTTGAATGCACTTTGTTTTGATGTGCGTGGATGTTGAGTTTACTGGAGAGTGAAACTGATACTACTATTAAGTATTGAATACTTGAGATGCTTTTATTGCATTATAAATTTCAAAGCATGAAATTGCAAAGACATTTTAGCTTTCTTGTGTACCATTGGGAGATGGCAAGTTGAAATCAAAACTGTAATTATTAAAATTAAACCAGCCTAACTAGTTTGCTATATTGATTAGCTTTTTATGACATTTGCTGCACACTTGTTTGTGATCGTGGTAAGCATGGCAGATTTTCATTTGGGCCTTGAGATTCACAATTTAAATGTAATGTAGTTCGATCTGAGTGTTCTATTATTGCATAATCTTTGCTGAATAATTCTTACATAAATCCTTTTTTTCTTTTAAATAATTTTTTGAATCTATATTTATGGCCATCTCTTAATCTCGGCATCTCACATAGCCTTGCTATTCCCGTCGTGTCAATCACAGATAAGGCCATCTTTGATTACTCCCTTGTATTACTCCACATCCACAAAAAACAATATCTGTCTGGGGGAAATGTGAATGGCAGAATGATGAACAGCTCCTGCCCGAAAGGGGGAAAAGAAGTAAAGGGAAAACAAGATGGTAAAACCAAAACCTGCAAAGAAAGAGGAAACAAAATGAGGACAAAGGTTATGGTCCAAAATGGTTGAACTCCAATGTTAAGTCTGGCTGTAAAGTGCCTAATCCAAAGGTGCTGTTCCTTGAGCTTGTGTTGAGATATTGGAAAACTGTAGTAGGCCAAGGACAGAGGTCAGGATGAGAGCAAGGTGGGGAATTAAAAAGACTGGAAGCTGAGGGTCCCACTTGTGGACAGAACAGAGGTATTTTGCAAAGCAGTAACCCAACTTGCGTTTTGACTTCCCATTATGGGGCAGATTGCAATGTATGCAGTGAATATGGTATACTAAATTCAGAGAATTATATGTAGTTCACTATTTCACCTGAAAGTAACATTTGGGTCCTTGGATAGTGAGGAGGAAAATAAAAGGGCAGGTATTGCATCTCCTGCACTTACATGGAGAAGGGAGGGTTTGTTGGGGTTGATTGAGGAGTAGGGCAGCATGTTGCTGAGAGACTGATGACTTTGGAATATTGAAAAGAGGGGGGGTAGATGTGTTTGGTGGCATCATGCTGGAGGTGGCAGGGAATGATTTGTTGAATGCAGAAGCTGGAGGGTGGAAGACATTTTTCTGTTTCCTTACTTGTGCTATTACCACTCTCTTTGGCTTTGCATCACCTACCCTTCAGTCGTTTAATTTCTTCTGTTGTCCACCAGATCACAGACCCTTTGATTTTTCTCCTCCTCCTTTTCACTTGCTCAAAACCTATTGCTTTTTTAACTTTTCCGAGTTCTGATGAAAGGTCATTGACCTGAAATGTTAAGTCTGTTTCTCTCTCACAGATGCTGCCTGACATACTGAGTATTTCCAGCATTTTTTGTTTTTATTTCTACTTCCTAATGTGTCCTTCCCATTCACTTATAACTGTGTAGCCCTTGGCATTCCATTCTGACATTTCTGCAGCTGTCAATGTGCTCATCCACACCCTCAGCTCTACCGTTAATGCCCTAGTCCTCATGAAAACCTTTAAATGAATGTGACAAATGAATTTTGGTTTAGGCAAATGTGAGGTCATCTACCTTGGACCTAAAATTGATAGAATGCTATTCTTTCTAAATGGTCGAAAGCTGGAAGTGAAAATCCAAAGAGATTTGACGTTCCTATTATAGATCATTAAAATGTCATGAACAGGCACAGAAAATAAGCAAAAAAGGAAACAAAATGGGGACCGAGGTTGCGGTCGGAAATTGTTGAACTCGACTCAAAAAGGCGAATGGAGTGCTGTCCTGTGCACCAAGAGGACTACAATACATGGGGTTGAAGTCATGCAATAGCTATACAGAATTCTGGTTAGACCACAGCTGGAGCAGTTCTGAGCACTACGCTAAAGGAAGGATAGACTGGCCTTGGGGCTAATGCAGCATGATTTACCAGAATGATCCCTTAAATTACGAGGAGTGATTATAGAAACTAGGATTGTATTCCCAATCATTTAGAAGGTTAAGAGGCAATTTGTTTGAAATTTTCAAGATAGTATAGGGAACAGAGAGGGGACAGACTCTCTGGTTGGAGAATCTAAGACAAGAGGACATGGTATGAAAATTGCAGCCAAATCGTTCTGGAGAGAAATTAAGAAACACTTCTACATGAAGAGAATGTAGAAGTTTGGAACTTGCTTCTGCAAAAGACAATTAATAGTAGATCAACTAATTTAATTCTAAGATAGATTTTTGTTAACCGAAGGTATTAAAGGACATGGGGCAAAAGCCCCATATGGAGTTGGGTTGCATTTCAGCCATGATCTAATAAAATGGTGGAATAGGTTTGAGGGGCTCAAATTCCTGTGTTGATATTCTCTCACTCTGGTTATTTCCCTAATTTGGTCCTTAACTCTGCTCCATTAAGGTTAAGGGGCACAGACTTGAACATTTATAGGAGCTAATTAGCTATTCACTGCTAGATCTGGCTGGACCACATAAAGCAATATCAGGTCCTGCTGTTGCCTACAAAAACTGAACATTATTATAGGATCATCCTGCAAGGCAAAGATAAGCCCAGCTTTTTCTCTACGATGAAGTCTTCTTAAACACTTCTATCCTGTCTCCTCACTAACCTCTGTCTTTAGATGTGAGGAGCTCATGGCTGACTGTAACTAAGATTGAGACCATCCCACTAGCTACATCTGTTTTCTTCCCTTGCCCTACTCTGCAGACTAAACTTTCTCCAAGTTTTCCCCCTTGCCTAGTTTCAAACTTAGATCTTTCTCTAGATTCTCTCCTATCACCCCTCATGCCCTCTCTTGAGTTCATATGTAGGTGAGACCCAACTCTTTCTCCCTTGACTCTATTCCTGCTGACCAGCTAACTTCCTTTCCTGGCTCCCATGTTAGCTGATAATGTTAATGATTATTCTTGGATACTGTTTCCCTCTCCTTCAAAACTCCCATTAACACCCCCTCCGCAAAAAAAACCCTTGAGCCCTCCCTCCTTGCAAACTACCACCCTATTTCCAACCTCCCTTTCCTCAAATCCATGCTCACCTTTACCAGAACTCCATGTTTGAATCACCCCAATCTGCTTTCCACTTCTGTGCTGTAGTAAAATGGTTGTTATCAAAGTCACGTATAACATCCTGAGTAACCGTGACAAAGGTAAACTTTTCTTCCTTGTCCTCCTTGACCAATCTGTAGTCTTTTGACATGGTTGACCATGCCATCTGCCTTCAATGTCTGGTTCCATTCTTATTTATCCAGTTGTAGCTGGAGAAATCACCTGCAATGGCTTCTCTTCCAGCTTCTGCACTGTTCCTTCATGTATCCCTCTAGGATCTACTTCACCCCCCCCCACCCCCCTCCTTTTTCTCATTTACATGCAATGTGATATGAAATCATTTTAATTAGCCAAGTTCCTCTAATGAATGCTATTGCCTCAACATGCCAACTTGTAGTTGGCAAAAAAAAGTGGGAGAGAGAAAAAACAAAAGCAAGAATGGAGCAGGGGAAAATGGAGAGAAGAGGTTCCAAGTTCAAGCAATTGAGGACCTAAGCATTTTCAGATGGTTTGAATTACAGCAGATGAAAATGAATACAGAAGTGCAATGTGTTCAGCGTTGGGGGAAAAACTGATAGGCCCAGCTTAAAACGGCAAGGAAGTGTGAATCGTCGAGCACTGTAAGTGATGTAGCGAATGGCAATGAGCTTGATCCCCAACATCCAAGTTTGGTTTCGAAATGTTGGGTTCTTATTCATCTTGCATGCCTTTAATTTAGAATGATGTATAAAAGATCTTAAATGGAATAACAATTTAAATTGGAACACCATTTCATTAAATTATAAACATAGGTTAAAAGGAGTGTGTTAAGTCTTATAAATGGTAAATTTAGAATTGACAGGAAGAATGTCATGCCAAGGGTAACTAATATTTTTAATAATAGTGGAGGCAAAGACTCATAGTTCAACACAGTTGAATGTTGTGATGGTGGAATAATAGTTTTTGTGGAGAGGTGATCAAGATTGGTTGAATCGTTTTCCTAATGTGTACTGTTTGTTCAATCCTTATGAATGCAAGAAAGAAAAGATGAAAGAAAATGGAAAGAGCTGATAGGAAGAGACATGGTGGAGGTAGGGAGGGGGGCGGATACTGGAGAGGAATGAAGCAATAGAGCAGGAGACCGTAAATTTGAGGGTAGACTTGAGATAGAAGCACATACAAGTGGGGTGATGGAGGTAAGATTCTCAGAATTGGAAATACTTGAGAAATATGTAACAAAAATTTCTTTCTCACAAAACATGTCTCAAGTTTTCCAGTTTGCTTTGACTTTTGTATTCCAACTATTTTTGCTTTTTTACCAAAAATATATCAGGATAATATTACAGCTTAATGTTGCTACCTTAGTTGGTAATGTGGAGTCTCTCCCAAGTTGAAAATATCCATGCGTGCTCTGGCTCAAATTTGTTTTATTGAAAATCATTTGTTATGATCCACATAGAGTCCGATAGCTTAAAAAAATAAATTTGAACTTCTAGTGAATGACTGACCAGAATGACCAAAATAATCATATGGTAAGATTTCAAGTTTTAAGATTTTCATTTTAATGAACAAAGTTAAAGTAACATTGACTAAACACTATTTCAGTTGGCAACTTGTATGCTAAACTAAGAAAAGATCCCCCATTTAACATTTCAAAAGACCAAAAATCTCCCTCTACTGTTCCTTAGGTAAACACTTAATCCAGGAACCAGTCAAAAATGATTCTTTTTCTTTTTTCAGCTGGATAACTTCTAATCCCTGAACTGGCATTCACAGTGTGGGTTACCTCTGAGATCCCTCCCTCTAGCCAAATCTAGGCGAATCTTCAACTTCGCACGATCTTTGTCTCTTCAATCTGTGAGTGAGCTACCACCCACATTTTGCGTGGTGAACAATGGAGACTTGCTGCCTCTATCTCTCTGATTCTTGCAGACTGACTCTGTCTGTGAGGTTCAATGATATTTTTAGGGAAACCTGTAACCTGATCTGTCAATGACTCCCTATGGACCCTTTCCCCCTCAAAAGCCCATCTCCATGGTAATGTGAATCACATGGGCCTTGTATCCAAATAGTAATGATAATTAGCTATTCTTGAGAACTCTCAACTCCATTCTATCTTGGAATTAAATAGACACATGAAAGTATAACTGTTTACAAAACCTGATATGGGGCACAATCAATCAAAACCTGACATTCTTAACACTTCCCTGGGACTCGGAGACTAACAGTCTGTTAACCATCAGCACAGCTGTTTGGGTAATAGTTTATAGGTGTAAATATCTTGCACCTTCTTCCCAATAAGACGACCTTCGCTGCTGCTTCCCCCACCCCCTCCCTCCAAATTTTTAACAACCAAGCCACCCAAGCTTGTTGTCAGGCAGAATTCAGAAGAGGCCATGTGACCCCTTCATTCCTCCATCCTACCCTAAATTAAAGACACAGTCCCAAAACATAGCAATCACATAAAACCTTTGTAACATATTTGTTCACAGCCAGAGTTGGTTATATTTTATGGAATACAACTGTGCTGTTGGTGTATCATGATATTGTGATTATTTTATATATTGGTTTGGACATATCTATTTTCCATAAATATATTATATAAAAGAACACCATTTACAAGATTGCTTCGATTTTGATTTCAGTTCACAGTTGTTAGGTGACTGTGGGCATGATGACCTGGGGACTGTATAATAAAATAATTTGAATGCTATAAAACAGCCTTCGTAAAGTTAGGTTTTATTTACGAAAAAGGGAGCATTTACAGTAGTGTGGCAGTTTTAGGATTTCCTCGATTGTATTTGCATAGTGTTGGCTAGAGGATACGTTAGATTGTTTTTTAGCAGCAAAACTATGCAAGCCTTTGGTGTAGTATTTAGGCCTTATGTTCTAAGACTCTAGTTGTGTGTTCTTCACTAAGGTGCTTGCAGTTATTATTGAGGAGGTGGGCAAATGAATTTAAGCAGCCAGGATTAGGTTGCCAACAACTTGAAACTGACTCAGCTATATATTTAAAGAAATGACTGCCCCATAAATGTTGGTTGGTGCTCAGGTACACCTTTGTGTACCTGCCACAAGCTGGCAGGCTTGTGCTAGACTTTGGATGGGGAGTTGTAACAAAGGCTCCCTCTCCTATGAAGTATTATGGATAATGGAAATCAGAAATAAAAACTGCTTGAAATACTTTGGGTCTGGCAGCATCTGTGTAGAGAGAGTGTTAATGTTTCAATTCGATAATCCTTCATCAGATCAGTCATCAGCCTGAAACTTTAAAATCCTCAACTTGGAGAGAGAAAAGAGTTATGCCAACACCTTTGACAATTGCTAATCAATTATGTGGTGTTCCTAAATCCCCTTCTAGGTTTTGTCTGTAGTCTGTTGACATGGAAGTGAGCATTGTGGACAAGATGGAGGTATTTTCACAGTGTTGTTTAAGGATGTGGGATTGAGTTCCAATGGATCATGATGAATATTTTAGGTAATTGTTCTGGAGTTAAAATTTGAACTTAAAGGTAGTAGATGTTGAGTGAGGTGGTACAAACCATTGGCAGAGCTTGACCTAGTTTATTAGCCTGGTGATATTTGTGGCAGCTCTTGAATTTGCTTGATGGATGTTTGAGTGTTTCCTGATACTCCAGGTTAGGAAAATGTGCTCAGGCAATCTTCAAGGTAACATGAGCTTCTTTCCAGGTTGACAGAATTGTCCGTGATAGGTGTTTTAGGCTACTTTATATGAGGGTACTTTTGGACAAGGGACTGACAGTGAACAGTGACTTCCATTTGAGTCTTTTTTTTTCAGGAGGCTGAGGTTTTTCAGAAGGTTCCAGGCCACGGAGCCTGTTTGCCCAGAAGTTGTTACAGATGCAATCGTACATGGATTGTTGCTGCTAATGATGTCTTGGTGATTTCCTTTCTTCAATACCTCTCCCATTCTTTGTTTTCCTCTCCCAAAATAAAGGGAAGTGAAAATGTTTTTTTTAAGGAGAGCATTTGGGTTGGGATAGAGAATTCTTGAAGAGAAAAGACATGTTGGATTCTGCAACTTTTATGTATTCTTTTCTTTTTCCCCCCCACCTAGAATGATGATGATGGTGAAGTTCCATTGGATAATGTCGACACTGCTCAATATCGTCAGCGATCTTTCCTCCAATCACAGCCTGTCCGTAGAACACCACTGCTCCACAATTTTCTACATATGTTGTCCTCACGGTCATCTGGTACAACGACTGGAGATCAGAGCCAGAGTGAGGAGAGCACCTTGCCAGCAGGTGAAAGTGGTAGGACTTCGGTATATGCTGTGCTTCGTGATCGTTTCAGCTACCCTGTACAGGAGTGTGTTCATCACATGGGATTGGTTTGTTTGTGTAGCCGTTGTTCTGCCCTGAGGTCGTCATCCTCCTCTTCTGTACCCAGCGAAGACAGTACTCCTTCAACATCCTCTGCAGCCACCACCTCGACTTCTGCACGGACTGAGCCTCGTATTCCTCCTGAAAGGCCTTTATCCCAACCTGACCCACGTATTCCTGACCGACCTTCTGCATTCAGTACTGTAAACTATGAGACCTCTGGCAACTCCCTCCGAAATTTGTCTGCAGCCACAAGCAGGAGGGGCTTATTAGGGCACACAGCATACCATTCAGGAGGACTGCAACAATCTAACTCCACCCCAGGGTACAGAGAACAGAGCTCAAGGTTAAGTGGGTCTGACTGGACAAGAACAATGCTGAACATATCGCCAAGGTCTGAATTGGAAAGTATGCCACCCCCTAGAACTAGTGCGTCATCCGTAAGCTTGCTGTCGGTGCTGAGACAGCAGGAGACAAACGCTCAACCTGTTTACACATTAGCCTCTGAGGGGAGCAGTGTCTCGAGCCCTGGCACAAGCAGTAGTGGTAATACTGGTGTTAACAGCAGCACAGGTGAAGAGAGATCGAACAACCAGCCATCTGTCAGGAATGTCCTCCAGTGCAACCTGAGCCGCTATTTCATGGAGATGGACAGCTTCCAGCACGTGGATCAGCGAGTTGGTGGCGAGTCCAATCAATCCCAGCAGGTGCAAGAGATCCTAAATAATAACATAGAACCTAATAGGGCAGGGCCATCACAGCAAAATGGTGAAAACACTTCCAATTCATCAAGTGGACATCTTAGCCGTTGCAGAGCCTGCCATAATCTTTTGACTTTTAACCATGACACTCAGCGATGGGAGCGGACCACACAACTTTTTTCATCTAATGAGAGCAGCTCTTGGCATGTGCCAAACAGTTATGAACCACTAGGGCAGGGTAGCAGCCATTCCCCAACCCCACCAAGTAGAGGGATCATGGGTAGGGCTCATGGATTGAGTGGCACAGAAGGCAGATTTGCCCGTCATGGCTCTGGCCAGCAAGGGGAACGTACAATGGGTCTAACATTTAACAATGAGACGGGACACTGGGAGCGGGTGTATAGTCAACCATCAAACAGAATGTCGAATGTTTCACAAGAGGCCTTAAACCAAGAAATGCCTGAAGAAAACTCAGAAGAAAATTTGCTGAGAAGGTAAATTTTTCTTTATTTTACAATACAGGAAGTTAAAATTAGCCTTGAGCATCTGTTCTCCAAATGGGTATTAATCTATAGTAAAAATACCGGCTGTAGGAAGTTACACATTTCCAAGTCATAATAGTCGTGCATGTTAGAGTCAGCCCTTGGCTTTTTTTTTTGTACTCGCTTGTATGTATACATGAACATACAGTTTGTGATTGAAGTTAAACTTAAATTAAGGCACCTTTAGTATTTAACTTCACAATACTTGGTTAATTCCAGTCTCCAATAATAACTTGATTTGAGTACAGGCTGGCCCACATTTGAAATTGTAATCTTGACTTTCATTGTAGCTGGGGAATGTTGGATTCCTGAATGCTCTTTGAACCACGAGAGCGTATAAGGTGTTTAAAGTAATAACGATCATGAATTGTTGCCTATTGGGTGGTGAAGGGCAGCAGTGACATTGTAACAGGTAGCGCTGGAAGGGCTGAGCTCGTTCTGCAGTTGTTGATCATTTCATCACTTCACTGTGCCATGTAAATTTTTTATTTAAAGCTTAAGACCTTCATATTTGTTCACACTGACCAGAAAAGTTATTCGAAAGCATATTAATGGTTAAAACTGACAACAACAAAGATGGAGGCTCATTGAGGTTAGCAGCATACTTGTGGAACAATGTGGTTATGATAACTGAGGTCTATCTCTGCAAAAAGCAGATAGTTCTATCCTGGATGAACAGCTCTTTACTTTGAATCGGGTTGTTTAAAGCTGCCAATTTGGATAATCCTGTTTTACCTCTCGTGGATCAATGGCAAATCATTAGTCATACCATAGCATATGCGTACTGCTACAAAAGGATGAATGAGTCTTAACCTGAAACTGCCATCTGACAGGCTTCCTGCCAATGGCTTAAGTTTGCT
Source organism: Carcharodon carcharias (assembly GCF_017639515.1). Lineage (NCBI taxonomy): Eukaryota > Metazoa > Chordata > Chondrichthyes > Lamniformes > Lamnidae > Carcharodon > Carcharodon carcharias. The sequence goes on from NC_054476.1 coordinate 74,011,682, forward strand.
ATCAGGGTGTGAAAAACTGAAGGGCACTTGAACCTCCCTTAGTTACCGATATTTGTTTGCTCATTTTACACACCTGAGGACACTAAAGCGAATCACCCAGATGACACAAATCTAATAATTATTCCTTTCTCCTTTTTATTTGCCTTACAAGATAGTTATATGTGTGGAAAGTCCAGGGGAAAGTCAAAGTACAGCAGTTAAAATGTCATGTTGCAGTACCTGAACATTTACAAAAAATTAAATGACAGACTCTGTGAATCTGTTGATTTTTTCCTCTGGATTTTTATTGGTATTTTTCAGTTTTCATTTTTATCAATAAAAGGCAGGTGAGGGTTGGGGTTGTATGTTCAAATAAAATGAAATTTAAAAAAAAAATATATTTTGAACATCACAATCGAAAGAAAGCAAGCAGACTAATGAGGCACATGGCTAATCTGCCCTCAAACTCTTTCATGTGACTTTTCTCTCCATCTCTTGATAACCTTGCCTAATAAAACTCTGTCGATGCTGAACTTGAAATTTTTAATTGACTCAGCATCCACAGCCTTTTAGGGAAAGAGTACCAGATTTCCACTGCCATTTTTGTGTGGGAAAAGTCTATTCTGATTTCACTCTTAAATGGCCTAGCTTTGATCTTTAAGTTTATGAGCTTTATGTTGTTCTGGGTTCCTCCACCCTATCTACCCTATAAAAACACTTGATTTTAAAGATTTCAATAATAGCACACCTAAACTTTCTAAGCTTGAGAAGGCAAACCAAGTTTATCCAATCTATCGTTTTAAACCTTTAAGTATTGTTTTAATGAATCTGCCTGTACCTAATTTAGAGGGTGGTGTAAAGTGGATTGGGTGAACTGATAAAATCTGTAGATATACATGTTTAAAATGTTTTATCATGCATGATCCTTGACAAAGGGTTTTAATGAATATTTTACTCCAGATGCATTACAGTTGAGCTTAATTCAGCTCTTATTAAATATGGTCTTCACACACAGCTCTTGGCCCAGTCAATAGGCAGTAGTCAGGAACAGGATTCCTCCGTTTTCCCTTGACTCAGCAACTTCTTTCTTCTCTTTCCGCACCACCGCACCCGTGTCAGTATCTTTTTCTTGTCCACCATATCACTTGTACTGCTTATTTTTGTCTGGACTAATCAGCTCCGTTTTATTTTTGTAATAACCAGTTTTGCCTCTATGCAGGTAGTTTTCATAGGCCGGAAACTTGCAGACATTGTTTAAATAATTTATATTTTAATAAGATAAACCAAAGCTGCAGGGCTCCTTCAAATTTTAATTGCATGTATTTCATTGCTAAGATTTGCTATTTTTGTTCCCTCACAAAAGGAGGTTATAATGAACGTCACAGAATGAATATTTGGGAATAAGTTACAGGCTAGGATCTAATCAAGGAGTCAGATGGCCTATATGTAGAATCTGTCTTGTCTGCCTGCACATTTCTGATTGGTTGGTGGTTTGATTTGATGAGCGGAGCCTGGCTCTCGGCAGGATATGGGGCACATCGAGGCCTGGAGTACATGAGGCTGCCAGTGGTTGAGTGGGGTGAGGGTTTGGTGGAGGAAAAAGAACAACGGAAGGTATTGCGAAAAGTAGGGAAAAGGGGACAGCCCTGTCTGGTACCTCGATGGAGGTCAAAGAGTTTAGAGTGGCTATTATTTGTATGTTTTGAAGTAACCAGTGAGGAGTACAATAGTTTTATACGTTTTATAAAAATGGTCCAAATCCAAATTTTTGAAGAGTGAAGAACTCTATCAACTTCCACTATATCAAAAACCTTTTCTGCATTCATAATTATAAGGACCAAAGGGAGACGAATAGTTGAATGTGTATAACTAATATTGAAAAGACGCCTTAAATTAGAGAAGGATTGCCTGCCCTGTATAAAACCTGTTTGGTCAGCAGAGATAATAGATGGACAGGTTCAAGATGGTGGGCTAAGGCTTTAGCTAGTTAAAAGGGAAATAGGCCGGTATGAACTGCAATGGAACATATGAAGCAGTACATAGCACCTTGGTTTAGCTTACTTTTCTTTATTTGGTTGTATAAATTCTGTAAAGATGAATATTTTGCCAGAATTTCGATTCTTATTTCAGCGCACTCCATTTTTTATTCCCAAGCATTTTTTTGTTACAATAGACGATTAACTTCTTATTTTATTTGGAATAAGAAAACACCCAAAACTTTACAAATTTATCTATAAATTCCCAAATATTTAGGTGGTTTGGCACTGCCAAATTTTCAATTTTATTATAGGTCTGCTAATATCTTTAATACCTTTTAGCTTCATTTGGACTTTGCTTGTTTAACGTGGAGGCAGCCTCCTGTCAATCCACATCTCTGCCATGCTCCTCCATTCCTTTCTCAACTAGTCACTTTTCTTCAAACCCTATTGTTAGACAATCACTTAAGATTTGGACCCAGTTTAGAACAGAATTTGGGCTGTAATCTCTCTCTTTACACAGCCCTATTAATGCTAGCCATTTATTTCTGCCTTCATTAGGAGATCCTGCCTTTCAAGTCTGGCACGCGAGAGGTGTCAAAACCCTTGCTAGCTTATACATTGATAATATTTTTGTTTCTTTTAACACTCTCTCCCTCTTGGCAACATGATCTGCCCCACACACGTTATTTTTGCTATTTACAAATCAGAGATTTTGCATGCAAAAAAATCGCGCAGTTTCCTTTATTGATCCCTAAATCACCGATAAATATTGTTAGAATTAAATCCTTTTGTTATGGGGCTCATTTCCAAATTATATTCTCTAATTTTTTCACTACACTGTCCTTAGCTTTCTACCTTTAAAATCTTGCTCCCAAAGAGTTTTTGACTTAGACTTATCAGAAGATAACTGGAAGTCTATTCTCTCTCGTGTACACTCCTCATCTGTATGTGCAAGACATGGGGTGCTACGATTTTAAAATCTTACATCATATCCATCTATCCAAGGTGAAATTTTGATCTAACCTGTGATAAGTGTCATACTGCCCTAGCCCCTCTAATTCATATGTACTTATCCTGTCCTAAATTGGCTTCGTTTTGGACAAAAAAATTTAGATCACTCTCCACATATTTTCAGAAGCAACTTTGAACCCTCTCCTATTACAGCACATTTTGGAGTGGAACCAAATGGCATCCCTCTTATAAAAATTCAGTCTGATACATATGCCTTTTCAACACCATTGGCTAGACGTATTATTCTATTAAATTGGAAACAGTCTGCCCCGCCTTCTTTTACTAATTGGATATGTGATCTTATGCAGGATCTTAAACTTGAGAAAATTAAGTACACTATAAGAAGCTCTACTGATGGATTTTATGTAGCTTGGCAGCCTTTCTTAGATTGCTTTGAGGAACTACAGCTTTCTACTTATATATAACTGACCCTAATTAGGTTATATGAATTATATCAGGTGAAACTATATCTGACTGTTGTTGATTTCTAATTATTTTTTGGGTAGTTGTAGAGTTATTTTTTTCCTTCTTCCTCTTACTTCTCTTTTCCTTTCTTCCTCTTTCTCTTCCAAATGTAAGCGTATTGAATTATTCCTGTACTGTAAGCTTTTTTTCATGTGGTTACTCATGACTGATCAATTGTTTAAAAAAATAATTAATTTAAAAATAGTTATCCTGGGGAATGCGTGGGAGGTATGAAATGGGGATGGGATGGTGTGGGAGGGAATGTACGCTAGGGATTGTTTAAGAAGAAGTGGTAGGATGGGGTGGGGATATGAGACTGATGAGAGGAATAGGTTGGATATGGCATGTGATGGGGATTTAAACCAGCACTGTTGTCATAAAGACACTAATTTCACTGTAAATGTTTGCGGGTCTCTTGCTTCCAACAAACATTGGCGAGTGTTTTAGTGGGACCTAATTGAGGAATTCACATTGGGCGAGACTCTAGAATGATTTGGAGATTGTAATTAATTTGAGTTATTGATATGATTTAAATATGGAATAATGTACACCTGGGAATGAGGTATAGGGTGGTATTTGATCATGGGGATTGAATTTTCCGCACACTAAATGATGAATTGCAGATATTACAAGCTTTTGAACTACCTAATCAAGAGCCAGATGAAGTCCCATGCTACTAGCATTAAGTATAGTCCTGGTGTCAAGAACCCTCCAGTGTAAAGGTGTAGAAAATAAAATCCGATATCTGATTTACAGAAATTATTCCAATTTAACTGACCTCTTAATTAAGAGCAATATTTTAATGTGGAAATTCAGTTATTGAGTAGGCACCAGGGATTGTAAGATCTACTCCTATTTCTTGTCCATCTCACTTCCACATTTCTAAGGCTTGGTTTGGAATCTCATATTTTTCACTGCCTGATCACCCGGAATCCTGCATTTAGTGAACTTATTTATTTTCTAGTTTAGGGGTTCACATGGTTTACACATACATACTGACTTAGATATGGTGGAAAAGCTTTATAATGGGATATCTTGTTTGACAACCCACTCAAGGCTCTCTGATATGTACTGTGGTGAAATGTGTCTCCTGGAATGCACATTATTGGGTTGGTTGATGTCATGTGTTCCACAGCCTGGGACACTTGGGCAACAATCACGCTTTGCATCATCCCTCCTGTCCCACATATGGAGTAGGTGGCCACATTGTCCATGCCACACATTGATTTGGTTGAACGCTGTCCACTCTCTTGGTCAGATGTCAACACTAGGGATCTCTGATGTTGGGTCATTGATAGTGTGTGAATTCTTTTTAGCTACACGCCTCCCATGATTCTGTCCATCTGGACAATGGGTTGATTTCAGCTGCATGTTTATTAGGTGTCATTTCCCAGAATGGCTGATCTGATGTCAAGAGCTTTCCTGGTGGTTTTTTTTTTTAGTCTTTCTGATTGGGTATGTCTGCGTTGCTCACTACTTTTTCCATCTCACGCAATACAGTGGTATCGTGATGAATTGCAGGAAGGCAATATGGGACAGCACCAGAAGCCACTGAGTGTATTTGAACATCCCTGACTCTCTTCTCATGACAGTGTTCAGCTGCTCATTCGTGACACTTTTGTGGTGACTGAGGGACCATGAGGCAGAGCATTCGGGGGCAGAGTAGAAGAGGGCCACTATTGCAGTGCATGATCCAGAGAGTTTCCAGATGAGGTTAACCCTGCTTTTTGCTTAGAATAATGAAATTACAGGAATGAGAAATAGCCAGCCTTAGCACAATTAGCCCGCCCCGTCTCTCCAAATATACACATTTCCTTTGCTATAGGAGTAGATCTTATGGCCCCTGGTGCCTACTCAATGGCTGAACTTCTACATTAAAACATTGCCCTTAATTAAGAGATCAGTTATATTGGAATAATTTCTAAATTGGATATAGGGTTACATTTTCTACACCTTTACACTGGAGGATTCTTGACACCAGGACTAAACCTAATGCTGGTAGCATGGGACTCATCTGACTCTTGATTAGGTAGATCAGAAGCTTGTAATATCTGCAATTCATCATTTAATGTGTGGAGAATTCAAACCTCGTGAGCAGATGCCACCCTGTACCTCATTCCTAGGTGTCTATTATTCCATATTTAAATCATATCAATAACTCAAATGAATTACAATCTCCAAATCGTTCCTGAGCTTCTATTATTCTGTAATTGACAATATGAATTCCTTAATTAGATCCCACTAAAACACTCACCAATATTTGTTGGAAGCAGAAGCCTGCAAACATTTGCGGAAAAATAGTATCTTTATGGCAACAGTACTGCTATTGAACACATGGGGAACAGACTGGTTTCTCACCTTTTGGAGGATGCTTTTGGTCATTCCAATTTGCCCTTTTCCAGGCTTCTGCAATGCCCAAGGATCTTGATTCCTTACTGGATTATACTGTATCATCCTTTATTTTCCTATCACCCTTGGTTTCCCCAAGTGCTGTTAGTCACATGTGATCTTTGTTAATTATATGGTTAGATGATTCAGACATAAGCAAGCCTGTGTTCACATGATGCCTTCACAAATTCAAGAGGTGCTGATGGATAGAAATGATGAGTTGCTTGTTTTATCCTCCTTAACCAAGGGAGCTGTGGTCTATTTATACCACCACTACTAGTATTCCTGCCAAGATGAACTCCGCAAAATAAGAAACACATTTGGGCTTTTGCCTTTTAGCTCGGCTGCCCTCGATAAGCACAGTGAGACATTGGGACATCCTTCAGCTCTCTTTCCTCACCACTAGAAGACACTTGACAGCAATCAAGCATTATGTCAAGCTTCTGTTTTCTTTTAGTCATTATCTCAATGCATTAGTTGTCCAGGCTGGAGATGCACTGATCCCATACTATGCAGTATGGGTTTTGTAGAATGTTTAATACAAGAAGTTTGCAAGAGCTTTCATTAGGTAACATGAGTGTGTTCCAAATTGATATTGTACCATGCATGGGAAGCCACAAAGCAGGCTTGTACCTCAATTGCTAGCACAACCAACTTTGCACAGGGACCAATGAAAAATTGGTAATTGATTTGCCCTGGACATTGCTTTGAGAGTGAAGAAAGAATAAAGTTATTTGTATACCGCCTTTCTCATTCTCACAAAGTCTCAAAAGAACTTTACAACCAATGAATTGCTTTTCAGGTGGTTGTCACTATTAGGGGTGAGCAAACACAGGAACCATTTTGCGCACAGCAAGGCTCCACTAGCAGCAGTGTCATCAATGACCAGAATGATTAATTTTTGGTGATTTTGGCTGTGTTGGATTATTTGCCAGACCACCAGAAGAACTGTCTTCAAAAAAAAAGTACCACGGAATCTTCTACATCAATATGAACAGAAAGATATTAAACCCAATTTTAATGCCTCATCTGAATGATGGTACCTCCGATAACACAGCATGCCCTCCGTACTGCCACATTGAAGTGTCTTGGTTATTTGACACCTCAAAGTCAGTCAAGACAACTTGGGCCTTCAATTCAGCTGACCTAGATTCCAGAAAGATAGGTGAGGGATTTTTAAAAAGCTGTGAATCAATGCAAACTTGTATAAACCAGATATTATGAAATAGTAACCTCTCTTTCTGATGTGATGATGAATGTTAATTATTTTAATATTTTTGGGAATATTGTGGTACTCTGTAAAGAAAGCTGTGTGTCCACGATTAACGAAACAGAGCAAAAGGTTAATAAAGACAGCTTGTCTATGGGAACTGAGACATGAAAGGTAAAGGTTTTAGATGCATGCGTTTGTAACGAGAGGCTATGGTATAGTTGGAATTACAAATAAATAAGTTGGGTATTAAATTCTGCCTTAGGTGATAAGTAAGGACTTGACTTCTCAGCTGCTAAATTTCAAAAGCAGTTTAAGGGACTTTTTCAACTTGTGTAATGATCCCAGCTGAGGTTACCCCTGGACAGGTCTGATCCCAGTGTGATAGATCCTAACTTTTAATTTGTTTGTTTAGATATGTGGTGAGTGGCCACTGAACAGTCACTGGAGTCAGTTTATGAACTGTTAACAAAAGAATGAAACATGTATTTAACAAGAAAAGATAAACTGTATTACAATATTCCTTCATCCACAACTATACCTTTACAGATATATACCGGTTTGTAAGGATAACGCAAATTACAAAAACAACCTTATACTCTAATGTTCGCAATAAGTACAAAGTCCATGTAAAAGGCATCCTGTGATTGGTCAGACCATGCTCTGAAACCAAGTGACAGATGCCATCTCAACCAGATGCTATGGATCTCTCCTCAACTCTCCTTCACACACATACACACCACCCCCCCCCCCCCCCCCCCCCCACCCCGACGCTTGTCACTCCACGAAGCAACCTGTCTCACTGAACTCCATCTTTTACATGAGGGTTTCCAGTCTCTTCTCTTTAAGAACTCGCTTTGGAATCTTCTCCCAAACCGATGCTTTCTCTCATATGCCTTCTGCAAGGCTTCAGCTCCAGGGTTTCAAACTCTCCTTCTGATGTTCCTCTTCCCTGGGTCACCACATGCATTCAAGCTGCCTTCCATGCACTCTCTCTCACCAACTCAGACTTCATTAGTACCACTGCTTCACATGCCCATAGCAAAGAATTACAGACGTTTAGCTGTCTCTTGGACCATCTTGCCTCTTAAATCTGATTTCTGCAGCTTTTTCCTCTTTTTAAATCTGAAGTTTGAAGCCTTTCTCTCTGCCCCTCACTCTTAACTTCACTGAACAGTACCTTTTCCAGGTTCCTGTCCCTCCTTTGACTAGAAGGTCTGCTTGGGACTTCCCCTGTTTCTGTCTCACTCCTATGGCCTTGGGACTTTTTGGCTTTTTTGGGAAATCTGCTCTCACTCTGCCAGTGTCCAGTCTCTCTCAAGTCCTGGCTTCCAACAGAACTCAAAACTGCTGTTTCCTTAGTTTATTTATGTCTGCCTGTGGACCTGTTTCGCTGGACTCCTGTTGTTAGGCGATAGCCCAGTTTTTTTCTACTCTTGTTTTGTTTAACTTAGCTGCCACAGTCGTAACACTCTTATTAGAAACGCAGGCGCCTTTTAGATTGAAACTAAAACTCTGTTTGACCTTTCTTAACACAGATACTGAAATACAAATCAAACTTAAACTTTAAAGCTAAAACTCATTCCTAACATCCACAGATACAAATTTAACTTAGTAAACTGTCTCATTTCCTAACACCTGCAAAGTTTTAGACTTTTCCCACGGATTTGCCCCTGTTCATCTCACTGGTGGTAGGTCTTTAAAAGTGACATGAATTATCTTCCCATTACAGTTTCCTTTCCAGAACGCAAGAAGCTATATAACAATATGAGATTCAAAAATTATGCAAACTTATGTCCATCAAGTAAACTTTGAATCTGATATGCTAGTCATTTTGTTCTCTACAGAATGGCATTTTGTTAGCCATGCTGGATAATACTCGGGCGTTGTTTATGTTTTAAAAATTCCTCGGAAATTTTAAATACATTTAAGTATCTGGTTAAGGTATGCTGAATTTTTGTTCAAAAACCAATAGCTGTGAGGGAGGTGTCTCAATTTTCTTTTAATGAAAGCTCTTAATGCACAACATCAAGATTGTGTAGAGAAAACAAAAAGATATGATCAAGTAATACCAAGTCTGGGTCGACTCCAGAAGATGTGGAGGTTTGAGAGAAGTTGTATTCTTTGCTGGCTCCAAGCTGAACCTTCACTTCCCTGCAGTTTCCTAAGCTGGACTTTTTCCCCCAGTGCAGTCTCTTGACATGAGGTTTCTCCCTCAACAGATCTTCTAACATTTGACTGATTACCTTTTTCATGTCACCCCTTATCCTGAGAACTTTCCTCGTTGAGTCTAACCGAATACCACTGGTTCTTAAGATCCAAAGTACCTTTGCATCCAATCACGTGCACCTGTTGCCTCCATCTCTGGACCTAAGTTCCCTGCTGCAACTTCCTTGTGGTCTAAGTCCAGCTCTACTCTTTGTCCCCTCTCATTCATTCAGCCAGTTTTCTCTTCATAATCACATTTTCTGTCACCCACAATGCTTCTTTTCTCCTCCTCCTTTCTCCTCCTCCTTTCTCCTCTCCTAGGCCTCAGTGCTCCTTGATTTAGCCCACATTCTTCCTCTGGCCACCATTGGCGTCCTCCTCAATGGTCTCTTAAGTTGGCATCGTGCTGCACTTCCAGTGCCAGCTTGCGCAACTAGGATTGTCTACTTGACTTTCTCCAGCCCCTGTTCTGCTGCCAACCGTTTAAAAAAAAACTGCTGGTGGGCATTAGGTACCAGCCTGCTCCATCATGACCCCAGAATGTTGGTTACTCTGCACATCAGGCCTTGTCTTCTGTGACTTCCTTGTGGATGAACCTCTCACCATTCTGTTGCTGACAAAATCCTGCCTTGGTGGTGATGTAGCTAATTCCCTTAGCGTTCCCACCTGGCTATATGTTCCATTATCTGCCTTGCCCAAATTATTTTGGTAGCAGTTCGCTTTGATGGCAGAATTTTCCACCAGTCCACTGGAACCTTTCCCTCCTGAGCGCCTCATTCTCTTCTAACCTTACTTAGATTTAATAGCTTCCACATCTAAAGATGCATGAGGCAGGCAAAGCACTCCATTCTCTCCTGTCCACAACCAACATTCTCATGCTGCTCCAGGGTCTGTTGATCAGCTGGATACCTCTACTAACAGTCTGACCTTCCTTTTGTTTTTTTTTTTTCACCCTCTCTCAATCTCTGGTTTTCTCTTTTTTTTTAATTGTTGTGGTGTTTGTAATGCAAACAAGGCAAGGAACGTCGCAGGAAGAATAAAAAGAAAGCTAATTATCTAAATGGTGAAAGATTGCAGAGCTCTGACATTCGGAGGGATCTGGGTGCCCTCGTGCATGAATCACAAAAGGTTAGTATGCAGGTACAAAAAGTAATTAGGAAAGCTAATAGAATGTTATCATTTATTATGAGGGGAACTGATTACGAAAGTAGGGAGATTATGCTTCAGTTGTACAGGACACTTGACACCACATCTGGAGTACTATGTACAGTATTGGTCTCTTTATTTAATGAAAGATGTAGCTGCGTTAGAAGTAGTCCAGAGAAGGTTTATTAGACTAATACCAGGAATGGGTGGGTTGTCTTATGAGGAAAGGTTGGGCAGGCTAGGCTTGTATACACTGGAGTTTATAAGGGTGAGTGGCAACTTGATTGAAACCTTTAAGATCCTGAGAGGTCTTCATGGAGTGGATGTGGAGAAGATGTTTCCTCTTGAGGGAAAATCTAGAACTAGGGAGTCACTGTTTAAAAATAAGGGGTCACCCATTTAAGACAGAGACCAGATGTTTTTCTCTGAGGGTTGTGAGTCTCTGGAACACTCTTCCTCAAAAGGTGGTGAAGCAGAGCCTTCGAATATTTTTAAGGCAGAGCTAGATAGATTTGTGATTAAGAAGGAGGTGAAAGGTTATTGGGGGTAGGCAGGAATGTGGTATTGAGGTTACAATCAGATCAGCCATGATCTTATTGAATGGTGGAGCAGGTTCAAGGGGCCAAGTGGCCTACTCCTCCTAATTCGTATGCTTGTATGTACGTCCCTTGGTTATAATTTCATTATGTTGAGGAGTGCAAGCAGACATTTGATTTACTTTGTAAATTGTCAATAACCCATTCTTACAAGGAATAAAGAAAATAACTTTTGATGTAGTGCCTTGTCAAACATTTGTGTCAGCCGTGGCCCAGTTGGGAGCACTCTTGCTTGAGTCAGAAGGTTCTTGATTCAAGTTCCACTCCTGGACTTGAGCACAAGAATCTGGGTTGACACTCTAATTCAATTCCAAGGCAGTGTTGCACGGTCTGAGGCACCATCTTTTAAATGCGATATTACACAGGGCATTTTGCCTTTTCAGGTGGACCTAAAAGATCCCATGGCACTGTTGTGAAGATGGGCAGGCAAGTTATCCACCGCTTTGTGGAACACCTTCGGTCTGTCCGCAAGCATTACCCAGACCTCCCTGTCACTTGCCATTTCAACACACCATCCTGTTCTCATGCCCACATGTCCGCCCTTGGCCTGCTGCATTGTTCCAGTGAAGCTCAATGTAAACTGGAGGAGCAGCACCTCACCTTCCGACTGGGCACTTTGCAGTCTTCTGGACTTAATATTGAGTTCAACAATTTCAGATCATGAACTCTCTCCTCCATCCCCACCCCCTTTCCAATCCCCCTTTTTCCAATAATTTATAATTTTTTTACAACTCTATATTTTTCTTTTCCCTCGTATTTTTAAATTTATTTCGATCTATTATTTCATCTCCACCTTTTAGCCCATTTTGATCCCTTCCCCCCCCAACCCCACCTGCACTAGGGCCATCTGCCACTAGCTTGCTCCCTTTAATGTCCCCATTAGCACATCTTTAGAAAATATCACCATCAACACCCCTTTGTCCTTTTGTCTATGACATCTTTGGCAGTCTCTTCTTGGCCTCCACCTATCACTGGCCCCCATCGTTCTCCTGTCCCATCTCCTTCTTCCAGCTTATATTTCATCTCATTTCTATATGTCTTAGTTCTGATGAAGGGTCATATGGACTTGAAATATCAACTGTATCCCTCTCCGCAGACGCTGTCAGACCTGCTGAGTTTTTCCAGGTATTTTTGTTTTTGTTCTAGATTTCCAGCATCCGCAGTATTTTGCTTTTATCCACGGTATCTTGGCCAATTTCATCAATTAATAACCAGATAATCTGTTATGTTATCAGATTGCTGTTTCTGGGAGCTTGCTGTGTGGATTGGCTGCTATGTTTTCTACATTACAGGGGTGACTACACTTAAAGTACTTTATTGGCTGCAAAGTGCTTTGAGATGTCTGGTGGTAATAAAAAGTGCTATGTCAATGCAGATCTTGTTCTATTTTAAAGCACAAGTGCATTACTTGAAAATACATCTGCAGCAAAAAAAAACTATACTCTACATGATTGAAATTGCCTGCATATGTTCCATTTTGGGATTTATATGTTGTGTAAAGAATTTTCCTGCTTATCTATATGTGGTGAGCATGAAAGTGTTGCCTGTGCCAGTTGGCCGTATTATCTTTGTCCAGGTGGTGGTGCTGTTGTTTTGAACATCACAATGAAAGCAAATTCCTTTTTGTGAATGCAAGTCAAGGAACTTTTCAATAGCAAAATGGGAAAAGTTTTGCAATCTGATGAAAGCATTCTTGCTTGGAATTGGTGCTTGTTATGCCTTTTTTCTGAGTTTCTCATTTTTAAAAAGCTTCCCCCCCCCCCCCCCCACCCCAGCCTTGAAGTCACTGACTCCTGCTGGCACTTGCAGTTGCCCTCCCCAAGTATCTGATGTGAACTGAAACAGTGACTGGTGGCAGGCTATTCAATTATGTGAACAGTTAGACCAGACTGGGTCCTCATTCGATGTGTATATGTGCACTTAACATTGATGTCTCTGGTAGTTGGGAATGGAATTTCCTTTTTTTTTCTCCATCCCCCAAAGCCTGATGACATTGCGGCCAATTGAAGTGTTCTGAACACTGACCTACCTGGGATCAGACAGCTCTGCATCGACCATGGATTGCATTTGTCAACTGAATAATCTCGGGCCTCTGATGGATAGTCAGTTGAAATTTCCATTTGATGCTTTGGCACGTGCTGAGGTTGAGGACAGTTGCAATGTAAAGCAAGAATGTCATTTTTGGATTAATTCAAACATTTGTTATTTGCTTTTGAAGAAAGCTTTGACTGTTTGGGTCAACAAAGACCGAAAGTGGATAAGTAATATTAATGGCCATTTTTTAAATATTTGTAAGCTGAAATAGGGCAATTGTATTGAGTGGAAGGGCGTCTGGGTATTAGTGATCATAATGTAATCAAGTTTTCAGCAGTTATAGAAAGGAGCAAAGAAAAATCAAAGGTCAAAATATCTAAATGGAAGAGAAGCAGTTCCAGTGATTTGAGAAGGGATCTTCTTGGAAACAGTGACTGGCCAGGAAAACAGTGCATGAGCAATGGGGGGCCTTCAAGGTAGAAATACTTCAGGCAGAAACCAAGCATGTTCTGGTAAAGAGGGCAAGTGAGGCATCCAAAGCTATAGTTCTGGGTGATAAAGAAAATAGAAAAATAAAGGGAGGTTTACGAAAAATGTCGTGTACAGAATATAGCTGGAAGTTATTGAGGAAGAGCAAAGTGTGAAAAAAATTAGTGGCTAATATTAAAGGGAACCCAAAAATCTTTTATAAATATAATACAAATGAAAAGGATATTTAAAGGAATGAGGCCAATCTGGGACAAAATAGCAAATCTTGTGGAGGAAGAGGGTGTAGCTAAAACACTTTAGATACTTTGTATCTATCTTAAAATAAGGGGATGAAGTTAATGTTGCAGTAGTGGAAATACTTGATAGTATTTTTAAAAAATAATTGAACAGGTTGATATTAGCCAAAAACACAGATAAAAACAAAAAAACTGCGGATGCTGGAAATCCAAAACAAAAACAAAAACAGAATTACCTGGAAAAACTCAGCAGGTCTGGCAGCATCGGCGGAGAAGAAAAGAGTTGACGTTTCGAGTCCTCAGTGGTCTCCTCTACATTGTAGAGACCAAACGTAAACTGGGCGACCGCTTTGCAGAACACCTGCGGTCTGTCCGCAAGAATGACCCAAACCTCCCCGTCGCTTGCCATTTTAACACTCCACCCTGCTCTCTTGCCCACATGTCTGTCCTTGGCTTGCTGCATTGTTTCAGTGAAGCCCAACGCAAACTGAAGGAACAACACCTCAGCTTCCGACTAGGCACTTTACAGCCATCTGGACTGAATATTGAAGTCAACAACTTTAGGTCGTGAGCTCCCTCCCCCATCCCCACGCCCTTTCTGTTTCCCCCTTCCTTTTCTTTTTTTTCCAATAAATTATATAGATTTTCCTTTTCCCACCTATTTCCATTATAAAAAGAAAAAAAAAATTTTTTTTTACATCTTTTATGCTCTCCCCACCCCCACTAGAGCTATACCTTGAGTGCCCTACCATCCATTCTTAATTAGCACATTCGTTTAGATAATATCACCAACTTTAACACCTATGTGTTCTTTTGTACTATTGTTGTTGACATCTTTTGATGATCTGCATCTATCACTGCTTGTTTGTCCCTACAACCACACCCCCACTCCACTTCTCTCTCTCTCTCTCTCTCCGCCCCCCACACACACACCTTAAACCAGCTTATATTTCAACTCTTTCTTGGACTCGAACTCAAGTTCTGTTGAAGGGTCATGAGGACTCGAAACGTCAACTCTTTTCTTCTCCGCCGATGCTGCCAGACCTGCTGAGTTTTTCCAGGTAATTCTGTTTTTGTTTTTGTTTTGATATTAGCCAAAGTTCAGACACCTGGTTCAGCACCCTAGTTTGCTGAGGAAAGCTAAGGTGGAGATAGTAGAATCTCTGTCCACAGTCTTTCAATCCCCCTAGGTTATGGGAATGGTGCCAGAGGACTGGAGAACTGTAAATGCTACACTACTCTTAATAAAAGGAGAGAGGCAAAAACCTGGTAACTACAAACCATTTAGATTAATACTTATAGTGGCGAATGGATGTTTTCCTGCTGAGAGAAAATTATGTAATGGGGGTTCTGCAAGAGTTGTTATTAAGCCCAGTGTTTTTCTTGTTATAAATAAGTGACCTGCACTTCAGTATATGGGGTATATTTTTGAAGTTTGTCAAGTTTTGTATCATCTGTAATGTAGTAAATTGTGAGCAGGTTAGTAGCAAACTTCAGGTCATGTGTTGGTGAAATGGGCAGTCGTATGGCAGATGTAATTTCATGCGGTTACGTATGAAACAATGTAGAGAGGCTATAAATTCTAATTTATACCATTTGGAGAGAGGTGCAAGAGCAGAGGCACCTGGGTGCATACCCTCAAATCCTTGAAAGTGGCAAGGTAAGTTAACAAGACAGTTAAAGTGTATAGAATATTTGGCATTGCATTCAAAGAACCATTTAGAAAAACAAATTCTTACTAAACATTTTAAAAATCACTGGTTAACCCTTAGCTGAGTATAGTGTCAAATTGTGAACACCATACATTAAGAAGGATACCTAGGCCTTGGAGGGTACAGATGAGATTTACTGCAATACTACAAAGGATGAGGGGTACTAGTTAGATGGAGAGATTGGAGAGGCTGGGATTGTTCTTTTCTGATTGAGAATGTTGAGGGAAAACTTATTTCAAGTATTGAAAATTGAGGGGCTTTTTGAAAGAATAAGTAGGGAGAAACTGTTGCCAATGGGAAGTGAGTCGATATCAAGGTCATGGAGTTAAAATAATAGGCAAAATAACTAGAGGGAAACTATTTCTCACAGATGATCTGGAATGCATTGCCTGAAATTGTGATAGAATCAGGTAACATGGAAGCTTTCAAAACACAGGCATCTCTTTACAGGGTGATGGGGAAAACATCAGGGTGTTGGATTAAATTAGACAGCTCTTTTGAAGAGATGACAGCAGAATCGCCCCCTTCTGTGCTGCAAGTTTCAAGGATATTATGCTCCTGAAAAATCCAAAGCTAAAGGGCAGGTACAAATATACCAGAAATTTTCCTGTCACTTGGTCTTTATATGACCTTTCATCACCCCGGGTACAAAGTGTCTTCTGAAATTGTGAAGTTTTTTTCCTTAACATACCATTACCACCCCAGTTGTTATGGTTCACTCATGTAGTCTGAGTTGCTGTAGCAGCGTTCACTTTTGCATGAGTATTGTAGTCTGGAACTTTGGACAGTGATGGTAGAAGCTCCAACGTTCTTTCCTTCACATGGTTACTAACTACTGTACTAAAACATTAATCACAAAATAAACAAACCTTTCTCTAATTGAGCATTAAAATCATCAAATTATTTTAAATTGAATTTTGTATGGTTTGATGGATTAGTCACTTCTGGCACATTTTCTCTGCACCTTCCCTTTCCTTACCTACTGCCCCCTTCCCCCACCTCAGAAAATGCAGGAAACAAGGTAGGATTACTTTAGGTGTTATGATCCCCAGCTGAGCCCTGGACAAGGCTGATCCCAGAGTGGAACCCAGTTTGATAGATCCTAACTTTTAATTTGTTTGTTTAGATAAATGGAGAGGGGCTACTGAACAGTCACGAGTCAGCTGATGAATGTTTAACTAAAGAATAAAACGTTCTTTTAATAAGAAATGATGAACTACATTACAATACTCCTTCACTCACACACACAAGCTTTAGTGGCTGGAAGCCAGTGTCCAGTGGCGTACCACAGGGATCTATGCTCGGTCCCCTATTATTTGTCATTTATATAAACAACATAGATGACTATGTGGGGGGTAGGATTAGTAAGTTTGCGGATGACACAAAGATTGGTCGGGTGGTTAACAGTGAGGTTATGTGTCTTGGGCTACTGGAAAATATAGACGGGATGGTCAAATGGGCAGACAAGTGGCAGATGGAATTTAACCCTGAAAAGTGAGAGGTGATACACTTTGGAAGGAGTAATTTGACAAGGAAGTATTCAATGAACGGCATAGCACTAGGAAGCTCTGAGGAACAAAGGGACCTTGTGTGTCCATAGATGTCTGAAGGCGGAGGGACATGTTAGTGGGTTGGTGAGAAAGGCATATGGGACACTTGGCTTTATAAATCGAGGCATAGTTTACAAAAATAGGGAGATCATGTTGGAGTTGTATAGAACCTTGGTGAGGCCACAGCTGGAGTACTGTGTGCAGTTCTGGTCGCCACATTTTGGAAGGATGTGATTGCACTGGAGAGGGCGCAGAGGAGATTCACCAGGATGTTTCCTGGGATGAAACATTTAAGTTATGAAGAGAGGTTGGATAGACCTGGGTTGTTTTCATTGGAACAGAGAAGACTGAGGAGTGGCCTGATCGAGGTGTACAAGATTATGAGAGGCATGGACAGGGTGGATAGGGAGCTGCTGTTCCCCTTAGTTGAAGGGTCAGTCACGAGGGGGCATAAGGTCAAGGTGAGGGGCAGGAGATTTAGGGGGGAATGTGAGGAAAAACTTTTTTTTACCCAGAGGGTGATGACGGTCTGGAATGCGCTGCCTGGGAGGGTGGTGGAGGTGGGTTGCTTCATATCCTTTTTAAAAACTACCTGGATGAGCACTTGGCATGTCACAACATTCAAGGCTATGGGCGAAGTGCTGGTACATGGGATTAGGTAGGTAGGTCAGGTGTTTCTCGCATGTCGGTGCAGACTCGATGGGCCGAAGGGCCCCTTCTGCACTGTTTCTGTGAAAAGCTATTTTATACTCTAATGTCTGCAATAAGTACACTGTGCATGTACCAATAGGCATCCTGTGGTCTGACACCACACTGTGAGACCGAGTGACAGATATCACCTAAACCAGATGCTGTGGATCTCTCCTCAATTGCCCCCCCTCCCCCAGACACTTGTCACACGCTGAGCCAACCAGTCTTGCTGAACTCCATCTTCCACACGAGGGTTTCCAATCTCCACTTCCTAAGACCTCGCCTTGGAATCTTCTCCCAAACTGAAGCTTTCTCTCAGATGCCTTTCACGCACTCTCTCTCACCAACTCAGTTGTAAACAATACCACTGCTTCACATGCCCATTGCAAAGAGTTACAGACCTTCAGTTGTCTTTAGACCTTCTTGCCTCTTGCAAACTGTCCTCGCTTTAAATCTGATTTTTGCAGCTTTTGTCACTTTAAATCTGAAGTTTGAAGCCTTTACCTCTGCCCCCACTCTTTACTTCACTAAATAGGACCTTTTCAAAGTTCATGCCCTTCCTTTGACTAGAAGGTCTGCTAGGGACTTTCCCCTGTTTCTCCCTCACTCCTTTGGCCATGGAACCTTTTAGTTCTTTTGGGAAATGTACAGCTCCGTTTCCCACCACCCAGACTTTCGGGAGTCCTGGCTTCAAATTGAAACTTAAAACTTCTCTTTCTTTAGTTTTTGTGTGTGTGTCTGTGGGAGGCACCTGTCCCTTTGGACCCTGTTGCTAGGCAACAGCCCAATTCTATGACCCTTGTTTGTTTATCTTATCTGCAACAGTTGTAAAACCCTCACTAGAAATGCAGGCACCTTTTTAAAGTGAAACTAAAACTCAATCTGACCTTTCTTTAACCCACAGATACAGATATACAAATCAAACTTTAAAGCTAAAACTCATTCCTAACACCAACAAATAATATCACTTAATTAAACTATCTCTCTTTCCTAACGTAGGCATTGCCATGTATGTTTATGATGCTTGTATTTTTGCTCAGTTGCTCTCACTTTTGAGTCTGGAAATTAAGGGTTGAAGTCTCACTTCATATGTTCAGTGCGCCGGACAGCAACTTCCTTTCTCTGAAGTGCTGTTGTTTGCAAAGATGGGAAAACCTGTTCCACTCGTTCAGAAGAATGGTTCTGATCCTGTAGAGAAGATCAAAGACATCTTGTGTCCTTCTTCCCTCAACCCATTCTTGCCTCAACATTAGTGAGTCCTGTATCATGTTGCTGCTTTTGTAAAATGGTTGCTACATTTGACCCCACAAATGTTCAAAGTAGTTCTCGTCAATGAGATTTTGTATGGCATGTCTCAAAAAATATCAAATGGTAATTTTTTTTCGGTTTGGGTGATCCAACAGTTTGAAACCATTGCTTATTTAATCAGATAAAGTGGCACAAACTTGACGAGCTACGATGCATACTTTCTAATGGAGGTAAATATCCAGTGACTGCTATTGCAATGAAAGTTTGGTTCAATCTGTGATGTTACACTAACATTCATATTAACAGAGTAACATTTTATTCTTTTGGGAAAAAATTACATTATTTTAAATCGAGGTAGAAATTGAGAGTGCTTCTCTTCAAAGTATATTGCATATGTACAATTAATATAATGCAAAACACAACACTTGAACAAAATATAATGTCTTCTGATGAAAGGCAATCAACTATAATGTCTACATTCAAGCAGGTGGAAAATTATTTCAGTGCTTTCACCGTTTTGACTCTTTCTCAAATGGATATTTTACAGTGAAGCACAAGTGCTAATTACTTGTTGCCGTGATTTTAGGGAGATTATATAAGAGTCATAATTGCAGTGCTCTTCTGTGCTTAAGTGCTGTAATAGGTGTTCTTTGTATCTTCACAATGCTGTATTTATGATTACAAAACTCCAAGTGCCAAAAATTGTTATGCTAAATGACAGGGTAGACTAAACATACAGATATTCCAGAGGAAAATTATGGAACATCTTCAACCAGAGAAAAAAGCATACTTCATATGTATGCAGTTTTTTTTCTCCAATGAATGAAGCATATTGATTCCAGGAATTATATACGAGTTGATACATTAAATTGATGCTTCCCCTTCATTCTCTTGTAACTAACAAATGGAATATTATACGTTGGGTAGGTGAAATGCTCCCATGGACCTGTATTGTGTAACTATCGGAATAACACATCCCCTTTGAGTCTTTCCCTACTTTTCATCTGTTTACGCCCACTTCCCTTTCCATTCATTGTCTCATCTACCTGAGCACTGCTTAGTGAAAAGAGCCTTGATTGCTGTGTATTGTAAGTGGAATTTCTGTTCTGGCAAGAATTCCTTCCTACAGTATGCAGCAGCTAGAATTACTCCAATTAATCTTACTATTCATTTCCTGCTACTCAGCCAATTTCCTAAACTTTCAGTTCATGAGCTTGAACTTTAGCTAACAATCTCTTATGAGAGGTATTACCAGAAGCTTACAGACAAATTTAGAAATTTGGAAAGAAAACTGAGTCAAACCTTTATGGAGTTTGCTGGAGAGGAGGAAGTGGTGTTTGATAGGTGGTGTAGATCAATAAAGCTTGAAAAAGACTTTCAGATCTTTAGGGAAGTGTTTCTGGTGGAATAATTTAAAAATAGTGTCCCTTTGGGAATAAGGTCCAATCTAGATGAATATAAGTTCGTAAAAAGAGCGCGGTGAGCGAGGGGAGTTCGTTTTAAAAAGAGCGCGGTGAGCGAGGGGAGTTCATTTTAAAAAGAGCATGGAGATTGAAAATAAAAGGAGAGGAAGCTGAAGAGGAGTGGCCAGTGTGTGAGTGGCCCAGTGAAGGAGTGGAGCTTTGAGGCTTTGGCTCGAGAGGCTTCAGCGAGCAGATGCTGAGGACGAGCTTGCTCCTAGTGGGGTAAGGCTGGGTAAGTTCCTTTAATTAAATTAGGAGTAGGTAATGTAGGTAGTAGTTAGGGCAGTTGAGTGCTCCGAATGCAGCATGTGGGAAGTCAGGGACAGCACAATTGTCCCTGGTGACTACACCTGCAAAAGGTGCATCCAGCTGCAGTTCCTGATAAACCAAGTTAGGGAGCTGGGGCTGGATGAATTTCGGGTCATTCGGGAGGCAGAGGCAGTAATAGACAGGAGTTTCAGGGAGACAGTCACCCCCAAAAGTCAGGAGGCAGGCAGCTGGGTGAATGTCAGGAGAGAGAAGGGGAATAGACAGAAAGAGCAGAGCACCCCTGTGGCCGTTCCCATCAACAATAGGTATACCATTTTGGATACTGTTGGTAGGGACGACCTACCAGGGACAAGTTGTAGTGGTTGTGTTTCTGGCACCGAGGCTGGACTCTCAGCTCAGAAAGGAGGGAGGGAAAAAAGGAGAGCAGTAGTGATAGGGGATTCGATAGTTAAGGGGACAGATAAGAGGTTCTGTGGGAGAGATCGAGAATCCTTGATGGTCTATTGCCTCCCTGGAGCCAGGGTCCGCAATATCTCAGATCGAGTTCTCAGTATTCTCAGGAGGGAGGGTGAGCAGCCAAATGTCATGGTCCATGTAGGGACCAATGACCTGGATAGCAAGGAGGAGGAGGTCCTGCAAAGAGAGTTTAGAGAGTTAGGTGCAAAGTTGAAGGACAGGACCTCCAGGGTTGCAATCTCAGGAGTGATACCCGTGCCACGTGCTAGTGAGGCTAGAAATAGGAGGATAATGCAGCTAAATACGTGGCTAAGGAGATGGTGCAGGAGGGAGGGCTTCAAGTTTCTGGACAATTGGGCTCTGTTCCAGGGAAGGTGGGACCTGTTCTGACAGGACGGTTTGCACCTGAACTGGAGGGGGACTAACATCCTTGTGGGTAGGTTTGCTAGTGCTGCTCTGGGGTGTTTAAACTAGATATGCAGGCGGAGGGGAACCAGAGTGTTAGAGCAGATAGTGAGGTGGAGGAGGATAAAGGTCAAGCGAGGAATGCATGTATAGACAGAAATCAAAGGTTTGTATGGGATAGAAATGTTTTCAGGTGCATCCATTTCAATGCAAGGAGTATTGTCGGAAAGGCAGATGAGCTTAGGGCGTGGATTGGCATGTGGGATTACGACATTATTGCTATTAGTGAGACTTGGTTGCAGGAGGGGCAGGACTGGCAGCTCAATATTCCGGGGTTCCGTTGTTTCAGACGCGATAGAGGGGGAGGGATGAAAGGGGGAGGAGTGGCATTACTAGTCAGGGAAAATATCACAGCTGTGCATAAGCAGGACAGCCCAGAGGGCTTGTCTACAGAGGCCATATGGGTGGAGCTGAGGAATGGGAAAGGTGTGACCATACTAATAGGGTTGTATTATAGACCGCCCAATAGTCAGAGAGAATTGGAGAAGCAAAGCTGTAGAGAGATAGCAGACCGATGTAAGAAACAAAGTTATGATGGTAGGAGATTTTAACTTTCCACATATTGACTGGAACTCCCATACTGTAAAAGGGCTGGATGGCTTGGAGTTTGTCAAATGTGTTCAGGAAAGTTTTCTAAATCAATATAAAGAGGTACCAACGAGAGAGGATGCAATACTTGATCTCCTATTAGGGAACCAGACAGGTCAGGTGACAGAAGTATGTGTAGGCAGACATTTTGGGTCCAGTGACCACGATGTCATTAGTTTTAAGCTAATTATGGATAAGGATAGGTCTGGTTCTCGAGTTGAGATTCTAAATTGGAGAAAGGCCAATTTTGTGGAAATGAGAAAGGATCTAGGAAGAGTGAATTGGGATAAGTCATTTTCTGGCAAGGATGTGTTCAGTAAGTGGAAGGCATTCAAAGGTGAAATTTTGAGAGTGCAGAGTTTGCATGTTCCTGTAAGGATTAAAGGCAAAGTTAACAGGCATAGGGAACCTTGGTTTTCAAGGGATATTGGCGATCTGGTTAAGAAGAAGAGAGGTGTGTAGCAGGTATAGGCAACAAGGAGCAAATGAGGTACTTGTAGAGTATAGAAAATGTAAGAAAATACTAAAGAAGGAAATCGGGAAGGCAAAAAGACATGAGGTTGCTTTGGCAGATAATGTGAAGGTGAACCCGAAGGATTTCTACAAGTATATTAAAAGTAAAAGGATAGTAAGGGGCGCAATTGGTCCCCTTGAAGATCAGAGTGGTCATCTATGTGTGGAGCCTCACGAGATGGGGGAGATCTTAAACAGTTTTTTTTGCATCAGTATTTACTCAGGAAACTGGCATAGTGTATAAGGAAGGAAGGGAAACAAGCAGTAGTGTTATGGAACATATATAGAGATTAAAGAGGTGGAGGTGCTTGCTGCCTTACAGCGAATAAAGGTAGATAAATCCCCCGGGCCTGACATGATATTCCCTTGGACCTTGAGGGAGACTAGTGTAGAAATTGCAGGGGCCCTGGCAGAAATATTTAAAATGTTCTTAACCACGGGTGAGGTGCCGGAGGATTGGAGGGTAGCTCGTGTTGTTCCGTTGTTTAAAAGAGGCTCCAAAAATAAACCAGGTAATTACAGGCAGTGAGCCTAACGTCAGTAGTAGGTAAATTATTGGAAGGTGTTCTGAGAGATCGGATATACAATTATTTGGACAGCCAAGGGCTGATTAAGGATAGTCAGCATGACTTTGTGTGTGGTAGGTCATGTTTAATGAACCTTGTAGAGTTTTTCGAGGAGGTTACCAAGAAAGTAGATGAAGGAAAGGCTGTGGATGTTGTCTACATGAACTTTAGTAAGGCCTTTGACAAGGTCCCACATGGGAGGTTAGTTCAGAAGGTTCAGACACTTGGTATCCATGGAGAGGTTGTAAACTGGATTCGAAATTGGCTGTGTGGGAGAAGACAGAGTGGTAATGGGTGATTGCTTCTCAGACTGGAGGTCTGTGACTAGTGGTGTGCCTCAGGGATCTGTGCTGGGACCATTGTTGCTTATTGTCTATATCAATGATTTGGATGATAATTTGGTAAATTGGATCAGCAAGTTTGCTGATGACACTAAGATTGGAGGCGTTGTGGATAGCGAGGAAGGCTTTCAAAGCTTGCAGAGGAATCTGGACCAACTGGAAAAATGGGCCAGAAATTGGCAGATGGAACTTAATGCAGAAAAGTGTGAGGTATTGAATTTTGGAAGGACAAACAAGGTAGGACATACAAAGTAAATGGTAGGGCACTGAGGAGTGCGGAGGAACAAAGGGATCTGGGAGTTCAGATACATGGTTCCCTGAAAGTGGGGTCACAGGTAGACAAGGTTGTAAAGAAAGCTTTTGGCATACTGGCCTTCATAACCCAAAGTATTGAGTGTAGGAGTTGGGATGTTATGGTGAGGTTGGATAAGACATTGGTGAGGCCAACTTTGGAGTATTGTGTGCAGTTCTGGTCGCCTAACTACAGGAAGGATATCAGTAAGATTGAGAGAGTGCAGAGAAGATTTACTAGGATATTGCCGGGTCTTATGGAGTTGAGTTACAGGGAAAGATTAAACAGGTTAGGACTTTATTCCTTGGAGTGTAGAAGGATGAGGGGAGATTTGATAGAAGTTTACAAAATTATGAGGGGTAAAGACAGAGTAAATGCGAGTAGGCTCTTTCCATTTAGATTAGGAGAAATAAACACGAGAGGACATGGCTTTAGGGTGAAAGAGGAAAGGTTTAGGGGGAACGTTAGGGGGAACTTCTTCACTCTGAGAGTGTGGAACAAGCTGCCATCTGACGTGATAAATGCAGGCTCATTCTTAAGTTTTAAGAATAAATTGGACAGATACATGGATGGGAGAGGACTGGAGGGTAATGGACTGGGTGCAGGTCAATGGGATTAGCGGAATAATATTTTGGCATGGACTAGAAGGGCCGAATGGCCTGTTTTCTGTGCTGTAGTGTTCTATGGTTCTAAAATAAAGGATGCTGCAGAGATAGCAGATGTTTATGAACTGACTCTCAAGCATATTAGTAACAGGCTTCAGCTTTTGAAACTCAGGGCAACTAGAGAGAAGAGAGGGTTTGATAGTGAAAAGAAAGCTGTTTCTAGTGAGGAAGAAGACCAGGGTGAAAAGACAGTTGCTCTTCTGGTTCATAAAAGATAAAGTCCAAAAGTTAAGTTTGATCAGAGGGGACCAGCTTATTATTTTAATAATTAAAAAAGGACATGTGAAGGCTGAATGTTGGAAATGTAAAATAAACCTGTAGCACTAATACAGTTGCACAGTGTCCTTCCAGAGAATATTGTCCTAGTGGGTAAAGCTTATGACAAGTCAGTAGGTTCTCCTGTGTTTATTGAGAGTAAATCAGGGTGCAGGGCATTATAAAAGTTTTTCTTTCTCTAAGGATGAAATGTACCCATTTTTGTGGGTAGGCAAGTCCATTGTTATTCTTAGGGATACAGGATCAACACTGTAACTGATGACAACGTGTGACATGAAGCTTTCTCTGAGAAGTTCGCTGAATAAGTAAGTATTGATACGCTGTATTGTTGGAAATAGTCTATCCATTCCTTTGTATAAGGCTAATTTAAAATGTTACTACGTTAATGGCCTTGTTACTGTGGGGATTGTTCCGAATTTACCTAAGGATTTCTTATTGGGAAATGACTTGGCTGGGGATAATGTATTGCTGTCTCTAGTGGTTTCGGGAAAGCTTGTAAAATCTGCTGAAAATTACGTTTAGTAAGGAAATTTTAGTGTCTAAGAAAAGCAAATTACTTCGGGTAAACCTCACTAAATACATGTTGAAAGAGTAAAACCTCTGCCTAAAGGGGTCGTTGAACCATTAGGCTGAGGATGAAAAGTTAATGACAGTTGGAGAAGTTATGAAATAACCTGAATTAAAAATACAAAGTATTTGCAAGATTACACAAAGCAGATAGAGACAGTATTCATGGCTAACAATGAGACAAAAGAATGACATGCTTTGATGGAGAATGGAAAAGTTGAGTCCAGTCTTAACGCAATAGAGCTGCAGGAACAAATACTCTTGAATGTAAATTAGAACTTCAGAAAGAGGAAATGGAAACTTTTACCAAAATAGAATTGGACAAAGCTCAAATTCAGTGTAATATGGAAATATAGGCAGAGATAGGAGAATTTGTGAATTGAATTTAAAAAAATCTCACACTTAGCTGAGCATCAAAATTATCTCTCTTTTTTAAAGCAGCTAAAGAGGATGTTACTCGTAGTAAAATGATCCTACCTTTAAACAGAAGGGAGTGAATTCCGTTGTTAATTCAATGTTTCGTTAGCTGAGACCTTTTTCAGAGACTTGGACATTAAAAAAACCAACAGACAAGAAAAGCAAATGGAGGTTAGGTATTAAAACCTGAACAAATGATTCAGAGCTTGTTTTAAAAGGTGAAAGCTCTAAAGCTAGCACCAAAGAAAACCCTGCTGATAGTCTGGCTTTGAAGAAAAGCAGGGGAAATTGCTTTGTTCAGAGGGGAAGAAGCAGTATGATGGAATTTCTTCTATAGTTCTAATTCATAGCCTGTTCCCAAAAGCCAAATGGATTCAAAAAACTGTCTTAACCAACAATTGCAAAGCTTTTGGACCCATTACAAATGCTATCCCAGGGTTCAGACTGTACACAATCCTAAAGAGATTTTACGTAATTTTGCAGTTCTCATGTTGTTTAACATACAACATTTTAACCAAGGAAATGGAGAAACTGGAAAGATTATGTGGGATGGGAAGGGAAATCTCTCAGATTGCAAGAAAGTGAATCAACCAGTAGTAAAACAATCTCTCTTGTTTGTAAGAACATTGGAACTCTTAAAAATTGAGGCAAGTTGAACTTGAAAACCAATTTTGTTACGATCCTGTTAGGGTCTGTTAACATTTAAAGAAGAAATCCAGGCACCCAGCAGTTAACTGAGAACTGCACCACAAGATTTTGCATTTTTAAGCAAAAACAAACTTCATTGTACAGAAAAAGCAATTAAACAAAGCACAGCCCTCCGGAATTCTCTTTAATTCTCCTCAATGTTCTGGCTGCCCTCCCAGCTAAGGTTCTGTAGGGACCTTTCCATTAACTTTTGTCTGCGTGACCCTCCACATTTTATTTACATATCTCATGATTATATATACCTCAGCTCCTTGTTTGGGTTGCCAACAGATACCCAATTACTTTACAAGCTAACTCTGCTGATGGCAGAAAGCATTGGTTTTTTTTCCATTAGCTGCAAGCTAGAGCAAATCTTACAGCTGCTTTCCCCTCAGAAAATCCAAAATGAGATTGAGCCCCACATGCATCCCACATGGTGAACAATGAAGTTAGTTCAAGCTGCCTTCAAGCAGAGAAATTACTATCAAGTTTTGTTGACCCCCACCCCCCTCAATCGACTGAGATGCAATCTACACCTTGGCAAGGCTGCAATGCCTCCAAACTGAACTGCTTGCTTCTGTCAGCGTACACCCACAGAAAAATTTAATAAAAGAACCTCCTAACCAAGGCTCCATCCTGAATTAAAATCTCTCTGATGTGGCAGGCTTTGGGATGGTTCAAACAGAAATGCAAACAAATGTTTTACCTTCAGTGCAACCCTTTGATTCTGTAACCGATATGAATAATTTATATTGCTAATCGAGTTTTATGATCTCTCTTCCAGATTTGCTGGCCCTGTTAATGAACTTTTTGTTTCTAACTTTATCCTTTTTTGATCTGGGAACTGCATGCACAATTAAGATCCTTAATTGGAATAAGTATAGACCATCTGGCTCCATTACAAACCCAGAGTTGGGTCATTCATTTACAGTTCCACCTCTGATCTTGTAAGATAAACAAAGACTAGCTTTTAACTGTAATTTAATTCCAAGTTTGTATTCACTTGAGATGCCTACCAATTTCTTAACATGCCCCCATTTATCTACAGTTAAAACTTAATTCCTGAAGCCAAAAGTGATACTCTAAAACATATGAATTACGAACTCGATATTCACAACTGCCACATATTTGATCAGTTTTGTTACAGGTTAAGCCTTATGGTGTTCCCAATGTAATATGATTAAATGTAAAATGTGACAAAGGCAAAATGTTATCTGTACAGTATGTAATAGGTAGTTGTAGTTGAATTGTTGACTATGTTGGTGTTTTATATTTTGAAAAGGGTGCAGAAAAAAATCCTTGTTTCAGGAAGGCTTTCTTCTTTTGAAGGGGTAATGTGTGATGACCCATGTGCTGGGAAAAGCCTGAACTTTATTTTTGAGCAATGTTCCCTTGTTACGACCTCTGTAGAGACTGATAACTTTTAAAGAGAAATTCAAACTTCCAGTTATTAATTGAAAGAAGGACACGCGACAAGATTTCAAGTTTTAAATCTTTTACTGTGACAAATGCAAAGAGAATATTATTAACTAAGCACATCTTACACCACATACTTTGAAACTACTGAGCAGAATTTGCCCCTTTCTACTTCTGATGATAACCAAAAGCTCCAATTGTCTCTTAAGTAGACATGCAATTTTTTCTGCATCCAATCTAAAGTGATTTGCAGCTCCCAAGGATTTCACTTCTGTTCTTTTTCCTTTCCCTATATTTATCTTCCATATTGAGAGTTTTCCTGGGGATTGTTCTTGGATCTAGCTATGTGAACCTTCCAGCATTATTTTAACGCCTCCTGCACACCTTTTTGTGTGATGAATGATAGGGTCAATGTTTTTTCTGCTTAAGGTGCAGGCCTTGCTCACTTTTTTTTTCGACCTTTCAATTGGCTGCAGACGCCACAAGATAATATACAACCCCTTCTGTCTGTGATATTTCTGGCTTTATAGAGAAGCCTGTAACTTGATCTCCAAATGGCTTCCTCATCCTTTTCTCCATGGTGATGGGTAATACATTGGCTTTATATCTATATAGAATTGCTAATCAGTTAGCCCTGATCCCAACTCTCATTTCATCTTGGAAGTAAAGGGATAGTTTCCAACCCAGCTGTTTACAATTTGATATTGACAACACCTTTTGGGCCATAGGTGACTTAAGGTATCCTCATTGTGGACTTAGAAACAGCTGTTACTATTCTCGAGTGTAAATACCCAGCACTTCCCTCTCAGTAAAACCATTTGAATCATCTTCTGTTCTCTAACGGTTAAATCACCCAGGCCCACTGTCAGGCAGATTTCACTTGTCACATAACCCCTTTCATTTACCCTAAATTTAAAGATAAGCCCCAAGCTATTACACTCCTATAAAGCAAAAGAAATAGTCCTAAAATATAATCTTATATTATGAGATCAAAGTGGGCTAGGGAATATTCTGAAAGAAGGTTAACTGCCATTAAGTTTCCAGACATGCCCATTGACCTGAGGTTGCCATGGGAATGAACAGCTAAGAAGCAAAGAGTAAATAGAAAACTAATTGCAATGAGAAAGGTCAGCCTTTTTTTTTCCTATTTGGCCGTTATTAGATTAATCGATCTGCAATTCCCTGGATTTAAGCTCTCACTTTCTTAAATAACAGAGTGAAGTGTGTGATTTGCCAATCTAAAAGATTGGCTCCTGAAGCTAGAGAACTTTTGAAGATCATAATTTATGGTTTCTGCAACTTTCTGTCCTATTTCCTTTAAAGTCCTGGAATGTAAAATCTCTCTTTTTAATGTCATTATTTTCTATGTTACTGTTAATTTGCTTACCTTAATTTTGGGTGAGTCCCCTACCAAGTTCATTATCAGCTTCCTTCGGATGTCTGGTATGCTATTCTTTTCCTATATAAAAAAAACTGAAGCACAGTAATTATTTAACATGTCTGCCGTTTGCTTATTTTCAGTTACATTATCACCATTGTCGGCCTTTAAAGAGCTCACATTGCTTTTAACTATCCTCCTTCCGAATATAATTGTATAATTGCATTGTGTTAATTTTGTTACCCCCCTTTGATCCATCTGGTTTGTGGCTCATACTACGTTTTGTCACCCTTTGCTGGTCTTTGTATCTCTCTCATTCTCTAGAATCTCTTGTTTTTATTTTGCATTTTTCTATGCTTGTAGTTTTATATTGCGCTCATCCCTTTAGTTGTCCAGTGTGCAAAAAATACTCAACAGAATTCAATCCCAATTTATAGTCATGCATTGTCTTATTTATCATACTGCCGTTATGAAATATTGTGTTGTCCACCCACATGTGGGGCTATAATTATAAACTGCCCCCCACCACCACCAACCCCACCAGGCCCCTGCCACGGTGATAGAATTACAATGCTTAATGTAGGTAGTTACAATTCTAAATGTGGGCAAAAAAATTTATCACAGACCATGTTGACACAGTGCATGCAAGTAAGTTTTTTTTTAAGGCTGTGTATTATAGGTGTAGTTCCATTATAGCATAAAGAAAATGAATGTCTTCCATTTGAAACGGTAATTTACTTAAACTATATCTAGTGCTTGCTTACAGGGCCACAGACTAGGTGATCACATGTTGAACACCTCCATTTGGTGTGCAGCAACATTCCTCAACCTTATGTAGATTTCCACATTACTCCTCCCATTCCCATACTACTTTGTTATAGATGTATGTTTTATTAATTGCTTCTCTAAAATGACGTGTGTGTGTTTTCCACTAATTTTTACATCACCAGCTTTTTATTTTTTTGGTCATGTAACCTATTTAAGCCATTTCTGTGACACATCTCAGCACTTGTTTGTAGATTTGTTGTCTTCTGTTGTTCCCTCTCCCTATTTTGTTCAGTCACATTCAGGGACTCACTTAACTTATCAGGCCTACACCTACTTTTTCAGATCGAGAGATGCTGATGGACCTGTTGTGCATTTTCCGTTAGTAATTTTATTTTGACCTGAGAGATTTTGATTTAACGTTCTTCATTACTGATCACAATTAGTGTTTATATAACAAAATTATGCTTTTGAGGTTTGACAGTTTCATGAATGTCCTTGATAACAGAAAGCTGCAGGAAAGAAAAGTTGCTGTTTTGAGATGGAGAATCATTGTGAAATGTCAGTGTGATGGCCGAAGTAGCTGCACGTTAATGAGCTTGCGGTATCTAATTATGTTTTTGGCATTGCATGTTATATGAAAGAAGGAAATTGCGAGGGCTATTTCTTTTATCAGCTCGTTTCATTTCAATAGGTGTCAAAATCAAATTTAAGAAAATGTGAGCATTTGCAAGAAGGAGACTTTTTATTTTGAGCTGTCCCAGTAATTTGAATAAATTCTCATTGGTTCTAATCATTTGTGCAACTATCTACCAGTATTTTCAGTAAGTTCATGCAAGTTTATAAATTGCATCTCCATGCAAGATTTGCTCAAGGAAAGCACTTTGATCCTTCTTATTTTGGCCATAGTATAACACTGGCTACTGGAATCTGAAATGAATGCTTGTTATTTCGTGCTGTTCAAGGTGATGAATATTGGGCACCAATGTCTCTATTGACCATCTCCAGGTCAGATGTAATTTGGTTAGGTATTTCTAATCTACCTTAAGAATTTTACCTCAGCCTTGTCCTCAGAAAAACTCTGCATGCAGCACTGTTATGACATTTTCCTCCATTTCTCTCATGAACCAGTCTGTGGCAAGTCAGCCAGACCTTTTGAGTTAACGAGTAATGAATTAGTTTTATTATTTAAAAACTCAGTCAGTAAAAGCATAAGACTTTTTAAAAAGGTAAAATGTGTCCTGAATCCCGTGACGTGTATACAAGCATGCAAAACAGAACAAGTTATGAGGTGGAGGAGGTGGAATTAATAAGGGCTGTAGTCCGTAAAAAAAAGAAAAATATACATTCTGATGTTCCTCTGGTCTTGAAATTCTAGGTTTTGCGGCCAATGTAAGTGGTTACTTTTCCTGGAAATAGCGACAGAGATGATGTTACTGATCCATTCTGCAGATTCCTGGGTTTGCTGTAACCAGCAGAAGCTTATAATCATAGTTTTTCCAAATGTGGGGTTTTGGTCATGTGACAGCTGCTATTGGCACACGATGGAGGGTCTTCCATATGAACAAAGCAGTTTTGATTTTCCCATTGTCAAAGCTGTCGAGATGCCATCATAACAGGGGTACCTTAGCACCCTCTTTGTATAATGAGTTTCGTTAGTCCTTTGATCCAAGCAGCTTCTGGAGTCATGAAGTCGGTAACCTATTATCCTTATGTTTTGCAGAAAGTTCAGATAATGGCAGATCTGAAGTCCATCAGGCAAACTGTAGTCTAGGTTCAAAGGTGGCTAGAAACTTGGCCAATTTGTAGGTCAGGTGACTTCTGTAGCCATTGTAAAACAATGCATTTGTAGTTCTAGCCGTTGTTTTTCCTTTGTCCACACGACACATCATTGTGGCATCGTACACAGTGCTGCATGAACACTTAGGTTGGTGGATGGGGTGCTGATCAAGCCAGCTGCTTTGTCTTGAATGGTGCTGAGCTTTTTGAGTGTTGTTGGAGTTGCACTCATTCAGACAAGTGGAGAGTATTCCATCACACTCCTGACTTGCCATATAGATGGTGGACAGGCTTTGGGGAGTTTGGTGAGTTACTCACTTCAGAATTCTGAGCCTCTGACCTGCTGTCACAGCCACAGTATTTATATGGCTCGTCCAGTTCAGTTTTTGGTCAATGATAACTCATCAAGGTGTTGATGGGGGAGGGGGAAATGAGCGATGGTAATACCATAGACTGTCAGGGAGCATGGTTAGATTCTCTCTTGTTGCATATGATCATTGTCCTCCACTTGTGTGGCATGAATGTCGCTTGCCACTTATCAGCCCATGCCTGAATGTCATCTAGATCTTGATGCATGTGGACATGGACTGCTTCAGTATCTGAGAAGTTTTGAATGTTACTGAAAGTTGTGCAATCATCAGTGAATATCCCACTTCAGACCTTATAATGCAGCTGAAGATGGTTGGGCTTGAAGACTACCCTGAGAAACTCCTGCAGTAATGCCCTAGGATTGAGGTGATTAGCCCCCAACAACCACAAACATCTTCCTTTGTGCTAGGTATGACTCCAACCAGTGAAGAGTTTTCCCCACTGAATTACATTGAATTCAATTTTGGCCCGGCTCCTTGATGCCACATTTGATCAAATACTGCCCTGATGTCAAAGGTAGTCACTCTCCCCTCACTTCTTGAATTTGGCTCTTTTGTCCATGTTTGGACCAAGGCTATAATGAGGTTAGGAACTGAGTGGCCCTGGCAGAACCCAAGCTGGGTGTCAGTGAGCAGGTTATTGCGAAGCAAGTGCTGCATGATAGCCCTGTCGATGACCCCTTCCATCATTTTGCTGATGATCAAGAGTAGACTGATGGGGTGATAATTGGCTGGTTGGATTTTAACTGCTTTTTGTGGGCAGGATAAATCTGGGCAATTTTCCACCTTTGGGTAAATACCGATATTGTAGCTGTACTAGAACAGCTTGGTTAGTGGTGTGGCTAATTCTGGAGCACAAGTCTTCAGTTGTTGTCAGGGCCCTTGCCTTTGCAGTATTTTCTGAGCGAGGTTGTCAATTTAGAGCCAG
This sequence comes from Carcharodon carcharias, assembly GCF_017639515.1. Lineage (NCBI taxonomy): Eukaryota > Metazoa > Chordata > Chondrichthyes > Lamniformes > Lamnidae > Carcharodon > Carcharodon carcharias. The sequence continues at coordinate 74,044,823 of NC_054476.1, forward strand.
TTTGTACCCACGGCCACAAAGATTTGATTGAGATTGCTCAAAGCTACATTGGGGTAGAGTGTTTATAGCCAACGAGTAGAGAATATCATCCAGTCCTTGTGTGTTGTCACCTCCCCAATCTGTGTCCATATTTGCTGGAACCTCTTGTTTAAATCATTCCAGTCAGATTCCTGCCTCTGCCACAGATCTGAAATGGTTTTTATCAAAGTCACAAATTACGTTCTCTGTCTTTGACAAAGGTAAATTCCCCTCCTCATCCTTCTCAACCTGCTTGCAATCTTCGACACAGTTGACCACACCATACTCCTCCAATGTTAGTCCACCATTGTCCAGCTGGATTGAACAGCACTTGTCTGGTTCCATTTGTATCTATTTAATTGTAGCTAGCGTAACACCTGTTCTGCCTTCTCTCCTCACTCTGGAACTTTATTTCTTGTGCCACCCAAGGCTTAATCCTTTGCCCCTCCTATTTCTCATCTAGATTCCACCCCTGGTAACATTATTCGAAAATGCAGGGTCTGTTTTCACATGTAGAACACGCAGCTCCACCTCACCACCATAATTCTCTTGACTCCACCATATTGCAAAAGTATCACACTGTTTGTCCGATATCTAGTACTGGGTGAGCAGAGCTTTTCTCCTGTTAAATGTTGGGAAGACTAAAGGCATTGTCTTTGGTTCCTGCTACAAACTCTGCTCCCTAGCTGCTAACCACATCCATCTCCCTGACAATTTGAGGCTGAACCAGACTGCTCATAACCTCGGTATTGCATTCGACCTGGAGATGAGCTTCTGATCACGTGTCAAAGCCAACATTAATGCTGCCTATTTCCACTTCTGTAACTTCACTCTGCCTCGACTCATCTGCAGCTGAAACCTTCGTCCATATCTTTGTCACCCCCAGACTTTGCAATTCAAATGCATTCTTGATTGGCTTCCCACATTCTACACTGTGAACTTCAGGCCATCCAAACTTTGCCTATGTCCCTATTCGCATCAAATCCTGTTCACCCATCTGCCTGACCCACATTGGCCCTTGGTTAAGTAACACGCTGATTTTTCAATTTGCATCCTTCTTTTCAAATCCCTCCATGACCTTATCCTCCCTATCTCTAATTTCCTCCTGCCCTACAACCCTCCGATTATTTGTTCTCATCTAATTCTGGCCTTATAAGCATCCTGATTCTTAATTGCTCTGCCATTGCTGGCTTTCAGCTGCTCAAGCCCAAATCTCTGGAATTCCATTGCTAAACTGCTCTATTTCTCAATTCTCTTTCTTCCATAGTATTCTTAAATCTTTGACCTAGCTTTTGGCCATCAGCCATAACATCGTCTCATATGGCTCGATGTCAAATTTTGCTTTATCATGTCTTTTGGAGCACTTTGGGATGTTTTATTATGTTGAAGGTGCCATTTAAGTACAAGTTGTTGATGATTTTGTTGTCAATCTAAGCTGGATTTGAAGACAAGCATGGGCAACATCTGAGGCACTGCACTATCCATAGAATTGTACAGTGTAGGAGGAAATCATTTGGTCTTCGGACACCTAATCTCTGAAAGGGCTCTGTTAACATTGTCCTATTACATGGCCCTTCTCTTGATCCTTTGAAAAAAAATTCTGCAAATAATCATTCACTTTTTAAAAACTATTATGGATTTTTTTTTACCCCTCTGCATTTTTTCGGGGCATGGTATTTCATGGTCTTGACAGCCCTCTGCAATAAGAAAAAAAAAATACTCTTTGTAATTTTGGAAAATTTATGACCTCATTCTCAATTCATTGAGCAATCCACTGCCTCCCAGAGTTGATGGTTGTGGAATGCTGTACAAATTTGCACATTGGAAAATGGTGAAGATGGGGGCTTGTCTTTTTCTGATACCATTGCCATTATTTTGTGGTAATTGAACTTTGCTCTTCAGCTCATCTTTTTGATATATTTGTTGAAGCCTCAATAAAACAAGAAATACTTTGAGTTGGGAAATGTATAGAAATATAACCTGTTGCTGCATCCATTTTGTCTCCTTTTGAGATGCATAAAGTAAAAACAAGATTGGAAGTTAATGTTGCATCCTTTGGTGAAACTTTTAGATAACCTTTTATAATTATAAATTTTGTCTTGTATTGCAACTTTGGCCTCAGACAGCGCACTTCATGGCATTCCACTTCCTCAGGACAAACCAATTGTTGTCGAGTCAAATAACTGCTAATCTGTGGAATTAGCAATTAAGTGCCTGACTCAATTTGAATGAATCAAACATAGTTTAAAAAAAATACTCATGAGGAATGTTCTACCAGCAGCAATCAAGAGGAAATAAATTATTTATGTGGATGACTCCACAAGAGGTGTCCTTGTATTCATGTTTTGTTTTATTAATTTTACTGTCACTATAATTCTAAATTCAAACATATGTGCTGGTAATAATTCTTTCAGTCCAATAAGTTTGTGTTTTAATATTTTCAAGGAAGAACCCATGCCATGCAGAAACTGGCCAGTAAAGTTAATATTTTCTGTCGTCTCGATGAATGTATTTGGTATCATTTCCCATTAACATTTATACAAGATTAATTTAAACTTAATTAATTTAAACTGTTTTAACTTAAAATTACGGAGATTGAATGTGTTTTGAAGCCACAGCTTTAAATTAATTTAATGAACCTATCTGCAGGGAATTCTGTTAGATAGGACTAGGATGGAAAAAAATCATTTTTAGCTCTTTTGATTAGCTTGCATTGCTGCAAATTATTGAGGCTTTTCTTTTGCTCCTCAATTCTCCCTCCATTCCTGTTTTAAACTGTAGACCAAGCCACACCTGTATGAATACATTCTTGTTCCTGTCTGCCAAAACTGCTCACTATTCTAGGATCACCCTGGGATGCAAAGATAATCTCCTGGCTTCTTTATTACAAACTGTTTTCTTGAACCCCTGTCCCATTTACTTCACCCACATGCCCAACAATAACTGCGAGGCGCTCATGGACTTCTTTGTTGCTAAGACCGAGACCATCTGATCAATTGCGTCTGCCATTTCCCTCCCTTTTCCTAGTCCACCAAGCAAAGCTTCCTCTCAAGTTTCCTCACTGCCTTTGCCTTGAACTTGCATCTTTTGTTTCTGTCCAATCTCCCCTTCTCATTTCTCTTGAGTTCACCTTGTCCATGAGACCAACGTCCTGCTCCCTTGACCCTATTCCGACTGAACTGACCTATCCAATGTCTTTTCCTGACTCCCATGTTGGCTGACGTTGTTATAGTTGTCTCTCCTCGGAAACTGTCTCAGTGCCCTCCAAATCTGTTGTTGCCAACCCTTGACCATTCATCTTTGCAAACTACTGTTCCATCTCCCAGCTTCCCTGTCTCTCAAGTCTCTGAACATGTTCTCACCTTGCAAATCTGTGCCCCTCATTTCCAAAATTCCCATATTTAAATCCCTCAAGATCAGGTTTCTGCTTATGCCAAAGGACTGAAATGGCTCTTAGTGAAGGTAAGTCATTCCCCTTCGTCCTTCTTGACCAGTTTGCAGCCTTTGACACAGTTGACCACATCATCTTCCTCAAATTTCTCTATTGTTGTCAAGCTGGGTCAGATTGCATTCACCTAATTCCATGCTTATCTATCCAGGCATAGCCAGAGAATTACCTGAAAATGGCTTCTCTTTTCATGTCATGTCTTGGCGACATTGTTCGAAAATAGCTACCCCACGTATGCTGATGATACCCGGCTCCACCTCACCACTACAGCTCTTCAAGACTCTCCTGTCTCCAAATTATCAATCTGCTTGTCCAGACTGCATCCAGTGTTGAATAAGCTAAAATTTAATTTAACTAAATATTGAGCAGACACTGTCATTGCTCTGCTGCAAGTTCCGTTCCCTAGCCACCGCCCCCCCGGCAACTGTTTTGAACGAGACTTTTCGCAACATTGGTGTCCTATTTGGCCCCAGGATGAACCTCCAACCACATATTTTGTTACCACTAAGTCCACTTGTTTCTACCTCTGTAACATTGCCTGACTCCACCCCTGCCTCAGCTCATCTGCTGTTGAAACCTCATCCATCCCTTTGTTACCTTCAGGCCTGACTATTCCAACACATGGGCAGATGTTGCATGTCAGTTTTTTTTCTGAATCATATTTAATTTTTATATCCTAAATCTTGTCTTCACTTTTGTTAGCCTTTGTCCCGCTGCATATTGCCACACATTTCGCTGCAAGTTTTCTTTTCAGTTACTATTGCTACTGATGATCACTGACCTTGATTTCACAAAACTTAGCCAATTTAATCCTTAACTTTCTTTGAGTTTGCACTTTGGTCAGCAACAACAACTTATATTCACAGCACCATAAATATAATGAAATTTCCCATTACAGGACCATTATAAAACGAAGTAGGGCACCGAGCTGCATGAGGGGAAATTGGGTCTGATGACCAAGAGCTTTTTCAAAGAGGTACTTTTTAAAAAGTGTTTAGGAGTTTTTTTTGTTCATGGGATGTTGGTGTCATTGGCCGGGCCAGCGTTTATTACCCATCCCTAGGTGCCCTAGTTCAGAGGGCAATTAAGAGTCAACCACATTGCTGTGGGTCTGGAGTCACATGTAGGCCAGATCAGATAAGAATGGCAGATTTCCTTCCCTAAAGGACATTAGTGAACCAGATGGGTTTTTCCAACAATGAACAATGGTTTCATGGTCATCATTAGACTTTTAATTCCAAATTTTTATTGAATTCAAATTCCACCATCCACCAGGATTTGAACCCAGGTCCCCAGACCATTACCCTGGGTCTCTGGATTACTAGTCCAGTGATAATACCACCTCACTATCACCTCTTAAAGGAGAAAAGAGAGGTGGAGTTGCTGAGGGGTCTTGGAAATTTATGCCAGAGCTTGGAACCCAGTTGAGGCATAACCACAAATAGTAGAGCGATTAAAATTGGGGATGCACAAGGAGCCAGAATTACAGAAGCACAGGTATGTTGGAGAAACTGAAAGAAGGTACAGATTGGGAGGGGCAAAGCCATAGAATGATTTGAAAACCAGGATGAGCGTTTTAAAATCAAGATGTTGCTTAACCAGGAGCCAGTTGGGTTTTATTTCACAGGGCCTGCAACATTTGAAAGTGAAAATTGGATTTATGTTTTGGTTAGGGCTTCCTTTATGAAACCTCCGGTTGTTTTATAATCTATGTTTGCAACTTTTTATTGAAAAAGTGAGGATAACTTTTTATCCAATTTCTTTCTTATTTTCTGAATGCATCCCATTTGGGCATGTGCAGTATGCTTGACTTACTGATCTGTACTTTTTCCCTAAATCTGGATTTGCCTCTTACCCTTAACTATTTGAAAAGTTATTCAATTTTTTTCTGCATAAAATGATTGTTTAAAAAATTTGTCTGCCATATTACTCCTCCCTTTATTTCACTATCTTCAGTTGGCTCATTTACTAGTTCATACCTACTTTAAATACCATATAATTGAGCCTTGTTCTTCATACTTTTGTCCCAAAATATCAATAGAAACATGAATATTTACATTCAACTCTCCATTTTTATATACTTAAAATTTTCTAATCTTGTTTCAAGCACTTTCCTCCCTATTTTGAGTTTTCCTGAAACCTTCTGCGTGTATTTTCTTGTCTTTTGCTTAACCCATGTCACTATAATCTTGATGGTATAGTAAAACTATTGAAGTGTTTCATCTACCTCAAATCTGTCTTGTGCCCTTTGCTAAATATCAGACATGTAGTCTCTTTCCTAGTTGCCTTTGTAACCTGTGGCATTAAGGAGCAATTCTACAACAGCATCATGAACTGAACTCCAATTTTGGGAGATGCCTTCCCTTATTTTACTTTGATTAAAACACTTCTACTTGTCAACACTTTCAATTAAAAAATTTCTTGTCTTGTTTACGTAGTCTGTGAGCAGTTGCAATGCATGCACAGTATTACAGGTATTTTGTGTGCTTTATAGAATGATTTATTTGTGCCAAAAGTTTATTATACAAGTTATTGCTATTGCAATTCAATTGCATAATCAGCTAGAAGTGGTTGGCATTTCAAAAAGCCAAATGTTTCTAATGGCATAGTTGTTAATTTCCAATTGTTGAGACACTTGCATTCTTTCTCTTCAATTTCCAGGTGAAAAAGTTAAGAAGCTCTCTGTTTACATGTTTCTACCAATGGTTAGTCTTTTTAGAGAGTACACAATTATATCCTAGAACAGCATCCTCCTGAGTTTACCTCCAAATCACACAGCACCCTGACATGGACTTATATCACCATTCCTTCATCGTTGCTGGGTAAAGAAATTGCAGTTCAGTGCTGAACATTGGTTTTGGAAGTTCAAGGAGAAGGCCCACTATCTTATCAAGGAAGCGAAGCATGAGCAAAAATATCTGGTTTATCCAGATAGCAAAATAAGGGCAACTACCCTGCACTTCCCTTTAGCTAAAAACTGATGCATAATTGCCATCCTTGGTGTCGGATGGGCCTTCAACCCTTGTAGATTCCCCTACTGTTTGGAAACAAAAATTACAAGAAAAGTGCAACAGCACTCAAAGCCCAAATTAAACACTAATGCCTTTTATTATGTTTTGTGGGAATACAAATGAACAACTCAATTCACCCATTAGTCACAAAGATGTTACAAGGGTTTATGCATCCAGTGAATGATCACTTCTGGTAAACCTTCATATCAGCAAAAGTTCCAACTTAGCATCAAAGCAAAACACAGCTTCGAAGTATGGTTGTTTCTGTGGGTTTCGACAATACCACCTGGAAGTTCCCGTCCAAGCCACTCACCACCCTGACTTCGAAATATATCGCTGCTCCTTCACTGCCACTGGATCAAAATCCTGGAACTCCCTCACTAACAGCACTGTGGGTATAGCTACACCACATGGATTGCAGTGGTTCAAGAAGGCAGCTCGTCACCACCATCTCAAAGGCTCAGCCAGCCATGCCCACACCCCATGAATGAATTTTTTTTTAAAAATTGGACCTTTTGCTAAACATTTCCTGGCCTGAATGTGTTGCATTGTTTCACAGACCAGTGACCCTGTTTATCATTTAAAAAAAAATGAAAGCCTGCAATTTTTAATAATGGGTTACTTTAGTTCAGAAAATCTTTTGAGCTTCACAGTACATGCTGGTAAAATCCGGTCAGTTTTTGTACATCTGTCTACAGCAAACAGCATGCTGAATTTCGTTTTAAAGTATCAATGCCTCTCAGCCAGATAGCTTCACAAATCTCAACCACCACATGTTTTGATTAAAATATTACTGACTCTTATACTTGATAGTTACTGACTTTGTTGTGGAGTCCCTTATGTGACACTTTATCTTTGATCTTTTGAAAGTCTGGGTATACTACATGATGTGGCTCTCATTTAACTGTTTAGGTTGTTACCTCGTCAAAAGTTGTTTGAGAATGCTCAGGCAGAATCTTTTTTGAAATTAATGAAGCCTATCACTTATTCTGAAGCCCTCTTCCAATCTAATTGTCATTTATTAATCTTCTAACTGTTGAGATCAGGTTTTTAAAGCTACTGTAGTTTGCTATGATCTTTCATCCCTTTGAAATGAAAGCTATGTTTGTTGATTTCCAGTCGGTTAGAACCTCCTCTGTTCACTCCGTAAATCTGACGGTCACAAATAATCTTCTCAGCTTTGCATTATGTTGGGTGTAGTTCATCCATACCAGGGAATTTATGCATTGTTTCTTATGGCTCTGCATAATGCTAGTGCAGGTGCTTCAATGAGTATCATGAAGTCAATTTATATGATGAGAGATATTAGTGCTAAATCATTAGCTGCTTAATTGTTCAAAATGAAGTCCCGCTGAAGCAGAAAATCTCATACCTTGCATACTTCTTGAAATGGTGCTATTCTGATGCTGCCATAATTTAATGATAGAAGCTCAGTTTATCAATGTGCAATACTTTTATTTAGTGCAACAGACTGAAAATATTTGTTCGCTTAATTATTTTTGCTCCCATTAACGCCGTAGTGTTTTACTTTCTGATGATTTGGATAATTTTCAATGTTCTGGTTTCAGCTAATTTCCCCAGCCATTGAGGGAATTTGCCTTGCTTTGCCTACATGCAGAGAATTAAACCCCTGCTGCAATACTTTTTATGCTCTGCACTGGCACAGAGATAAGATGATAATTGGGGCTTGCAGAAGTTGATGTTGGTTGATTAAAATATCCCTTCCATTGCCTTTCCCTCCCTCCAACAATTCTTTAAAGCCTGTTGTTTTCTATGTACTTGTGTCAGTTTGATGAATAGAAAGGAAACTAAGCTGTTGCCTGGTTTCCTGGTTAGTATGTTTTTAAGTATACTTTCTAAACATGTTAATTTCAGTGAATAGCAGGGATCTTCCTTTGCATATTTACTATTTTGTCAAACCTCCACCAAGTGTTTGGTAGATGCTGTTTCACAGTTGTTAAAATCTTTGAAATGTAATTCTTAATTTTATGTAAGTTATGAATGTGAGAATAGTTTGGTTTTAATTAGCCTATGCTGACTAAAGTAAGAGGGTTTGCAAGGTAACACAAACACGTTTTCCCAAATATCTTTGTTCTTAGTATAATATGAAAATCTACATGCTGAAATACTTTTACAAGTACATTTGGAAATATTGTTTGTAACTAGTTAGGCCTTCCCTTTTTAAGAAATTAAAAACCATACTCCAATGAAAAATGTTCAAGCCACAATGATAATGATTAATTTGACTGCTTTACAGGGATGTATTGGAATAATATTTGACCATAATATATAGACACCTGTTTTCAAGGATAAGGAAACAATATATTCTTGATATAGAGGGAGCACTTTTCAGTCTAATATATTCATGTGCTTGTTCGGATGTTTGAGCATGAGGCAGAACTGATCTGTTTGCACTGTGAAATAGAAAACTGATGAAATTTTCATTGCAGCCCTGAAGAGAGACCCAATGTTTTTGAATGAAACTGTTTTACTCTTGACTGATTACAGTCACAAACTTTTATAGTTCAAGTTAGCATTGTTTTCTGTTGAATTGTTAAACATTCATTTTATAGGATGTAGGCATTGCTGGCTAGGCCATCATTTATTGCCCATGCCTAATGCTGTTTTGATTTCATAGTTTTTAGTTCTGGATGCTAGTTCCACCTTAATCCCCACTCCCAAGTCTTATGCCCTTTGTGCTGTATTTGGTGTTCTGGTATAATCCCTGTCAAGATTGATAACTTTATAAAAAAAAAAGGGATTTGAATTCCCAGTGCCTGACTGAAAGGATTACTTGAAAAGAATTCAACTGTTAAGACTTTTACTGTAACAAACACACTAAAAGCAACTCAACTAAACACTGGCAGGCAGCTGGCACTCTAAACTTCAGAAAAGATACCCCCCTTTAACTTTTAGCACAACTGAAAACCCGATGCCACACTTAGAAGTCACTGCCCGCTCTGCGCTGAATTGTAGTTTTTTACAGAACCAGTCCAAATTCACTGCCAGCTTCCAATGGATTTGCTTCTTCCTGTTTCAGCGAGTCGTAATGTTGAGTGACCATTAAAAGGCGCTTCTCTGAGAAGTCCTGATTCTTTCCCCCCCATCAACCACGTCAGGATGGATCTTCAAGTCTTTTGATGGCCATGTCATGTGTCTCTTTGACTAGCTGAGGTCTTCCTTCCTGCATTTTTGCCTGGCAATCCACAGAAAAATCATACACTCTTCTCTGCTGCCTACAATAGCTACAGCCGTTTGTGTCTCTGAGAGACCATTCTCGCTCCCTCTCTCGCTCTCGCTCCCTCTCTCGCTCTCGCTCCCTCTCTCGCTCTCGCTCCCTCTCTCGCTCTCGCTCCCTCTCTCGCTCTCGCTCCCTCTCTCGCTCTCGCTCCCTCTCTCGCTCTCGCTCGCTCGCTCGCTCTCGCTCGATCGCTCTATCGCGCGCTCGTTCGCTCTCTCGCGCGCTCGTTCGCTCTCACTCTCGCCCGCTCGTTCGCTCTCACGCTCGTTCGCTCTCACTCTCGCCCGCTCGTTCGCTCTCACTCTCGCCCGCTCGTTCGCTCTCACTCTCGCCCGCTCGTTCGCTCTCACTCTCGCCCGCTCGTTCGCTCTCACTCTCGCCCGCTCGTTCGCGCGCTCCCTCGCCCGCCCGTTCGCGCGCTCCCTCGCCCGCCCGTTCGCGCGCTCCCTCGCCCGCCCGTTCGCGCGCTCCCTCGCCCGCCCGTTCGCGCGCTCCCTCGCCCGCCCGCTCGCGCGCTCCCTCGCCCGCCCGCTCGCGCGCTCCCTCGCCCGCCCGCTCGCGCGCTCCCTCGCCCGCCCGCTCGCGCGCTCCCTCGCTCACGCGCTCCCGCCCGCTCGCGCTCGCGCTCTCGCCCGCCCGACCGAGCTCGCGCTCTCGCCCGCCCGACCGAGCTCGCGCTCTCGCCCGCCCGACCGAGCTCGCGCTCTCGCCCGCCCGACCGAGCTCGCGCTCTCGCCCGCCCGACCGAGCTCGCGCTCTCGCCCGCCCGACCGAGCTCGCGCTCTCGCCCGCCCGACCGAGCTCGCGCTCTCGCCCGCCCGACCGCGCTCGCGCTCTCGCCCGCCCGACCGCGCTCTCGCCCGCCCGCCCGCGCTCTCGCCCGCCCGCCCGCGCTCTCGCCCGCCCGCCCGCGCTCTCGCCCGCCCGCCCGCGCTCTCGCCCGCCCGCCCGCGCTCTCGCCCGCCCGCCCGCGCTCTCGCCCGCCCGCGCTCTCGCCCGCTCGCCCGCGCTCTCGCCCGCCCCGCCCGCGCTCTCGCCCGCCCGCCCGCGCTCTCGCCCGCCCGCCCGCGCTCTCGCCCGCCCGCCCGCGCTCTCGCCCGCCCGCCCGCGCTCTCGCCCGCCCCGCCCGCGCTCTCGCCCGCCCGCCCGCGCTCTCGCCCGCCCGCCCGCGCTCTCGCCCGCCCGCCCGCGCTCTCGCCCGCCCGCCCGCGCTCTCGCCCGCCCGCCCGCGCTCTCGCCCGCCCGCCCGCGCTCTCGCCCGCCCGCCCGCGCTCTCGCCCGCCCGCCTCGCGCTCTCGCCCGCCCGCCCGCGCTCTCGCCCGCCCGCCCGCCCGCGCTCTCGCCCGCCCGCCCGCCGGCTCTCGCCCGCCCGCCCGCCCGGCTCTCGCCCGCCCGCCCGCCGGCTCTCGCCCGCCCGCCCGCCGGCTCTCGCCCGCCCGCCCGCCGGCTCTCGCCCGCCCGCCCGCCGGCTCTCGCCCGCCCGCCCGCCGGCTCTCGCCCGCCCGCCCGCCGGCTCTCGCCCGCCCGCCCGCCGGCTCTCGCCCGCCCGCCCGCCGGCTCTCGCCCGCCCGCCCGCCGGCTCTCTCGCCCGCCCGGCGGCTCTCTCGCCCGCCCGGGCGGCTCTCTCGCCCGCCCGGGCGGCTCTCTCGCCCGCCCGGGCGGCTCTCTCGCCCGCCCGGGCGGCTCTCTCGCCCGCCCGGCCGGCTCTCTCGCCCGCCCGGCCGGCTCTCTCGCCCGCCCGGCCGGCTCTCTCGCCCGCCCGGCCGGCTCTCTCGCCCGCCCGGCCGGCTCTCTCGCCCGCCCGGCCGGCTCTCTCGCCCGCCCGGCGGCCTCTCTCGCCCGCCCGGGCGCCTCTCTCGCCCGCCCGGGCGCCTCTCTCGCCCGCCCGGGCGCCGCTCTCGCCCGCCCGGGCGCCGCTCTCGCCCGCCCGGGCGCCGCTCTCGCCCGCCCGGGCGCCGCTCTCGCCCGCCCGGGCGCCGCTCTCGCCCGCCCGGGCGCCGCTCTCGCCCGCCCGGGCGCCGCTCTCGCCCGCCCGGGCGCCGCTCTCGCCTGCCCGGGCGCCGCTCTCGCCCGCCCGGGCGCCGCTCTCGCCCGCCCGGGCGCCGCTCTCGCCCGCCCGGGCCCCTCTCTCGCCCGCCCGGGCGCCCGCCCGGGCCCCTCTCTCGCCCGCCCGGGCGCCCGCCCTCGCCCCTCTCTCGCCCGCCCGGGCGCCCGCCCTCGCCCCTCTCTCGCCCGCCCGGGCGCCCGCCCTCGCCCCTCTCTCGCCCGCCCGGGCGCCCGCCCTCGCCCCTCTCTCGCCCGCCCGGGCCCCTCTCTCGCCCGCCCGGGCGCCCGCCCGGGCCCCTCTCTCGCCCGCCCGGGCGCCCTCCCTCCCTCTCTCGCCCGCCCGGGCGCCCTCCCTCCCTCTCTCGCCCGCCCGGGCGCCCTCCCTCCCTCTCTCGCCCGCCCGGGCGCCCTCCCTCCCTCTCTCGCCCGCGCCCTCTCTCCCTCCCTCCCTCTCTCGCCCGCGCCCTCTCTCCCTCCCTCCCTCTCTCGCCCGCGCTCGCTCGCTCCCTCCCTCCCTCTCGCCCGCGCTCGTCGCTCCCTCCCTCCCTCTCGCCCGCGCTCGTCGCTCCCTCCCTCCCTCTCGCCCGCGCTCGTCGCTCCCTCCCTCCCTCTCGCCCGCGCTCGCTCGCTCCCTCCCTCCCTCTCGCCCGCGCTCGCTCGCTCCCTCCCTCCCTCTCGCCCGCGCTCGCTCGCTCCCTCCCTCCCTCTCGCCCGCGCTCGCTCGCTCCCTCCCTCCCTCTCGCCCGCGCTCGCTCGCTCCCTCCCTCCCTCTCGCCCGCGCTCGCTCGCTCCCTCCCTCCCTCTCGCCCGCGCTCGCTCGCTCCCTCCCTCCCTCTCGCCCGCGCTCGCTCGCTCCCTCCCTCCCTCTCGCCCGCGCTCGCTCGCTCCCTCCCTCCCTCTCGCCCGCGCTCGCTCGCTCCCTCCCTCCCTCTCGCCCGCGCTCGCTCGCTCCCTCCCTCCCTCTCGCCCGCGCTCGCTCGCTCCCTCCCTCCCTCTCGCCCGCGCTCGCTCGCTCCCTCCCTCCCTCTCGCCCGCGCTCGCTCGCTCCCTCCCTCCCTCTCGCCCGCGCTCGCTCGCTCCCTCCCTCCCTCTCGCCCGCGCTCGCTCGCTCCCTCCCTCCCTCTCGCCCGCGCTCGCTCGCTCCCTCCCTCCCTCTCGCCCGCGCTCGCTCGCTCCCTCCCTCCCTCTCGCCCGCGCTCGCTCGCTCCCTCCCTCCCTCTCGCCCGCGCTCGCTCGCTCCCTCCCTCCCTCTCGCCCGCGCTCGCTCGCTCCCTCCCTCCCTCTCGCCCGCGCTCGCTCGCTCCCTCCCTCCCTCTCGCCCGCGCTCGCTCGCTCCCTCCCTCCCTCTCGCCCGCGCTCGCTCGCTCCCTCCCTCCCTCTCGCCCGCGCTCGCTCGCTCCCTCCCTCCCTCTCGCCCGCGCTCGCTCGCTCCCTCCCTCCCTCTCGCCCGCGCTCGCTCGCTCCCTCCCTCCCTCTCGCCCGCGCTCGCTCGCTCCCTCCCTCCCTCTCGCCCGCGCTCGCTCGCTCCCTCCCTCCCTCTCGCCCGCGCTCGCTCGCTCCCTCCCTCCCTCTCGCCCGCGCTCGCTCGCTCCCTCCCTCCCTCTCGCCCGCGCTCGCTCGCTCCCTCCCTCCCTCTCGCCCGCGCTCGCTCGCTCCCTCCCTCCCTCTCGCCCGCGCTCGCTCGCTCCCTCCCTCCCTCTCGCCCGCGCTCGCTCGCTCCCTCCCTCCCTCTCGCCCGCGCTCGCTCGCTCCCTCCCTCCCTCTCGCCCGCGCTCGCTCGCTCCCTCCCTCCCTCTCGCCCGCGCTCGCTCGCTCCCTCCCTCCCTCTCGCCCGCGCTCGCTCGCTCCCTCCCTCCCTCTCGCCCCGCGCTCGCTCGCTCCCTCCCTCCCTCTCGCCCGCGCTCGCTCGCTCCCTCCCTCCCTCTCGCCCGCGCTCGCTCGCTCCCTCCCTCCCTCTCGCCCGCGCTCGCTCGCTCTCCCTCCCTCTCGCCCGCGCTCGCTCGCTCTCTCCCTCCCTCTCGCCCGCGCTCGCTCGCTCTCTCCCTCCCTCTCGCCCGCGCTCGCTCGCTCTCTCCCTCCCTCTCGCCCGCGCTCGCTCGCTCTCTCCCTCCCTCTCGCCCGCGCTCGCTCGCTCTCTCCCTCCCTCTCGCCCGCGCTCGCTCGCTCTCTCCCTCCCTCTCGCCCGCGCTCGCTCGCTCTCTCCCTCCCTCTCGCCCGCGCTCGCTCGCTCTCTCCCTCCCTCTCGCCCGCGCTCGCTCGCTTTCTCTCCCTCCCTCTCGCCCGCGCTCGCTCGCTCTCTCCCTCCCTCTCGCCCGCGCTCGCTCGCTCTCTCCCTCCCTCTCGCCCGCGCGCGCTCTCTTTCTCTCCCTCCCTCTCGCCCGCGCTCGCTCGCTCTCTCCCTCCCTCTCGCCCGCGCGCGCTCTCTTTCTCTCCCTCGCGCGCGCGCTCTCTTTCTCTCCCTCGCGCGCGCGCTCTTTTTCTCTCTCTCGCGCGCGCGCTCTCTTTCTCTCCCTCGCGCGCGCTCTCTCTTTTTCTCCTGCGCGCGTTCTTTTTCTCGCCCGCGCGCGCGTTCTTTTTCTCGCCCGCGCGCGCGTTCTTTTTCTCGCCCGCGCGCGCGTTCTTTTTCTCGCCCGCGCGCGCGTTCTTTTTCTCGCCCGCGCGCGCGTTCTTTTTCTCGCCCGCGCGCGCGTTCTTTTTCTCGCCCGCGCGCGCGTTCTTTTTCTCGCCCGCGCGCGCCCGCTCTCTCTCGCTCGCGCGCGCCCGCTCTCTCTCGCTCGCGCGCGCCCGCTCTCTCTCGCTCGCGCGCGCCCGCTCTCTCTCGCTCGCGCGCGCCCGCTCTCTCTCTCTCGCGCGCGCCCGCTCTCTCTCTCTCGCGCGCGCCCGCTCTCTCTCTCTCGCGCGCGCCCGCTCTCTCTCTCTCGCGAGCGCCCGCTCTCTCTCTCTCGCGCGCGCCCGCTCTCTCTCTCTCGCGCGCGCCCGCTCTCTCTCTCTCGCGCGCGCCCGCTCTCTCTCTCTCGCGCGCGCCCGCTCTCTCTCTCTCGCGCGCGCCCGCTCTCTCTCTCTCGCGCGCGCCCGCTCTCTCTCTCTCGCGCGCGCCCGCGCTCTCTCTCGCGCGCGCCCCGCTCTCTTTCTCTCGCGCGCGCCCGCGCTCTCTTTCTCTCGCGCGCGCCCGCGCTCTCTTTCTCTCGCGCGCGCCCGCGCTCTCTTTCTCTCGCGCGCGCCCGCGCTCTCTTTCTCTCGCGCGCGCCCGCGCTCTCTTTCTCTCGCCGCTCTCGCCCGCCCGGGCGCCTCTCTCGCCCGCCCGGGCGCCTCTCTCGCCCGCCCGGGCGCCTCTCTCGCCCGCCCGGGCGCCTCTCTCGCCCGCCCGGGCGCCTCTCTCGCCCGCCCGGGCCCCTCTCTCGCCCGCCCGGGCCCCTCTCTCGCCCGCCCGGGCCCCTCTCTCGCCCGCCCGGGCCCCTCTCTCGCCCGCCCGGGCCCCTCTCTCGCCCGCCCGGGCCCCTCTCTCCTCGCCGCCCGTGCCCTCCTCTCTCGCCCGCCCGGGCGCCCTCCCTCCTCCTCTCTCGCCCGCCCGGGCGCCCTCCCTCCCTCTCTCGCCCGCCCGGGCGCCCTCCCTCCCTCACTCTCGCCCGCCCGGGCGCCCTCCCTCCCTCTCTCGCCCCGCCCGGGCGCCCTCCCTCCCTCTCTCGCCCGCGCCGGGCGCCCTCCCTCCCTCTCTCTCGCCCGCCCGGGCGCCCTCCCTCCCTCTCTCGCCCGCCCGGGCGCCCTCCTCCCTCTCTCGCCCGCGCCCTCTCTCCCTCCCTCCCTCTCTCGCCCGCGCCCTCTCTCCCTCCCTCCCTCTCGCCCGCGCTCGCTCGCTCCCTCCCTCCCTCTCGCCCGCGCTCGTCGCTCCCTCCCTCCCTCTCGCCCGCGCTCGTCGCTCCCTCCCTCCCTCTCGCCCGCGCTCGCTCGCTCCCTCCCTCCCTCTCGCCCGCGCTCGCTCGCTCCCTCCCTCCCTCTCGCCCGCGCTCGCTCGCTCCCTCCCTCCCTCTCGCCCGCGCTCGCTCGCTCCCTCCCTCCCTCTCGCCCGCGCTCGCTCGCTCCCTCCCTCCCTCTCGCCCGCGCTCGCTCGCTCCCTCCCTCCCTCTCGCCCGCGCTCGCTCGCTCCCTCCCTCCCTCTCGCCCGCGCTCGCTCGCTCCCTCCCTCCCTCTCGCCCGCGCTCGCTCGCTCCCTCCCTCCCTCTCGCCCGCGCTCGCTCGCTCCCTCCCTCCCTCTCGCCCGCGCTCGCTCGCTCCCTCCCTCCCTCTCGCCCGCGCTCGCTCGCTCCCTCCCTCCCTCTCGCCCGCGCTCGCTCGCTCCCTCCCTCCCTCTCGCCCGCGCTCGCTCGCTCCCTCCCTCCCTCTCGCCCGCGCTCGCTCGCTCCCTCCCTCCCTCTCGCCCGCGCTCGCTCGCTCCCTCCCTCCCTCTCGCCCGCGCTCGCTCGCTCCCTCCCTCCCTCTCGCCCGCGCTCGCTCGCTCCCTCCCTCCCTCTCGCCCGCGCTCGCTCGCTCCCTCCCTCCCTCTCGCCCGCGCTCGCTCGCTCCCTCCCTCCCTCTCGCCCGCGCTCGCTCGCTCCCTCCCTCCCTCTCGCCCGCGCTCGCTCGCTCCCTCCCTCCCTCTCGCCCGCGCTCGCTCGCTCCCTCCCTCCCTCTCGCCCGCGCTCGCTCGCTCTCTCCCTCCCTCTCGCCCGCGCTCGCTCGCTCTCTCCCTCCCTCTCGCCCGCGCTCGCTCGCTCTCTCCCTCCCTCTCGCCCGCGCTCGCTCGCTCTCTCCCTCCCTCTCGCCCGCGCTCGCTCGCTCTCTCCCTCCCTCTCGCCCGCGCTCGCTCGCTCTCTCCCTCCCTCTCGCCCGCGCTCGCTCGCTCTCTCCCTCCCTCTCGCCCGCGCTCGCTCGCTCTCTCCCTCCCTCTCGCCCGCGCTCGCTCGCTCTCTCCCTCCCTCTCGCCCGCGCTCGCTCGCTCTCTCCCTCCCTCTCGCCCGCGCTCGCTCGCTCTCTCCCTCCCTCTCGCCCGCGCTCGCTCGCTCTCTCCCTCCCTCTCGCCCGCGCTCGCTCGCTCTCTCCCTCCCTCTCGCCCGCGCTCGCTCGCTCTCTCCCTCCCTCTCGCCCGCGCTCGCTCGCTCTCTCCCTCCCTCTCGCCCGCGCTCGCTCGCTCTCTCCCTCCCTCTCGCCCGCGCTCGCTCGCTTTCTCTCCCTCCCTCTCGCCCGCGCTCGCTCGCTCTCTCCCTCCCTCTCGCCCGCGCGCGCTCTCTTTCTCTCCCTCCCTCTCGCCCGCGCTCGCTCGCTCTCTCCCTCCCTCTCGCCCGCGCGCGCTCTCTTTCTCTCCCTCGCGCGCGCGCTCTCTTTCTCTCCCTCGCGCGCGCGCTCTTTTTCTCTCTCTCGCGCGCGCGCTCTCTTTCTCTCCCTCGCGCGCGCTCTCTCTTTTTCTCCTGCGCGCGTTCTTTTTCTCGCCCGCGCGCGCGTTCTTTTTCTCGCCCGCGCGCGCGTTCTTTTTCTCGCCCGCGCGCGCGTTCTTTTTCTCGCCCGCGCGCGCGTTCTTTTTCTCGCCCGCGCGCGCGTTCTTTTTCTCGCCCGCGCGCGCGTTCTTTTTCTCGCCCGCGCGCGCGTTCTTTTTCTCGCCCGCGCGCGCGTTCTTTTTCTCGCCCGCGCGCGCCCGCTCTCTCTCGCCCGCGCGCGCCCGCTCTCTCTCGCTCGCGCGCGCCCGCTCTCTCTCTCTCGCGCGCGCCCGCTCTCTCTCTCTCGCGCGCGCCCGCTCTCTCTCTCTCGCGCGCGCCCGCTCTCTCTCTCTCGCGCGCGCCCGCTCTCTCTCTCTCGCGCGCGCCCGCTCTCTCTCTCTCGCGCGCGCCCGCTCTCTCTCTCTCGCGCGCGCCCGCTCTCTCTCTCTCGCGCGCGCCCGCTCTCTCTCTCTCGCGCGCGCCCGCTCTCTCTCTCTCGCGCGCGCCCGCTCTCTCTCTCTCGCGCGCGCCCGCGCTCTCTCTCGCGCGCGCCCCGCTCTCTTTCTCTCGCGCGCGCCCGCGCTCTCTTTCTCTCGCGCGCGCCCGCGCTCTCTTTCTCTCGCGCGCGCCCGCGCTCTCTTTCTCTCGCGCGCGCCCGCGCTCTCTTTCTCTCGCGCGCGCCCGCGCTCTCTTTCTCTCGCGCGCGCCCGCTCTCTTTCTGTCTCGCGCGCGCCCGCTCTCTTTCTCTGTCGCGCGCGCGCGCGCCCTCTCTTTCTCTGTCGCGCGCGCGCGCGCCCTCTCTTTCTCTGTCGCGCGCGCGCGCGCCCTCTCTTTCTCTGTCGCGCGCGCGCGCGCCCTCTCTTTCTCTGTCGCGCGCGCGCGCGCCCTCTCTTTCTCTGTCGCGCGCGCGCGCGCCCTCTCTTTCTCTGTCGCGCGCGCGCGCGCCCTCTCTTTCTCTGTCGCGCGCGCGCGCGCCCTCTCTTTCTCTGTCGCGCGCGCGCGCGCCCTCTCTTTCTCTGTCGCGCGCGCGCGCGCCCTCTCTTTCTCTGTCGCGCGCGCGCGCGCCCTCTCTTTCTCTGTCGCGCGCGCGCGCGCCCTCTCTTTCTCTGTCGCGCGCGCGCGCGCCCTCTCTTTCTCTGTCGCGCGCGCGCGCTCACAAATATTACTACTACTGGGAAATGCAGTGTACTTGGTATTTATTTTCAGTTTTGGACACATGCAAGTCCTGTCCATTCAAGTGTTGGAGTTGAGTATGCTCTTAACTTTGACCTAACTTCCAGAAGAACAGCCTTTACTGTACCAACGTTATTTCCAACTCCCAAATCGAACACCTTGAATAAAGATACTTCTGTATTGTACTTTATAGCCCATCCTATGCATTAAGCTCACCCACAACATGTTTTGGTTGAATGCATCCCAAAGACATTTCTTTCTCAATCAGGAGACCAACAGAGCTGTAGGCTGTTGTTGGTTTAGCTGGATTTCAATTTACCTGTCTACACTGAAGCAATGCTCTACTTGCCCACTACACCACTCCTGTTGTTTGAGCAAGTTATTCTGAATTCAACTCCAAAAAATTCTACCTTTTATGGCATTTATGTGTAACACATTATAGTGGAAATATGGCTTCAGAATTTTTAGCATGGAATTGAGCCATTTGACCTGATGCACATGTGCTGGCTCTTTATCCCATTCCCCAGCCAGCAGTGGTGTTTGCCTTGCAGGATCAGTGCAAAGTGGGGACTCCCACCTTTAACTATACAATGATACTAAATATTATCTACTTTAATCTGATGTCAGACCTGCACATGTATTAATAGGGAACAGACATGTTTACAAATAATAGAAAAATAATTGATAAAATGTTACGGATTAGTTAATACTATTGCGTACATGTCATTTTACGGGATCTGCTTGGTGCTCCTGACTGCCTTTGTGTTTCATATCTTTATTCTAGCTCTGTCTCAAGACCTTTCCTCATACATGATGTTTTTCCAATCAATTGCTTACCTACCCCTCTTTTCAAAGTTATTATTGGTTCTGTTTCCACTACTCCAACAGATCGGGCATTCCATGTCATAGCGAGCCTCTGTGTGGGGGAAAAAAAAATCCTCTTCCTTAGTTTCTTCAGTGGCTGTTTTTAAATGTGTGCCCTCCAGTTACTCATCAACTGACCAATTAGAAATAGTATTATCTGATTTCTTTCATCAAAGGTCTTTATAATTTTGACTGCCTGCAACAGATTTCCACTTAACATTCTCAATCAAAATACAATTTTTCTCCTTTTTATCGTAGAACTAAAAAATGTCATCCTTAATATTAAAGTGAATTTCTTTTGCACTGTCTCCATGGTCTTAACATTGTTCCTAAAATATTGGGTTTTAACATCCTTCCTAAAATATTACATTACTTTTTTTGCTTTCCTAGTCAATATACTTAATTATATAATGTAGAACTCCATATGCATTTCTTTACAGCTTTTTCAACTGTCTGATCACTTTGAAAGATATGTGGTGCTTAACTCATTGTTTCTCTTCATTTTAAAAACTTAATTACCCATTGCATTTTTGCCTCTCCTAAGTGTTACCTCAAATCTCTCTACATCAAATTTCGCTTGACACCTATATGCCTAGTCACTAATCTGACCACACAAGTTGTATACAGCTGTCTTCACAATTAAGTACTCAACCTATTTTTGTGTTGGGTGGGCATGTTGTTGTTATGCCTAAGACCAGAGCAACAGTCGCAATTACTGACCCTCTGGGACATCATAGTTTAATTTCCAGATCAAACAACATTTATGATTCACCACTGTTTTTATCTTTTCTATCAAACTTCCATATCCCTTTCTAACCCAATGCCCCTTAATTTTATGAAGAACATATATACGAACATACGAATTAGGAATCGGCTACTCAGCCCCTCGAGTCTGCTTCGCCATTCAATAAGATCAGTGCTGATCTGATAGTAACCTCCACCCCATATTCCTGCCTACCCCCGATAACCTTCCACTCCCTTGTTAATCAAGAAACTATCTAGCTCTGCTTTAAAAATATTCAAAGACTCTGCTTCCACTGCCTTTTGAGGAAGATCATTCCAAAGACTCACTACACTCGGGAAAATAAAATTCTCCCCATCTCTGTCTTAAATAAGCAACCCCTTATTTTTAAATAGTGATCCCTAGTTCTAGATTCTCCCATAATAGGAAACATCCTCTCCACATCCACTCCTCAGGATCTTAAAGGTTTCAATCAAGTTGCCTCCTACTCTTCTGAATTCCAGTGGATACAAGCCTAACCTGTCCAACCTTTCCTCAAAGACAACTTCCAATTCCTGGTATTAGTCTAGTAAACCTTCTCTGAACTGCTTCTAATGCATCCACATCTTTCCTTAAATAAAGTGACCAGTACTGTACACAATACTCCAGATGTGGTCTCACCAATGCCCTGTACAACTGAAGCATAACCTCCCTACTTTTGTAACCAGCTCCCCTCACAATAAATAAGCTTCTATTAGCTTTCCTAATTACGTGCCTGCATACTAGCCTTTTGTGATTCATAAGAATAGAAGAAAAAGGAACAGGACTAGACCATTCAGCCCCTCGAGCCTCCTCTGCCATTCAATAAGACCATGGCTGATCATCTTGTACTTCGAGTACCACGTTCCCATCTAACCCCGATAACCTTGGATTCACTTGCCTAACAAGAATCTATCGACCACTGCTTTAAAAATATTCATTGACCCCGCCTTCACCACCTTATGACCCAGAGAATTCCAAAGGCACACAACCCTCAGAGAAAAAATTTCTCCTCATCTCTCAGCCCTGGGATCTGGTCCACCCCTCACTCCTCTTAATTCCAGTGGAAACAAGCCCAGTCTGTCCAACCTTTCCTCATAAAACAACCCATTCATTCCAGGTATCAATCTCGTAAACTTCCTCTGAATCGCCTCCAATGCGTTTACTGTCTTCCTTAAATAAGGGAGACTAAAACTGCGCACAGTATTCAAGGTGCGGTCTCACCAATACACCTGTATAACTGAAGCGTAACATCCTTACTTTTATGTTCAATCCCTCCCATAATAAAGGATAGCATTCCGTTAGCCACCTTAATTACTTGCTGTACTTGCATTCTAACTTTTTTTGACTCAAGCACTAGATCACCTAAATCCTTCTGCACCTCAGAATTCTGCAGTCGCTCTCCATTTAAGTAATACTCTGCTTTTTTGTTCTTCCTGCCAAAGTGAACAACTTCACATTTTCCCACATTTAACTCCATTTGTCAGATCTTTGCCCATTCACTCAACCTATCTATATCTATCTACAACTTCCTCATATCCTCTACACAACATACTTTCCCACCTGTTTTTGTGTCATTGCTAAGACATCCAGATCCCCCTGAATCTCAACTCTGCAATCTCTCACCATTTAGATAATAAGCTCTTTTATTCTTCCTGTCAAAATGAATGATTTCACATTTGCCCACATTATACTCCAGTTGCCAGATCTGTGCCCACTCACTTAACCTATCTATGTCACTTTGTAGCCTCCTCACATCCTCTTTGCAATTTACTTTCCTACCTATTGTGTGTTGTAAGTAAATTTTGCCACCATTCCTTTGGTCCCTTCATCCAAGTCACTTTGTTATAAGAAGTTGAGGCCCCACTACTGATCCCTGTGGTACACGACTCGTCACATCCGGATCCGGCCACCCATGAAAAGACCCATTTATGCCAACTCTCTGCTTCCTGTTAGCCAGCCAATCTTCTATCCATGCTAATATGTTACCCCCTATGCCATGAGCTTTTATTTTCTGTAATAACCTTTGATGTGGCACCTTATCAAATGCATTCTGGAAATCTAAATAAAGTACATCCACCAGTTCCCCTTTATCCACAGCACATGTGAATCTTTCAAAGAACTCCAATAAATTAGTTAAAAATGATTTCCCTATCACAAAATCGTGTTGACTCAGAAAAATTCAAGGCAATTAGGCAAAGTGACCTGCTATCACACTTTTAATAATATCTCCCAACATTTTCCCTACAACTGATGTTAGGCTAACTGGCCTGTAGTTTCTGACTTTCTGTCTCCATCCCTTTGAATAAAGGAGTTACGTTTGCTATTTTCCAATCTAATGGAACCTCCCCCGAATCTAGGAAATTTTGAGAAATTAAAACCAATGGATCAACTATCTCACTAGCCACTCTTTCAAGACCTTGGGGTGAAGTCCATCCAGACCCAGGGATTTCTTAGCCTGCAGCTAACAGGAAGCAGAGTAGGTATGAATGGGTCGTTTTCTGGTTGGCGGATGTGATGAATGTAGCGCCACGAGGATTGGTGCTGGGGCCTCAACTTTTTACAATTTATATAAATGACTTGAATGAAGGGACTGAAGGTATGATTGCAAAATTTGTTGATGACACAAAGATAGGTAGGAAGTTCAATTGTGAAGAGGGCATAACAATTTGCTCAATGCCACTTCCCTGGTGATTGTAATTTTCCTGAGTTCCTCCCTCCCTCCCATTTCCTGATTTACAGCTATTTCTGGGATGTTACTTATATCCTCTATGGTGAAGACCAAAGCAAAATACCTGTTTTAATCTATCTGCCAACTCCCTACTTTCCATGAACAGTTCCCCAGACGCACTTTCTATAGGACTCACGTTCACTTTGCTAACTTTTCTTATTTAAATATCTATAGAAACTCTTATTATCCATCATTATATTACTAGCTAACTTTCTCTCATACTCTTAATTTTTTTCCCTCCTTATTAATCTTTTTGTCATTCTTTGCTGTTCTTTGTATTCTTTCCAATCTTCTGACCTGCCACCCGTCTTTGCATTATATGCTTTTTCTTTAAGCTTGATACTTTCTTTAACATTTTTAGTTAACGACGGATGGTGGGCCTCTGCATGGAATTTTTCTTTCCCATTGGGATATATATATATATATATATTTTGTGTATTTTGAAATGTCCCTTTAACAGTCTGCCACTGGATCTCTGTTGACTTATCCCTTAACCTCATTTGCCAGTTCACTTTAGCTAGCTCTGCTTTTATGCCTTCATAATTGCTGTTTTTTAAGTTTAAAATACTAGTCTTGGACGCACTTGTTCCTCCCCCAAAATGAATGTAAAATTCAATTGCGTTGTGATTGCTGCGACCTAGGGGTGCCTTCACTGAGTTTATCAATTCTTTCTTGTTGCTCAATGCCAAGTCTAGTATTGCCTGCCCTCTAGTTGGTTCCAGAACATGCTGTTCTAATAAATTATCTCAAAAACATTCTACGAACTCCTCACCTTTGCTCATCTGATTTTTCCTGTCTATATGTATCTTAAAATTCCCCATGATTATTGCCGTACCTTCCTGGCAAGCTCCCATTATCTTTTTCATACTTTGTCCTACCATTTGATTAAAATTAGGAGACCTATACACCACTCACACAAGTGACTTCTTGCCTTTATAATTTCTCATCTCAACCCAAACTACTACATTCTGGTTTTCTGAACTTAGGTCATTCCTCTCTAATGTGTTAATACCATTATTAATTAACGGAACCACCGCTCCATCTTTTCCTACCTGTCCTTCCTAAATGTCACATATCTATTAATATTCAGGTCCCAATCTATGTCATCCTGTAGCCATGTCTCTGTAATGGCTATCAGATCATACATATTTATTTCTATTTGCACTATCAGCTCATCTGTTTTGTTTCAAATGCTACATGCGTATAGATACAGAGCCTTTCGTTTTGTCCTTTTTTCTACTTTCGTAGCTTCTAGCCTTATCTGCTGATTTACTCTTGGAACTGTATTCTCTGTCCCTTCCTGTCTCGATCTGTTTATCATTTCCCATATTAATACCTTTTTCTCTTGCCTTGTCTCTACTCTTTGGTTTACCACATATTTCCAAATTTGATCCCTTGCCCCCACGATTCAGTTGAAAACCCTCTCTACTTCCCTAGCTTTGTGGCTTACGAGGACACCAGCCCCAGCACAGTTCAGGTGTAGACTGTACCAACAGTACAGATCCCACTTTCCCAATTCTGGTGCCACTGCTCCACAAACTGGTACCGACTTCTCCGATGCCAGTCTTTGAGCCATGCATTCATTTCTCTAATCTTACTTGCCCTATGCCAATTTGCACTTGGCTCGTGTAATAATTCAGAAATTATTATTTTTGAGGTTCTGCTTAATTTAGTGCCCAGCTCCTCATACTGACTATGGAGAACCACCTTTCTCATCCTGTCTATGTCATTGGTACTTCCATGGATCATAACCACTGGATTGCTGCCCTCCCACTACAAGTTCCTCGCCAGCCCTGACCAGATGTTCCGAACCCTGGCACCCGGCAGGTAACACAGCCATCCGCACTCTCACTCTTTGCCACAGAGAACAGTGTCAATCCCCCTCACTATACTGTCCCCTACTACCACTACTTTCCTTTTTGTTTCCCCCTGCCCCGCCTGCCCCCCCCCCCCCCCCCCCCCCCAAACAAAATGAATGGCTTCCTGTACCACGATGCCATGGTCAGTTTGCTCATCCACCCTGCAGCCCATGCTTTCATCCAAACAAACTGAGAGAAACTCAAATCTACTGGACAATTGCAGAGGCTCACAGTCTCTCACCCCTGCCCTCTGGGTCCCCTTACTTGCCTCACTTGCAGTCATATCCTCCTGTCCCTGACCACTGACCAATTTAGAAGACCCTATCCTAAGTGATATGACTGCCTCCTGATATAAAACATCCAGGAAACTTCCCCCTCCCTGATGTGTTATGGAGTCTGCAGCTGAGCCTGCCCCTCAGTGACTGAACCGAAGTTCCTCATGCTGTGAACACTTAACTGCAGATGTGTTTATCCTGGATCACGATGTTATCCAGGAGTTCCCACACGCCGCAGCCTTGTCGCATCACCTGTCCTGCCATCCTTAACATGTTTTAAGTAATTACTTAATTATGTTGCTTTCTTATATATTTTATTAACTTTACCCGCCAATTTGTGTACTATTTTAAACATTGGAGACATAATTGGACTTACCCACTTAACAGATATGCACCAAAGAGCCAGCTTCTTTCCCTGTAGTGAAAGAAGAACCAATTTCTATGGGGTGAGAAAGATAGAAAAAGGAAACACATACCTCCTCCCACCGCCCCTCCTCCCACCACCCCCCCGCCCCTCCTCCCACCACCCCCCCGCCCCACCTCACCGAACTCCCCCTCTTGCCCATCTCCAAGTCTTCACTCAGTTAGCTCAGCTGCATTTTGAAGTGCAACCTCCTTAACTATAGTTAACCTATTTAATGGCTCCATCTCCTAGCATTTCATTCTCACTAACACACTTCCCTCATGCTGTAAAACTGTTCTTTAGCATCTTCTGCACTCATAAAATCCTTTATTATTTTACTTTAATTGCCAGCCTTTGGTTACACCATCATGGCCTTTCTAATTACTCTTATTACTTCCCCTCTACATTTCTTACGTACCCATTTATTTTTCTTGTTCATTTTTTGCTCTAGATTTAGCATGGTTTTTAAAAAATTGTTTCAATTCTTGTCTTATTCTGTTCAGGGATTTTTGCTTTTGCTGCCCTACCCTGGTTTTATTTCTTGTGGTTTTTGGCTAGTTTGTATTATTTTCTGTGTTAAAATTGGACAAATAATGGGAAATGCTATTTTATCTTCCAATTGATTTAGGCTAGTTCCTCTTTGGTCTCCTAGATTCGTTTCCCTAAACAATTTTTTAAAATCATTCACAGTCCGATACCCTCCTCATTTTACATTTTTCTATTAAATCCAATTTTTTTAATGGTAACTTCCCAGCTATTCCACTATTCTTGCATTGCTTATTACCCCACTTAATTTCTTAGAGTGAGATCCAGAACTGTCTCTTCTCTTGAAGTAAGCTCACTCTGATCTTGAAAGTGAGGCTGGGCACACTCTCTTGACATTTCTTTTATCCCAGACTATCTTTGGATAATTAAGGTCATTGCATATTATGATTGCCGTGTTGTACATTTTATTTAATTTGTTCACATATGTGTTACACTCTCTCCTTTCCATTCTTGGTGGTTAGTGATACACTTCTAATAAAGCTCCCTCCTTATTCCTTCTTTCTAATCAAATGGATTCAACTGTACCGTCTCTAGTACTTAAATTTTTAATTAACGCTGCCACCCCTCCTCCCTTTTTTTCCTTCTGTTTCACTCTGATATATTTCAGCCAGGAATGTTCAGTTTAGCTCTGGCCTAATCTAAGCTGCATTTCTGTTAAGGCTGGTAGAGCATGTCCTCACAAAAGCAATTTGTGCCTGTAGCTCACTAGTTCTATTTACAACATTGTTTAGGTAGAACTGGACTTCATATGTTGGTTTAATTCACAGTACTTTCAGATTTTGAAGTGCCAAGAATCGATCTCCTCTTCACATGGAGTTGTGATATTAGGATAGGATGTTAATTTTCAGGCTAGGTGTCACCATATTGTATTGATCTGGCACCAATGACCAGCTAATACTGGCTCTGATTAAGATTTTTTTATATAAAGCAGTCACTGGTGACAAAAGTCAATAAAGACTGGTAAGTAGAGTTGCTTATTACTATTAGCATTTGTTATTTTGCAAGTTCCTTGAGTATTGTTTAATTCAAAGCATTGCTTTGCTTGTGTTGCAGTGAACAAAGCACAATAATATTAACTTGCATTTTTTGCTTAATAAACAAAAGCTTTGCACAGACATTAATTCATTTGAATTCAATCCAGATTGCTTAATCATCAAACTGAACTGGCACACAGTGTATATTAGAGGATTTGATTTAAAAGGAAATGCAACAAATACCCACACCTTGCTGCAGGTTCAACTGTGGTGTAAGATTTGATTTACTTTGAATTAGTCTTCTGTAAGCAAAGTGTAGTTAAAATGTTGTTTAGACTAACTGAATTATGTGCTGATGTAAGCTAATCTAATTTACTTTCAGTCTTTTTATGTCTCATAGTATGTGGAAAATGATGAACTCCCAGCTTAATGTCTTTTCAAATTTTTTTCAGTTTTTTTTTAGAATGACAAAAGCAACCTTTGTTTATATGGTGCCTTTAAAGTAGTAAAAGTCCCAATGTGCTGCATAGAAAGTGGAGAATAAACATGTACAGAAATAAGAATATTGAAAGCATAAACCATGTTGTAACGGGACAGTGACTGAAATCTTTGTCAAAAATGGTAGAGAGTGAAGGCGAGAGGTTTGGGGAAGGAAGTTCCTCCAGCAGTGGTTGGATTAAGGAGGGGAGAGTGAAGGATGCAAAAGGAGCAAAGGTTTTGGGAGGGAATGGAAGGCTGAGTGAATGGCAGAGACTGGGTGGTGTGAAGCCATAGAGGAATTTGAGGATGCGCAGTTTTAAATTCAAAAGGTTGGAAACCAAATAGAACTGAAAACTGCTTTGACTTTTCTCCACCTGCATTTTAGTAACTATTTTTGTGTATTATGTTTTTCACAATAAAATATGTCCGATTTGAATGGGGAGTTCACTGGCAGTTTCATATTGCTGTTTATAAGCACCTATTTGTTTACATCTTAAAATCAGTTTTTTTGAAGGGGAACTTCATAAATAATGCATCGAATCATGCTAGAGCATTTGGAGATTTCTGTGGCCAAAAAAGCCATGTTCTTTGAAAGAAACGAAAAGAGAAAATGCTGCAAACGCAGTAGGCCAGTCAGCACCGATGGGGAATATAAGTGAGTCACTGTTTCAGGCAGTTTTAGAATACCTGAGTACTAATGAAGGGTCCATGCCCAAATGAAAACTCATCTGTTCTCTCCACAGATGCTGACTGACCTGCTGTTTTTGTTTGTTTGAATATTCTAATGGTACTTTCCTAATGACTTGGCAAGTCAGTGTGCTATTTGCTGGGGTATTAAACCACAGAGGCCAGGAAGGCCCCTGTGCAGAGATCATCCCAGGCACAGATGGGAATGCCATAATTAACCTCTGTGCCCCTGAGGAGAGGGGATTGGAGAGGAAATTATCAAGAATTCCTGCTCTTTATTGCTGTATAATATGGGACATGGGGAAGGGCTTGGTTGTGATGCTCCTAAAGTAACTTCAACTGTCAAAGTTCAGGCATGACAGGATAGCCATTGTGCAAGGGTTTAGAGGCCCGATAGTGGCTGGGGACCTAGACCATGAACTGATCAATGGAATTGATGTTTGAGTCAAAAATAAATAAATTGTGCAATAAACAAACCCTTTTAAAATTTGGAAACTAGACTTGGGCTCAGGTTTTGAGCACTTGATCAGTGACTGTTTAAAGACAGATTAAATTACTAAGCGTTAGGTTTGTCATTGAAACTGGCTTTCCTGTTTATGTAGCATGTCTCCTGAAACTGCCTTTGTTTAACCCTGTAGGCGACTGTTGGAGTCCTCACTTATTTCTTTGTCACGGAATGATGGTTCTGGATCAAGAGAGCACCCAATTTACCCTGATCCAGCCAGGTAAGACTAGCTGCTGTCCTCCACTGCAGCTGCTTTTACATCTATGTAATTTTAATTCTGTGTAATTTCTATGTTCTATGTAATTTCTAATTCTAGTAAGTGAAGTGGTGTTGTGTGTTCTACCTACTATGCCATTTGTCCTGCATGCCAAATTTTAAACTGCTTTCATTTTGCTTAATTTTTTTCTAATTCTCTGTTTTTGTATGAAGGATTCTCCGTTCTAAACGAGCTCTGGTTCCAGATCCTTTGGCCCTACTTACTATAGCTTGTGATAGAAGATGAGTCTAATGAAAGATGAGAAAATGATTGACTTTTTTGCTCAATGAAAATAAATTTTCTGTCATATCTGAAGCTATCAAATCTGCAAAGCACAGTAAAATGCCATGGTTTTATTTGAGTTAGCATTCACTTCATAAACTGAATAATATAAATTGCTGGTCATCAATATATGAAGGCCTGTCTACCTTTCTATAGTAGATATAAAGTATAATAATCTGGGAGGTTATTTTATAGTTTAGGAAGAATTCTCTGTGATCTGGATTTTTGTGCTTAGCATTATTAAAAGGTGAATTAAGTCTTTTGAACATGTAATCATCAACTAGTTGGTTTAGGTTTTCAGTCGTATTCCTGAATGATGTGAGAAAATCTGTTGATTGACATTTGAATGTGGTGCTTGCCTGGCCAGTTAATGTTGTTTTTTGTCTGTAGTTTAGAACTTTCCAAATAGTTCCTTGCTCATTAACCTTTTTTGGTTTTATTGTTCCTTCTCCATTTAAAGAAAAATACTCGTCACATCATAATTGAATGTAATCCCAAATGAACAGTACACAACATAACTCAAGATCCCACAATAACACACCTTGATCGACCCCATGCATTACTCACATTCATAATTTAGAGGAATATACAGGACTACTAATAACTTGCATTTATGTAGCACTTTTAACATAGTAAAGCATCCAAGGCACTTCAAAGGAGCATAAGTATATCTAGCTGCTACTATTCCTAAGTTTCTAGTTAACAAAAGTAAACTTTACTGGTCTCCCCACATCTATAGGGTGAGTTTCATCAAGAATGGGTTTTTGGTAAGAAATACATTTGTTTTTAGTGTTTTCTCGAATAGAAGCTACTGAATTCGAGAGAAAGAGAAGAGAAAATGAGTGAGAACATCTGGAATCACGATAAAAAGAGCATAGAGCCACCTCCTAGTCTTACACCTGGCAGCAGCGAGACCAAGTGCAATATTTGGGCTAAGCCAAATATTGATTAATTGATGACAGGCAAAGAAACAGGAAGCTAGAGGGGAGAAGAGGAGGAAAACAGAAAGGAAGGGCAAGAAGAGCAAGTTGATGGAGTGACAGGGAGGGCTGATGAGTGGGCAAGCAAAATAAGGCAAAGAAAAGCAGGATACTTATTTAAATGATAAATCCATACTACATCACCAGCTACTTAACTGACAGCTACTTAAGTACAATCATGGCACATTTATATTTTGGAATTCAGAATAAAATTTCAAAATATGCTAATGATTCCAAACTTGCAGCTCTATATTTTGCCCATCAACATTGTTAACTCTGCGATTGTTCTCTGCATTTCTTCATTGATTATGCGTAATGGTAATTCTTCTCTGGAAATTTCTATGTGTCACTCGAGTTATTTGTTGTTGATACTAGGTCATTCTCTGTCTGTTGCAATAGTTTAGCTCCTAGAATTATCCCAAAACCGGTTCCTCATATCCTGTAAAGGAATGACCAGCAAGTTTTTTCTTTTTATGCTTTATTACTATTGTTCTCAGTCTTCATGCATTATGTCTTTCCAGCTGACAATGAAGGCTTTTCTTGACAGTCTTGTATTGGAGCCATGTAGTTTCATGCAATATATACTGCCCAGTATAATGAAATTTATTGTTGTCATTTGTTCAGCATGTTCTCATGTTGAGCATGATGCATGACTCATATTTCCCAGTTGCTTTTATAAAGACTATTAAACAGCTATCTTGTTAGTGGTGCAGTTGATCAATCAGATTTTAAAGTTAACTGTTCTGCATTAGCCTGATGAGTGATTAAAAAATTATTCTTTGAAAATTAAGAATATGGTAAGGGTCATAGGTAGGTAGGCTTGCGATCAATTGGTTAGGTTTGTTAGATTTAATGAGCTGTTTTTGTTTCTGGGAAAATTCTGGTTTTATTCATTCTGGCCTTAAGCAGAGCTTGGCAATGTCTATGCATTTTTCTTAATTCAGATTTTTCTGCAGTCATTCTCTTAGCTTTAAATGTTCTGCTGGTATTGTTAGTATATCTACTTCACTGATTATGATCAGATCGAGATTCTCCATGTATTGAAGCAAAATTTTCATTTTCAAAGTCCTAACTCCATTTCAGCGTAACTTTCAATGTTTTTGTTCATTCACTGATTGTAGGATCTTGCAGCTAGTTCCATTTGCCTATTATTTCCTCACAACTTGAAATTTTGTTCTTTTCAAGTACTTATCCAATTTCCTTTTAGAAGTTACGAATGAATCTGTTTCCACTGCCCTTTCAGGCATTACATTCTAAATCATCATAACTTACTGCTTACGAGAAACTTGCCTTAAATCGTTGTCTTCTGGTTACCAACAATTCTGCCAGTGGAAGCAGTTTCTCCTTATTTACTCTACAAAACCCCCTTCATTAATTTGAATTTCTGAATTAAATTTCTCTGTTCTGAAAAGTACTTCTCTAGTCTCTTCATGTAATGGAAGTCTCTCATCCCTGTTTAGTAAAACCCATGGTTGTTTGTTCTGTAGAAGAAAAGAACAGGAGGAACATTCAAGCATTTGAAATGCCTCACAGGAGCAAATAAATGGAATCCTCATAATATGCTCAAAATTGCCTGAAACTCTAGGATCAGGAGTCATAGTACAAACATAGGAGAGAGAAGGTGCACACAATTTAAATTTAAAAAGCCTAACAATTTGTAGTACCACATACACTTATGTAAAAGTAAACCCTAGTTTTTCAGGGATCAATCTGTATTGTGATTATTAATTATTGACCATAATTATACAGTTCATGAATTTAAAGGCACAGACTGGGGCCCTTAGAATTTCCCTCCACCAAACCTAGTGGTAATCTCCCAGCTAATCGACGAGACTTATGAGTATCACATGATCTGTCACAATGCCTTCGAGAAAGAATAATGAGTGCGCAGCTCAATTTAAACTGGAGAATAAAGTGACAGAATGGGTTAACAAGTATTGGCAAAATGGTCATATTACCACCCGTAGAGCCATCCAACTCTACACTCTGAGAAGCAAAGAAAGATGGCACTTCAGAATTCAAAACCAGTGCACAAGATTTAGTACCCAATCAGAAAATGAAAATTTCACAGCATCTGCCACTTGAACTCAACAATAAAATCATCAAATCCCACTATTCGGTTGCCTGACGGAGAGAAGGATGCGTATTGATTGGCCTGCATTGGAAATATGGATGAAACACCAATGAACTTTGAGATGCCAGCAAACAAGACCGTTACTGAGATTGGTGAAAAAACCGCCCTTGTAACAAGAAGACATAGTTCACAGTGATTCCACCTTGTATGGTGCAAGGCACAAAATTAAAGCAGGTGGTGATATTTAAGCACAAAGCTCTCCCCAAAAAGAAATTTCAGCAAAGCATTGTCACCCCTGTTCACAAGAGAAGCTGGATGGACAAAGGTGGTTGCAAGAAATAGATCAAAGAAGTGTGAAATTTGAATAGTCCTCCTGGTCTCAAAGAAAAAAGATTGCTCATCTGGGACATGTTCAAACCCTACCTTGTCGATGATGTAGCCCATGATGTGACATCAATCAATACCAATGTGGCAGTTTTTCCTGGCAGTCTTTTATGAGTGAAAGATGTGGAATAATTGGGTGTTGGAAGGGGAGAAAACATTCACTCAAGGTGGAAATATGTGAGCAGCCTCACCAGCAACATTTTACCAATGGGATGTAAATATGTGAAATTAACTTGATCCCAAAATTGTCAAAATTCATTTCTAAAATTTGAAATTTCAAATGTGCATGATGATACCAAGGATGATTACTTGTAACTTTGGCATCATCATTTCACAAGTATTGCTGATGATGAAGACGAGGAAGATCCATATGATGTTATACAACCAGGATATTGCAACAATTGGCAATCAGATTAGTGATCAGAGTGATTTAGAAGGATTTCAACTGTGCTACAGTTAATTCGTTATATATATATATATATATATATATTGTTGGATGAAATGTATATAGTTTGCCATGTTATAAATAAATGTTAGAATTATTATGAATTCTTTGGTGTTTACATTGTTCCATTGCGACGGATTTTTGGGCCCAAATCAATCATGCATGTCAATTCCTCAAACGTTACCCATGTAAAATACAGCCCTTTGACTATTGGCCTAAAAAATTGGTCTCAAAAATGCAACTTATGCATGAGTATACATGATAAATCTTCTCTGCACCCTCTCTAAGGCCTTGACATCCTTTCTAAAATTTGGTGTCTAGAATTGGACAACTGAGGCCTAATCAATGATTTTTAAAGGTTTGGCATAAGTTCATTGCTTTTATATACTCTGCTTCTATTTATAACCCCAGTCATCCTGTTTGCCATTTTTAAAGGCCTTATATTCTTATCCTACTTCCTTCAAAGATTTCTTTATGCAAACTCCCAGGAATCTCTTCCTCACTGTAAACCGTTAGGCTTTTTAATTTAAACGGTGTGCACCTTCCCTGTTCTACCTAGGTAGTTATGACTTAAACTCAAAACTGTCAATAAACTCTTAAGAGTTATTATAAGGATTCAATTTATCTGTTCCTGTAAAGTATTTTAAATGCTGCAATATTTCTCCTGTTCTTCTATTCTACAGAGCAGACATCCATAGACATTTGAACTCCTCGTATCTTATATGCGTAGACTTGGTACCAGCTTGGTTTTCATTTTTTGCATGGCCTTCAATACATGGATATAGCACAGCAACAAGAATTATACATAGTATTGGAGGTGTTATCTCTCCAAGATATCTGCGTCCATCTATTTCTGGCTCCTTGAACATCCCCCAGTTTTAACTGCTGCACCACTGGTGGTGGCTGGACCTTCGGTTGCTTAAGCCCTAAGCGCTGGAAGATGCTCCCTACACTTCGCTTCCCCTCTACCTTTATTTTCCTCCTTTAGA
Organism: Carcharodon carcharias; assembly: GCF_017639515.1. Classification (NCBI taxonomy): domain Eukaryota; kingdom Metazoa; phylum Chordata; class Chondrichthyes; order Lamniformes; family Lamnidae; genus Carcharodon; species Carcharodon carcharias. Next base: position 74,078,701 of record NC_054476.1, read on the forward strand.
CACTCATTAAAACCTATATAACAAGTGGAGTTGATAAAGTGGAACCGATAGTTGTAGCGTATTTGGATTTCCAGAAGGTATTGGATAAGGTGCCATATAAAAAGGTATTGCACGAGATAAAAGCTCACGGTATTGGGGGTAATGTATTAGCATGGATTGTGGATTGGTTAACACACAGAAGACAGAGTCTGGATTAATGGGCCTTTTTCAGGTTGGAAAGACATAAGTTATGGAATGCTGCAAGGATCAGTCCTAAGGCCTCAATTATTTACTATCTATATTAATGACTTGGAGGAGGGGGCAGAGTGTAATGTATCCAAATTTGCTGACGATATAAAAATAGTTGGGAAGGCATGTTGTGATGAGGACATGAGGAATCTGTAAAGGGGTATAGACAGGTTGCGTGAGTGGGCAAAAAACTTGGCAGATGGAGTTTAATGTAGGGAAGTGTGAGGTCATTTGGTAGGAAGAATCAAAAGGCAATATTATTTAAATTGAGAGAGACTGCAAAAAAAAAGTGCAGCACGGAGGGATCTGGGTGTTCTTGTGCATGAAACACAAAAAGTTAGCATGCAGGTGCAGCAAGTAATTAAGAAGACAAATGGAATTTTGGCCTGTATTGCTAAGGGGTTGGAGTTTAAGAATAGGGAAGTCTTGTTACAACTGTACCGGGTGTTGATGAGGTCGCACCTGAAGAAAAGATGTACTGGCATTGGAGGCAGTTCAAAAGAGATTCACTAGGCTGATTCCTGGGATGAAGCCATTGACTTATCAAAAATGGCTAAGCATGTTAGGCCTTTATTCATTAGCATTTAGAAGAATGAAGGGTGACCTTATTGAAACGTACAACGTTCTGAGGGGACTTGACTTGGTAGATGTTGAGAAGATGTTTCCACTTGTGGGGGAATCTCAAACTAGGGGACATAGTTACAGAATAAGGGGACACTCATTTAAAACTGAGATGCAAAGGAATTTCTTCTCCCAAAGCATAGTGAATGTCTGGAATTCTCTACCCCAGAGAGTTGTGAAGGTTAGATCACTGAAAGCATTTAAAGAGGAGGTAGATAGATCTTTGAAATATCGGGGAATTGAGGGTTATGAGGAGCTGGCACGAAAGAGTTGAGGCCTGGGGCAGATCAGCCATGATCTTATTGATTGGCGAGGCAGGCTTGAGGGGTCGAATGGCCTACTCCTGCTCCTATTTCTTATGTACCTCTCTGACCAAGCTTTTGGTCATTAGACCTAATTTTTCCTTCTGAGGCTCAGTGTGATACTTTGTTTTATAGTGCTTCTGTGAAACACCTTGGGACATTTTATTAGGTTAAAGATGCTATTATACCAGTATTCTGGACACTCTTCTCATCTCTTGGAATGGGATAAAAACAAAAGAACGACAGAGGTTCAGGACCAAGGTGGGGCTTAATGGTAAAAGGTGGAAGGGAAGCGACCAGCTACACAGTCTCTCAGCTGCGCAGTAACCCAGAAATGGCTATGTGCAAGTTGGTTCCTTGAAGTTAATGTGGTTGCATTAAAAAGTTAAAGGGCTTGTGCACTTAAATGAATAGGCCACGCACAAAAAAAAATTGAGGAAATCTCAGAATACCTGGAGAGGGTCCAGAGGAGGTTCACGAGAATGATCCCAGGAATGAAAGGCTTAACATATGAGGAACGTTTGAGGACTCGAGGTCTTTACTCGATGGAGTTTAGAAGGATGAGGGGGGATCTGATTGAAACTTACAGAATACTGAAAAACCTGTATAGAGTGGACGTGGGGAAGATGTTTCCATTGGTAGGAGAGACTAGGACCCGAGGGCACAGCCTCAGAGTAAAGGGAAGACCTTTTAGAACAGAGATGAGGAGAAACTTCTTTAGCCAGAGAGTGGTGAATCTATGGAATTCATTGCCACAGAAGGCTGTGGAGGCCAGGCCATTGAGTGTATTTAAGTCCAAGATAGATAGGTTCTTGATTGGTAAGGGGATCAAAGATTATAGGGAGAAGGCGGGAGAATGGGGTTGAGAAACTTATCAGCCGTGATTGAATGGCGGAGCAGACTCGATGGGCTGAATGGCCTAATTTCTGCTCCTATGTCTTATGGCACCGTAGCACAAGGGCAGATCTGGAAAATTGGGCATTCGGGAGGTGTCACTGTTTCCTGATGCATCAGTGACATTATTAGATTTTCAAAGGGAGGGACAAAGGTAGGGGAAAGCTGGAAACCTGCATCCCTCTAAATAATTGCTTGTGAATTTGTTAGGAGCCTGGGAAGCAACAGTTAGCAGTTTCAAATTGCAGTACGAAATACGTAGGGTCTCTGACTCAGTTCAGCATAGCTGTCAGGAATACAGCGGGGATCCATTTGCACTCATGCCTGCAGGTTGAAAATGTATGAAAGGGGAGACTTGAAGTCAGTTGCTCATACAGTGGCACAGAGTTGTCACCTCTAGAACCAAGAGGCTTTAATTTTAGGAGGAGAATGTTTTAGGACTGTTCAGAGGGACATGAGGCTGCTGGCCTCTGAGGTCATCTCGCCCCATGCTTGCGTGGTCTGGCTCACTAGAGTTCTTACTCTCTAGATGGAGAGAAGAGTATAATTCTCCACACACTTGATCAGGTCCTTGAGAGCATCAGAAAAACATGGGCAACCAATACTGGCCCTCTGTTCTCCATGCTCAATTTCCAAAGGCAATGGCAAGCCCAGTCCTGGCTGTCTTTTGCCTGTTAAATTATCCCACTAGCCCCTGCCTCCTGTCTGTGCTCAATGCCCCTAATTGGTTGTTGAATGCTCCTCTGAGCCAATTAGTGAATGATATTTTGATAATTGGATTGTATTACTGCTGCTGACGCGGTGCAGGGTCCAGACCTGAAAATATTTGGCCCATGGTCTTGATCCCAGTGATGAAGAAATCCATGAGGTTGTTGCATGCTTTTGGAGGTGAGGATGGAAGGGAGGAGATGATGAAATCAGAAATGTTCAATTTGATTGCTGTAGTTAGATGTCAATCTGAAGGCTTAAGCCACCTGATTTCCTGGTAGCTCTGCATGCAAAACTAACTATTTTTAAAGCAGAGATTATTTATTGTTTGTTAAGTAGCTGTTTGTATTGGAGGCAATGCTTGAGGATTGGAAAACAGTGAATTAACAGCAAGTTCTAAAAATTCTTTCATGGGATTTAAGGGCTGTTGGTAAGGCCCATTCTAAATTACCCTTGAGGAGCTGTTGGTGATGAGCCACCCTTGAACCGCTGCAGTCCATGTGGTGTAGGTATCACAGTGCTGTTAGGGAGTTTCAGGTTCTTTGACTCATTACTAAAATGGGACACGAATGCTTCAGGAAACAGCGACCATTGAGTCTGCTGTCTCTTGTGGGAAAAGCCACTGGAAAGCATTCCAAACAAACCAGAATGGAATTATGGAAGGGAAGTCTTGCTAAACAAATATACTTGGATTTTGATAGGAAATGGCATACCATGTTGACCAGAAATGTTATGGATCCATCTAATACTAGTTTTCAGCAAGGCCTTTAATATTCTCCCAAATAATTCATTACACAAAGTAGAAAGACCTGGAACTTGAGCTATTGAGATGGGCTGAAAATTGAGCCAGGTAAAGCAAAGTGTTTTGGAATGGAATTTTAGCAAGATGTCCTCTTCTTAGGCAGTCCCTTGGGATTGAGGGTGACTTGCTTTCACTCTGGCTCAGTGGGTTCTGAGATGTGTTACGGAAAAGGGAGTGATGTGGGATAATTTCTCCCTTTTCCCCACCTCTTGACTGACCACGACAAGATGTACCACTTTAAGATAAAAGCAAAATACTGCAGTTGCTGGAAATCTGAAACAAAAATAAAAATAGCTGGAAAAACTCAGCAGGTCTGACAGCATCTGCGGAGAGGAACACAGTTGACATTTCAAGTCCGTATGTCTCTTCATCAGAACTCTTCATAATCCAAGGCGTGGTCTGCAGTAATAAAAACAGAAAATGTTGGACAAACCCAGCAGGCCTGGCAGCATCTGTGGAGAGAAACAGGTTAACGTTTTGAATCCGTATGACTCGTCTTGAGAGCACAGACTCTGCCACATGTGAGGACAGGGGCTGCTTGGAGGGTCGGGTAGATGAGTCTTTGGGCTTTGCCCGTAACCTCAACTTCGCCTCTGCATGTTCTTGAAGTGTCTCTATTTAGTCCCTTCCCGAATGAATCTTCTCCAATTTGGTCAGTCAGAAGCCAGGGACTCCCATGAGTCAGTGGGGATGTTTTACCGCTTCAGGGTTGCTTTGAGGGCATTCCTATAACGTTTCTGTTGTTCCGGGAGCCTTTTGCCATGACAGAGTTCCAAGTAGATCAATTGCTTCGGAAGCCTGGTGTCAGGCATAGGAACTATATGTTCTGCCCAGCGGAGTTGGTTTTGAGTGATTAGCGTCTTCGATGCTGGGTACGTATTGGCTTGGGGGAGGATGTTGTTGTTGGGCCATCTTGCTTACTAACGAATTTGGAGGACCTGTCAACAAGTGGCCAGTGGCATTATTTTTTAAGTCTCTTGGATATGAACTCACCACTTGCTTGACCATATCCCCATTAAGTTACAAATGATCCAACTTCCTTTCATAGCCCTAGGACATTAGTTGAGGTTGCAAATGGTTCCTTCCTCATGCAAAACCGTCGTCATCTCCTTCAAAATGCTTAACTCTTCTGCACCAAGGAACTATGATCCCATCTGCAACCTCATTTTTCTTTCCAAAATCTTGGATATGTTGTTACCTCACAAATCTGTGCCTCTCTTTAATCAGATTTCTATTGCTTGCACAGCACCAAAACAGCTCTCAACAAGGTGACATCCTACATCAAATCACCATGCATTATCTTCCTTTGTGGAGCATGATGTGACTAGGGAACAGAATGTTTTGTTTAACTGAGTGTTAAAGTTTACCTCCAGTAACTGCTGATTGTTCTTCATTTGTCACCAAACTGGAAGACTGTAACTCGCAATTACTACTTAAAATAGTAATTGTTTAACTGATTAAATAAATAAGATTAGAACAACATGGTAAGGCAGGAGATGTGCTGTAACAGCAGCATTTCTGAGTTTATGAAAAGCATTGAGCTCCCGACAGCCAAATCTGCATAAATGTCTGTAGTTTGATCAACTACGCTCATAGTGGCTGAGCTGGTATCTGAACTGCACATGTTGCGGAACATCAGGGAAAGGAGTTACCTGGACATTTTGTTCCAGGAGGGAGTCATAGCCCCCTGGTAGAACTTCAGAACTGGTCAATGGTCAGGGACAGAAGAGTGTGATTGCAAGTCAGGCAGATATGTGGATCCAGGATGTAGTGATAGAGGAGCTTTGGCTGGTGACTTTGACCAGTAGGCATGAAGTACTTACCTGTATGGATGAGAACAAAGACTGAAGGTTGGATGGCAAACTAACCATAGTACAGTGGTACAGGACGCCGTTCAAGTCGGGGCAAGTGCAAAGGAATGTATGTGGGGAACAATATAGTCAGGGGAACGGATATTGTTCTGTGCAGCCATGACCAGGAATTCTGAATGTTCTGTTGCTTGCCCAGTGCCAGGGTTGAAGACAGCTTCCTGTGGCTGGAGTTGAACTTGAAGTGGGAGGAGAAGGGTCCAGTTGTCATGGTGGTAACCAAAGACATTAATAGAACTAGGAATGATGTTCTGCTAGAGTGTTTTAAGAATTAGGGTCCAAATTAAAACGCAGAACCTCAAAAGGTGGTCAACTCTGCATTATTACCTGATCCAAGCACAGATTGGCATAAGGTCAAGTAGATTAGAGAATTACATGCCTAACTCAAGCGTGGTGTGGGAAGAAGGGATTTCGATTTGTCAGACACTGATACCAGCACTTAGGAAAGGGAGCAGTTCCGATGGAATGGGCTCCATGAAAAATGGGCTAGGATCTGTGTCCTGATGAATTATGTAACTAGAGCTGTGGGATAGGGCTTTAAACTAACAGGGGCTTGGGGGAGGGCCCGGATGAAGGGAGATTTAGAAATTGAAAGACAAAAGTCGAAGCAATAGATCAGTGTAGCATTTTGGGTAAAGAAGAGCAGAGCGGAACAAGATAGGACAGAGTTTAACAGGAAAAGCGTATCATCAAATAAAGTCCGTGCAAAGAATAATTGTATAAAATTAAAGGTTCTTTATTTGTTTGTGCAAAGCATTTGCAATAAGACAGATGAACTAAAGACACAAATAAATGGTTTGGAATTAATCATCATTACAGAGACATGGTTACAAGGTGACAAAAGTTCGGAAATAAATATTCCAGGGTACACAACATTTGAAAAAGATAGAATGGAAAAGGAGTAGTAGCCCACAAAGTAAAGAATGACAAAGTCCATTGCAAGAAAGGATCTTGGTTCAGAAGATTAGGAAGTAGAATCAGTATGGGCAGAGATTAGGAATAAAAATAATCAAAACGCTAGTGGGAGTAGTTTATCAGACCCTTAGCAGTGATTGTATTATTGGACACAACGTTAAGCAAGTAATAATTGGAGGTTGTAACAAAGGCAATGTATTAATTGTGAGTAACATTAATCTTCATATAGACTGGACCAGTCAAGTTGGCCAAGGTAATCTGGAAAATGAATTTGCAGAATACTTTCACCAGTTTCCTGAACAATCCATTGTGGAACCAAATCGCGATAAAGCTATTTTGGATTTAGTATTGTGCAGTGAGACAGGTTTATGTGGTAATTGCACAGTAAAAGATCCCCTGGGTGGGGAAAATGTGATCACAATACAACTGAATTCCATAATAAGCCCCAAACAAGAGTCTTCAACTTCGTCAATTGCAAAGGTATGAGGGGCGAGCTGGCTAAGATTGATTGTGTAAATAGACTAAAAGGCATGGCACTAAATAAACAGTGGGAAACATTTAAAGAAACTATTCAAAATGTTCAACAGAAATACATTTCATTAAAAGAAGCAAACAGATCCACCTGAGCAATGCTAGGGAAGTTAAGGAAAGTATTAGATTAAAAGAAGATGCCTGTAATGTTGCAAAGGATAGTAGTAAGTCTGAGGATTGTGACTGTTTTAGAAACCAGCAAAGGTGACCAAAAAGTTAATTGAAAATGGGGGGATAAATGAGTAAAGTTGCCAGGGATATAAAAGATTGTAAGAGCTTTAACAAGTATAAAATGGAGATTAACTAAAATAAACATTGGCCCTTTGGAGGCTGAGACAGGAGAAATTATCATGAGGGATGAGGAAATGGCAGAGGCATTGAACAAACATTCTGTTTCTATCTTCATTGTAGAAGATACTTTTACAAATCAGCAGCACTGGGTAACCAAGGGGCTAGTAACAATGAGGAAATTGAGGAAACTAATATTAACAAGAACAAGTATCAAAGTAAATAAAGGAGCTAAAAGCTGACAAATCTCCACAACCTGATGGCCTAACTTGTAGAGCTCTAATAGAGAGCTGCGAAGAGGGTGGATGCACTGCATATAATTTTTAAAAATTTCCTTTATTCCAGAATGGTCCCAACAGAGTCGAAGTTAGCGAATGTAACACCCTACAAGAAAGGAGAGGGAGAGAACACGGAACTAGAGGCCAGTTAGCCTGGCATCAGTCCTCAGGATAGTGCTGGAATAGTTTCAAAAGAAGTTTCAACAAAGCACTTAGAAAATCATAGTAGGAGCAGACAAAATCACCATGGGTTTTACAACCAGGAAAATTGTGTTTGACATATTCATTCAGAGTTCTTTGAGAATGTAGCTATGGTAGGGTAGATAAAGGGGAGCCAATATATTATATTTGAGTTCCAAAAGGCATTTGATAAAGTGCCATACAATAGGCAAATAATACACAAGATAAAGGCGTGTGAAATCGGGAACAATATTGTAGCATTGATGGAGGATGAATTAATGGACAGGAAGCAAAGTAGGGGTGGAATTGCCCTAGCCGACTGCAATGGTGGGTTTTCACGCCACATCGTCCCAAACCCGCCACGTTATTTATGCATTCCTGGGAACCACGCTATTTCCATAATAGGTGGGCTCCGATTCGCCTGCAATGTCATCACCTCACCACTTCATCATGCCAGACGCCACATTTCAAGTACAGCCATCCTCGGTGCTTCCAGCCCAGGACTGCATTAAAGAAGACATGGTCCTGAAAAGCAGGAAGACTGCAGCCCACGAGCACCTTCTGCACGCCTGTGGCTTTGGCTGCAGGAAGGGTAGCAACCTAACCACTATGGCTTGGTAGGCGATGGCAGTGGTGATCAGTGCCAGTATGGCACAGAAGAGGTTGGCCATCCAATGCAGATAGAGGATTAATTAGCTGTGCCCCCAGGATATGGCAACCATCTCGGCACTCTAATCTCACTCACTCAAGCCCATCACACATTCACTGGCATCTCTCTCACTGTCGGCTCAAGGGACATCACCACCCATTCTCATGCACACATGCCCATCTGGCCTTATCTCCTCTGGAAACTGCCTGCTCAGGCATCACCATCTTGAGATCAATATGTGCCCCCACACACACACTGGGTTACCCTCCTTCCCTAGTACAGTCTTCATCTTGCAGCCTCTTCCCTTGCCTGAGGCCATTTCTCCACAAGACCTTACCCTGAAGTCATTGCAAGTCAACCACATATGGCTGATCTGGTAGGTAAAGACCTGCCATGAGCCCCCCTTAAATGTAATGTGGTGCTGTCTGTGAAGCCTGGCACTTATGACTGCGAGTGTTGACTGAAACAATGTAGGCAAATAAACCTTGAAGTCCCAAGTGAAGTGCAGCCGGCCAAGCGCACGTTGTTTATGTGCTGTTCTGAAACACGTCGGCGGGAAAACATGCTGATGTGGGCAGACGATCCAGCGAGGGTTGTGGGGGGTCAATTCTGGTGGACTAGCCTAATAGTGATATGCTGATCTATTATAATGAGGTTCCTGATGTCCAATGACACGGAACGCAGATGCTTGTGAACTAGTTTCACAATATCATGAAACCGATCACGCCATATTGTCCCCTCACGCCGCCGAACACGCCCAACGCTGGCGGACGGGCATGGAAAATCCCAGTCTAGGGATAATCAAGGCTATTTCAAGTTGGCAGGCTGTATTTAGTGGATTGCCGCAAGGATCAGTGCTGGGGCACTTCATTGCAATATTTTAAACTAGATGGATTTTCATAAACGGCAAAAAAAATTTTGATGGATTTGGATAAAAATCCAAAAATAGGGCAGGGAGGCAGATTGGGCTGGGACAGCATTGTCATAATGTTCACTTTGCTGCTGATGGAAACTCACTGAAACCATTCGTAGTCTTAGTAGGTAGGGGCCTCACCATTACAATACTTGGAAACAAAATGGGGGAGCAAATGGACTCAGTTTTAAAACAAAATAACTTTGGCTGTCTAGTGTACATTCTAAGATTGGCCTATTTCCAATCCCATATTAACAACTTGGCCAAAGAGACCAAAAGTAATGTATCTAGGTTTGCTGATGATACAAAGCTCAGTGGAAATGTAAGTTTTGAGGAGGACACAGAGGCTGCAAAGAGATATCAACAGATTGAGTGAATGGACAACAAGGTGGCAGGTGGAATATAATATGAGGTATCAGGTAATTCATTTTAGTTGTAAGAATGGAAAAGCAGAATATTTTTTTAAAAGATGCGAAACTTGTAAATACTGCTTTTGTGAGAAACTCTGGTGCACTCGTACAAGGAACACAAGAGGTTGGCATGCAGGTACAACAAACAATTAGGAAAGTAAATGGCATGTTAGCATTTATTGCAGGGGAATTGGAGCACAAGAATAAAGAAATCTTGCTACAATTGTACAGGGCTTTGTTGACTCCACACCTGGAGTTTTGGTCTCCATATTTAAGCAAGGATATTCTTGCATCGGAGGTGGTACAGCAAAGGTTTATCAGAATGGTTCCTGGTTGTCATATGATGATAGGCTCATTTAAATTGGGACGATACTTTGCGATTTCAGAAGAATGAGGGGTGATCTCATTGAAACAAAGAAGATTCAGAAGATTTGTTTCCATTGGCTGGGAACTCCAGAACAAGGGAGAAACAGCCACAGGATAAGGGGCTGATAATTTAGATCTGAGATGAGGAGAACCCTCTTTACTCAGAGTTTTGAACTTTTGGAATTCTCTACTCCAGAGGATTGTGGATTCTCCATTGTTAAATATATTTAATGTTGAGATAGACAGATTTTTGGTATCTCAGGGAATCAAAGGACGTTCACAGAATCACACAGTGCAGAAGAGGCCCTTGGGCCAATCGAGTCTGCACCGACATGCGAGAAACACCTCACCTACCTACCTAATCCCATTTACCAGCACTTGGCCCATAGCCTTGAATGTTATGACGTGCCAAGTGCTCATCCAGGTACTTTTTAAAGGATGTGAGGCAACCCGCCTCCACCACCCTCCTAGGCAGCGCATTCCAGACCACCACCACCCTCTCGGTAAAGAGGTTTTTCCTCACATCCCCCTTAAACCTCCTGCCCCTCACCTTGAACTTATGTCCCCTCGTGACTGACCCTTCAACTAAGGGGAACGACTGCTCCCTATCCACTCTGTCCATGCTCCTTATAATCTTGTACATCTCGATCAGGTTGTCCCTCAGTCTTCTCTGCTCCAACAAGAACAACCCAACTCTATTCAACTTCTCTTCAAAACTTATATGTTTCATCCCAGGCAACATACTGGTGAATCTCCTCTGCATTCCCTCCAGTGCAATCACATCTTTCCTATAATGTGGCGACCAGAACTGCACACAGTACTCCAGCTGTGGCCTCACCAAGGTTCTATACAACTCCAACGTGACCTCCCTACTTTTGTAATCTATGCTTCGATTGATAAATGCACGTGTCCCATATGCCTTCTTCACCACCCCACTAGCATGCCCCTCCCCCTTCAGAGATCTATGGACATACATGCCAAAGTCCCTTTGTTCCTTAGAACTTCCTAGCGTCATGCCATACATTGAATACTTCCTTGTCAAGTTACTCCTTCCAAGTGTATCACCCCGCACTTTTCAGGGTTAAATTCCATCTGCCACTTATCTGCCCATTTGACCATCCCATCTATATCTTCCTGTAGCCCAAGACACACAACCTCACTGTTAAGCACCCGGCCAATCTTTGTGTCATCCACAAACTTGCTAATCCTACCCCCCACATAGTCATTTATGTTATTTATATAAATGACAAATAATAGGGGACTGAACACTGATCCCTGTGGTATGCCACTAGACACTGGCTTCCAGCCACTAAAGCAGCCTTCTGTCATCACCCTCTGCTTCCTACAACAAAGCCAATTTTGAATCCACCTTATCAAATTACCCTGTATCCCATGTTCATTTGCCTTCTTTATAAGTCTCACATGTGGGACCTTGTCAAAGGCTTTGCTGAAATCCATATAAGCTACATCAAATTCACTACCCTCACCTGCACACATGGTCACTTCCTCAAAAAATTCAGTCAAATTTGTTAAGCATGACCTCCCTCTGGCAAAGCCATGCTGACTATCCCTGATCAAACCTTGCCTCTCCAAGTGGAGATAGATTCTCTCCTTCTGAATTTTTTCCAGTAGTTTCCCTACCACTGACGTGAGAATCACTGGCCTGTAGTTCCTTGGCTTATCTCTATAACCCTTCTTAAATAGCGGAACCACATTAGCTGTTCTCCAGTCCTCTGGCACCTCCCCCGTGGCCAGAGAGGAATTAAAAATTTGGGTCAGAGGCCCTGCGATCTCCTCCCTTGCCTCCCTCAGTAGCCTGGGACACACATCATCTAGACCTGGAGATTTGTCCACTTTTATGCCTGCCAACATTTCCAATACCTTGTCACTCCCTGCAATAATTTGCTCAAGAATCTTGCAGTCTCTCTCCCCGAGTTCCATACCTTCATTCTCATTCTCTTGGATAAAGATGGATGTGAAGTATTTGTTCAACACTCTAGTGATGTCCTCTGGCTCCACCCATAGATTGCCCCTTGGTCCCTAATGGGCCCTACCCTTTCCCTGGCTATTCTCTTCCCATTGGTATACTTATAGAATATCTTGGGATTTTCCCTACTTTTACCAGCCGGAGCTTTCTCATATCCTCTCTTTGATCTCCTAATTGCTTTCTTAAGCTCCACCCTGCACCTCCTGTACTCCACTAATGCCTCCACTGATTTGCTTCCCTTGTACCTGCTAAAAGCCTCTCTTTTCCTTTTCATCCTATCCTGAATATGTCTGATCATCCATGGTTCTCGGGGCTTGTTACTTCTTCCTATCGTGTTGGAACATGTTGAGCCTGTACCCTCCCCATTTCCTTTTTGAACGCCCCCCCCCACTGCTCTTCTGTAGATTTCCCCACAAGTAGCTGTTCCCAGTCGACTTTGGCCAGATCCTGTCTTATTTTACTAAAATCCGTTCTCCCCCAATCCAAAACATTTTTGCAACTTGTCTATTTCTTTGTCCATAACAAGCTTAAATTGTGCCAAGTTGTGGTCGCTGTCTCTAAAATGCTCCCCCACCACCACCTCAGCAGGATATTGCCAGGCAGGAAAGTGGAGTTGAGACAGAAGATCAGCCATGATCATATTGAATTGCAGAATAGCCTCAAGGGATCTATTTCTTATGTTCTCATCTACATGATTATACTTGGTGATATTATTTATAGATAGAGGGTCAGTTTTCACATATATTCTGAAAGCACCCAACTCTAATCTCCAACTCTTTTCTCAAGCATTTCATTGCTGCTTGTTCAGCCTCCAGGATTAGATGAGCTATTGATTCCTACAAATAAAGACTCTGCAATTTCGTCCTGGAGTCTCTCCACCTCGTTCTCTTTTAAGACCCTCTTTAAATCCCACATCTTTGACTTAACTGTTGGATAATTGATTGTATTGGTATCTTCTTTGATGTTTTGCTTTTTGACTCTAAACTACTGTGGGATTTTTTTTTCTATATTTAAGATGCTTTATAAATTCAAATTGTTACTATTTAATATCCTCACATACATGGAATAATGGAAACACTTGTGGTGGCTAAGTATTAAAATAAAGAACTTCGATTCACCACTTCCTTTCACTACAAGTGAGATTGGTGATATTTTGGCTGTTTATGTTAAAAACACAATTCTGTGCTTGTGCAGCTCTAAAGGGTGGTGGTGATTTGGGGCAACAGCAGAGAGGTTAATGTGTCCTTTGTACATGGAAATGATTCTGACAGAACTGGACACAGTATGATTGCCATCTTTGTGTGTAGGTGGAGTTATCTCTTTCTCTGCAGAATTAAATTACATTTCCCAGCATTTTTCTGAAAGCTGTGACATTAATGTCAAGACCCCAAAATTAACTGCATACCCAAAGTGTCCTGTGAAATTGTTCTGGCTCTGATTCTGGTAATTTAAAGAAGGTAAACTTCTAATAGTTAGACCTCTGGCATCAAAAGGCAGAACTCTGATATGGATAGATGAAATGTGGAACTAAAGGCTATCAGAGGATCATATTGTATGTCCAACATAAAGTACTCAATATCTGGTGTTTTTCATTTCTTTTGAACAATAATTCAAAGTGGTACTCCAACTTTGGAACTTGCAGTTCATTTGTTCTGTTCAAATTTCAACTTGCTTGGCTTCATGGTGGCTGTGTACAAAACAAAGTTGAGATATCCAACTTGCTGCAAGACAAGTACTGCTAGGATTGTAAACTTTGAAGAAGAAAATAATTACCATTGTGTGTGCGTGATTTATTTCCTTGCCAACTGCTTCCAAATCTAATTTTTTTCACTGGTCTTTCTCCAAAAATCAAACGTATAAAAATGTTTCATTTAATCATATAATCAATCACTGGACAGTGTGATGCAGTCTTAAGATTTGTTGACAACACTACTGTCATGAAAATATAATTCGGCCTTACAGCAAAGAACCCTTTGCCTATGATTGTATACACAGTAAAAGAATAGCTAGACCCTAACTAGCCTGGATGTTGCATTTTTCCTTTTATCTGGAAACTGATAATTTTCTTATTTATATTAAAGTTATTGTCTGCTGTAACTGCAAAGAAACCAAAAAATTCTGGGAAGCTTTTTTCAGACACTAAACAACTGTTATGTGATTGCATTCTTCCCTTGCTTTTATTTCTACACCCCAGTGTCTCATTTCTAACATGTTTCTTTTTAAAAAATGACATCTTAGGCCCCCCCAGGACAAACGATGATCAGCTGTTAGATGCCCAGTGAGAGAGCCTGGAATAATTTGATTTCTGATTTTTCTTCTTGGTGTTCTGTTGAGATGGTATGCAGGCTCTTGATGCTTTTCCTCATGATATGACTTGAGATCCGGAAGTTGTAATTGTAAGAATTGTGGTCATGAATTCTCTCACTGCAGTGCCTCAAAGAATCAAATATGCTAATTGAATTGACCTGAAACTCCACTACCAAAATGTTCTTGCCTGTGCAAGTTCTTCACTTGTTCTTTTGGCAGCTGAAACTCTGCACAGTATTAGCACACAATTAACTTCAGAATTTAAGGATTAAGGTCAAACCTATCTCATACCTCCATTTTTTTTCTTCTAATCCCAGCTATGTCTGAGTCGGTAGAATTTGGAATATGTTATTATTTACTGTTTTTGAGTCATCTATCAATAATTTGCCTCAAGAATTTTTAAGTCTTAATGCCAGATGTTCAGCATATTGTACAGTCAAGGGCATTAAGTAGCTACCTTTTTCATTCTATTTATAAGAAGCTCCAGTGGTCTGCTGAGGTACTGAAGACTTGAGTACGTTGCATAAACACTATTACATGTTCTGTCTTCCTATAATTTGGTAAGTTTTAAGTATGATTATTTTGCACCCGAGGAGTAATAATGCATATAATATAGTGTAGCTTGAGTTTGCTCTGTAATGAATTGTACATGTAATTTTTTATCAAATTAATCAAAGTATTTCCCTGCTGAACCTCACAAAAGACTGAGTGTCTAATATGAAAAGCAGTTTGGTGCTAAGAGTAGTCAGATGTGACACAGTTTAAGGTGCAATAATAGATTGTCTCTGGCCATTCTGACTTTTTGGTTGCCAGACTACCTACTTTGATGTTTTGATTAGAATGAGGTGACAAATTCTACTTTTGCTTTTTTAAAAAAAAATCTTTTTGGTTTTGTTCAATAAGCATTGGCAAGCCTTCCCTATCTGCCAGCCGCTCTGCACAGCTCTCTATTGCTAATTTTCACCTGATTCCATAAATGATATTTATTTGCTGTGGTGCATGCTTAACTTACCAGTTTGTTTGAAAATGAATCTTCTGGAGTGCTTCATGCCTTTTGGTGCTTTTTAGAGGCTTATTATTATAAACTTTAATAACCAGATGGAAATGCTGTCTTATGGTGTAGGAGCAAATTTGGAGGCCTTTCTGACAAGTATAATCAAGTGAATAATACACTATTATGTAGTACATTATTCAGGATTGTAATTGGGGGGAAAAATTCTTGATATTTATTTTTGACACACTTATGCTCTCTTGGATTTCTTTCTCATCTAAAGGGGGTTTAGCTACGGTATAGCTCTATTGACCACAGTGGACTTCAATATTTCGTAGTTGTTCTTTGTGCCCAGGTCTGGAAGATCAATGTTTTTTGCCTGTTTAACTAGGGCTGCCACAGTTGAACTTGATCCTTTTGTTGTCTTAGCATCTGCACACTTAAAGAGGGATGGGTTGTGTTGTTTCTCCAGAAAGATACATTGGCTGACTTCAATGGTAATTCAATGTAGTGCAAAGCAGGGATCAAACTTGAACCTTGTCTGGTCATACCAAACTACATACAGTAAATTTTTTATGTGTGGGGGATGGGGGATACCAGCTAAGCAGAAGTGCCAGTTAATGGAGAGTTCCATTTACCAATGAAATACAGTGCAGTATTTGTGACATGGGCTAATATGCAAATATTTGGGAAGTAAAGTATTCTTTTTACTTCTAATCTTCAACGTAAAAACATGAAGTGTAAAATAGTACAGTACACACTATATAACCATTCGGGGAAAGGAGTAAAAATCATATGTTTCAAATTGTAAAATGCCTGCTTAGCTGAATAATTAAATGGTGCATCTTAAGGCTGATCTCTGGAGGTGGCCTATTGTTGGTGCTGCTTTGTTTTATACAACATTGCTATGTGCAAGATAACTAAACGTTGAGGTAAGTTAATTTCCTGCTTTTATTAAAAGTTAAGCTGTAATGTGTGGCAGGCTTTGCTATTTTAATGTATTCTTATTTTCAATGGTACAAAATAGCTAGATTTGAGGCTCAAAGTTGTTATTAATAAGTGGTAATTATTTGAAAGGTTGATAAATCACAAAAGCAAACTGAAGCAGTTTATAATAATCATCTGACTCCAAAATGAGATTACAATATGCATAGTAGAGCAATGCAAGAAACATCTCACTACTTTCTTACGTCCTACTACTCATATTACTGTAATATCTCCTTTGCGTAAAATCTTTACACCTTTTGTGGGAAGCAGATAATGATATCTCCCACTCCCTGCGGCAAAACATTCCACACTACCTAAAACACAAATGTTGTTGGACATTTTTTTTAATAACTTCATTTATCTGCAATTTTTTTTCAAGGAATTATCTATATGCACGGAAGGTCTGTCCATCTGCACCCTTCAGCATATACTCGAATTCCTTGTCTCTCTCTCTCTCTCCCCAACCATTTATTGGGGTAGTGTGGGAGGAAAATGGCATTGAAGTGGGTGATCAGCCATGATAGTATTGAATGGCAGATCAGGCTCGATGGGCTGAATGGCCTACTCCTCCTATGTACCCCCCCATCCCCCTCTCCCAAGTTGTGTTACTCATACTTGCATCTGCAATCTACCCATTCCATGAACTTGTGTGCCTTTTTGGAGCCTTGTTTTTTTTAGCAAGCCCTTTACTGATGTGATTTGTGAATGAGTGATATCGGCCAGTGTGATTGACCAAACGTATTGAACTCTTTAAAAAGGGTTTTTTTAAAAGCAAGAAGAGACACTGAATTAAAATGGCTGCCACATGATGTTTAGTATAGCAAGTTGACCAGTTTCTGAAAAGGCCTAACAATTTAGGCATGCCCAGGCATCCTCAGGCAATTCCACACCTGATCTCAGGAATTACTTCAAAAAGATTTACTGAAAACTGGATTGGACCTCACATTTGTATTTCTATAAGGCTACCTCTCGAGTGGAGCCAGAGAGTTTACTAGGACAATAGCCACATGGAAAGATGTTTTTCCTATCTCAAGGTGGATAATGAGACATTTAGAAGCTAATGGATAGGACATTATAGGCCATGGGATAATAGCTACAATCAGTTCAGACATCAGCTAAACAAATACCTATGAAATCATTATGGGGAGAAGGTCAGGTGACTAGAGTAACTATTTTTGAAATCTCTCTTGAATACAGCAGGCAATTTACTAAAACAGTCTGAAAAGCAGTAACAAGCTCCCTTCCCGTCTCTCCCAAGTTAAGCCCTTATATCTATTCCATTTAAAAATCCAGCACAGAGATAGTGAATTGCCGTGAACGGAACCTCAGATGTCAAAATCATTGACTTCTTGAAAAGATGGATTACGTTTGAAAAAGAAATTCTCTGATAAGTGGCTTCCACTCCTGGAACTTCAGGACCACCGTAGAGAAAAGTCTGCTGTCGCTGCAGATACCAGCAAAGGACTTGGACTCAATTCTTTATACCTTTCAGCATTGAACTTTAATTTGGCTAAGAAAGTAAGTGCCTTGTACTTACAAACAAGCATGCAAAATTTATATGTGGGTTGCAAAGTTTGAGATATGGGTTTACATTTTGAATTTTTAAAAATACATCTTTACTTGGGTGGGTTTTTATCTCGATAAGAGCGAACCCTTTTTTGTTTTAAACTCAAAACTTGCCAAACTAGTTTATTTGCAATCAGCACGTAAACGGTTAAGCACAGACAGTGAATAAATACCTTCACATACACAAAAAAGTCTGTTACGGTCAGACTGGAGTGGTAAACTAGGGGAGCCATTTATACCCCTCATCATACGGCCATAACATTATACCCAGACCTAAATGGTCTATTCAAGTGAATCCTATGCTATTCCCTAGAACACACTGCTCCCTTGTCTAATCCACCCAACACCCATTTATCCTGACGTTCTTTCATATTGGCTGATGATCCCTTTATGAATGTTATATTTCTTCTTACACTATACCTTTGAATTTTTCTAACAAAACTATTGTAAGCAAAGGGAAAAGGAGGTGGTATGGTGTTGTTCATTAAAGATGAAATCAATGCATTAGTAAGAGAGGATATTGGCTCAGAAAATCTATATATAGAATCAGTCTGGATGGAGTTGCATAGCAACAAGGGGCAGAAAACGTTAGTGGAAGTTGTCTGTAGGCCTGCAAACAGCAGTGGTAAGGCAAGAGGTGGCATTAAACAGGAAATTAGAGATGCATGTAACAAGGGTGCTACAGTAATATGAGTGACTTTAATCTACATAGACTGGGCAAACCAAATTATCAGTAATACTGTGGCGGATGAATCCCTGGAGTTATCAGAGATGGGTTTTTAGACCAGTATGTCGAGGAATCAACTGAAACCGACTATCCTAGATTTGGTATTGTGCAATGAGAAGGGGTTAATTAATAAATAATCTTCTTGTGCAGGGTCCTTTAGGGAACTGTGACCATAACATGATCGAATTCTTCTTTAGGATGGAAAGTGAAGTAGCCCAATCTGAAACTAGGGTCCTAAAACTAAACAAATGAAAATACAAAGGTATGAGGCATGAGTTGGCTAAGGTAGATGTGGGAGCTTCATTAAAAGGTGGAGAGGGAATGGCTAATATTAAAGGAACGAATGCATTGCAACAGTTATACACCTTTCTGGTGCAAGAACACGACAGGAAAAACGGCCCAACCATGACTAACAAAAGAAATTAAGGATAGGATTAGATCCAAAGAGGAGACATATAAAGTTGCTAGAAAAAGTAGCAAGCCTGAGGATTGGAAGCAGTTTAGAATTCATTAAAGGAGGACCAAGAGATTGAATTAGAGGGGAGCAATAGAGTACGAGAGTAAACTTGCAAGGAACATAAAAGTGGACTGTTAAAGCTTCTATAAATATGTAAAAGGAAAAATATTAGTGAAGACAAATGTAGCTCCCTTACAGTCTGACATAGGAAAATTTATAATTTAGAACAAGGAAATGGCAGAGCAGTTAAACAATTACTTTAGTTCCCTCTTCACAGAAGAAGACACAAATAACTTCCCAGAAACACTAGGGAACCAAGGGCCTAGTGAGAAAGAGGAATTGAAGGAAATTAGTATCACTAAAAAAATTAGTGCTGGAGAAATTGATGAGACTGAAAGTTAATAAATCCCCAGGGCCTGATAACCTACATCCCAAGGTACTAAAGGAGGGTGGTCATGGAAATAGTAGATGCATTCGTTGTCATCTTCCAAAATTCAGTACATTCTGGAACAGTCCTGGCAGATTGGAGGGTGACTCATGTAACCCCACAATTTAAAAAGGAGGGAGGGAGAAAATGGCAAATTACAGACCGGTTAGGCTAACCTCAGTAGTAGGGTAAATGCTCGAGTCAATTATAAAGGATGCAATAACAGGACAGTTGGAAAATATCAACGGGATTAGACAAAGTCAACATGGATTGGAAATCATGTTTGACAAACCTACTGGAGTTTTTTGAGGACATATCTAGCAGAATAGATAAGGGAGAACCAGTGGATGTGGTGTATTTGGAATTTCAGAAAGCTTTTGATAAAGCCCCACATAGGAGGTTAGTGTATAAAATTGGGATTGGGAGTTATATATTGGCATGGATTGAGAATTGGTTAGCAGGCAAGAAACAGTAGGGATAAATGGGTTTTTCTCGGATTGGCAGGCGGTGACTAGTGGGCTATCGCAAGGAGCAGTAGCTATTCACAATATATAAGCAATGATTTGGATGAAAAAACCAAATGTAATACTTCCAAGTTTGCTGACGACATGAAACTTGGTGAGGAGGATGCTAAGAGGCTTCAAGGCAACTTAGATGGGTTGGATGAGTGGGCAAATACATGGCAGATGCAGTATAACGTGGATAAATGCGAAGTTATCTACTTCGGTAGGGAAAAACAAAATGGCAGAGTATTATTTGAATGGTGATAGAATGGGAAATGTTGAGGTACAAAGGGACCTGGGTGTCCTTGTAAACCAATCACTCTCACATCACATTTGCTTCTTTTGAAAATCACTTTAAATCTGTGCGTTCTTGATCCTTTTTATGAGCGGGAACATTTTCTTCTTATCTACTCTATCTAGCCCCCTCATGATTTTGAACACCTCTATCAAATCCCCTCTTGGTCTTCTCTTCCCCAAGTAGAACAGTTCCCACCTCTCCAAACTATCTTTGTAACTGAAGTTTCTCATCCCTGGAAACATTCTCGCAAACCTATTCTGCACTCTTGCTAATGTGTTCACATCCTTCCTATAGTGTGGCATCCGGAACTGTACACAATACTTCTGCTATGGTCTAACTAGTGTCTTATATAAGCTCATCATAACCTCCCTGCTTTTGTACTCTAAGCCCCTATTAATAAAGCCCAGGATATTGTAAGCTTTATTAACTGCTCTCTCCACCTGTCCTGCCACCTTCAATGATCTATGCAAATATATACCCCGGTCCCTCTGCTGCTTCACACCATTAAGAATTGTACTCCTTACTTTATATTGCCTCTCGATGTTCTTCCCACCAAGATGCATCACCTCGCACTTCTCCTCATTGAAAATCATCTGCTGCCTTTCTGCCCACTCCACCAACTTGTCTATGTCCTTTTGAAGTTCTGTGCTGTCCTCCTCACTGTTTACAATACTGCCAAATTTTGTATCATCCGCAAACTTTGAAGTTGTCCCCTGCACACAAGGTTCATGTTCATTAATATACATCAGGAAAAGCAAGGGTCCCAATACCGACCCCTGGGGAACTCCACCTTACCCCAGACTGAAAAATATCAATTGACCATTGCCTTCTGTTTCCTGGTACTCAACCAATTTTGTATCCACGTTATGACTGTCCCTTTTATTCCAAGAGCTATAAATTTTCTGTCAAGTCTATTGTGTGGCACTGTATCAAATGCCTTTTGGCAACTTCTCAGATAATGAAGCTTTTCATGCCCACATATAGCAAGACCTGGAGAATATTCAGACTTGCCATGTGGCAAGTAACATTTGCACCATACAATGACCACTCTAACAAACACGAGCCTAAACATCTCCCCATGATATTTATAACATTATAATTGTTGAATCCCCCGCTATCAACACCCTTTGTGGGGGAGGAGCCATTGTACCTTCATTGTTGATGGGTCAGAATCTTGGAACTCCCTAATCAACATCACTGTGGAAGCACCTTCACCACATAGACTGCAGTGATTTAAGAAGCCATTCCATCATCTCCATCTCAGGGTAATTAGGCATAGGCAATGAATGGTAGTATTGCCAGCCACACCCGCAACCTGAGGGTGAACTAGAACAAAATGAAAGCTTTGAGGAAATGGCCACATTCTAATAGTTCAAAGATGCAATGATTATGCATGCTTTTGTTATGCCTACTCCTATGATTGGCCATTGTTCGTCACATCTGGAAATTCAAAAAGACTTTATGTCCGATTTATTCTATTTTTGAGTTCTAAAGCTGGTGTTAAATCTTGGAACTTCAGTGTCTACTTTGCTTTTCTGACTTCAGCATATTGAAACAGGACAAGTCAAATTACCAGCATGCAGGGAATATTCACAGCTCCCCATTTTGCCTCAGCTTTGATAGATGACAGTTGCTGTAGGATATGTTAGCTTAGGTTTTATTCTTGCTATTAAGGAACAAAGTTCAGGAAAAATACATCACTGGAACTGTTGTCCCTGGACTCCTTGCTATGGCTAGCCATTAGATCTATATACATTGATTACCTGAGAACTTGACAAAAATTCCTGCATGCATGAAAGAAGATCCAAAAGGTCCATTTTGTTACGGAACCAGACATAGTACTTGGTACACAGAATCTTGAGCAATCCAATCCTAATATCAGCAATCATCAAGGACAGAATAACATGGTCAGTAAATAATTGGCCACAGCTTTTCCTTTTAATGCAAAGAAGCTTTGCATTCACTGCTACAGTGCAAAAGCCATTTAGATGACGGTGGAAAAGAAAAATTACAAAGGAACACTGCTGACTTAATAAACGTATTGCCTTCAACCTCTGTTCATCCGTCTATGGATGATGAGTTTTGTTTAGTCAAGGCTGTGACTTATTAATGAATGCCAGTTTTCTTCATTAAGCGTCTCTGCTTTGTTTCTCATTTTGTGTTGCTTACTTTTTGCTTTTCATCAACACCCTTGAAGAAAAATTTTCTCCATTCTCTCTGCCTCTTCCCAAAATTCAACCTTAAGCAACCTGAACATTTCTTCAACAGACAGCCATAGTTACATTTGCATATAATGTCATATACTAAAAATAACATTTAGATCACTTATTAGAAAGTAAATAATTTGCATACAAATAAGAAATGATACATAAACTTAAATTTCTTAAAGCTATCTTTCCTGGACCCTTCCTAAAGTACAAAAGGAGCATCATGTTTTCCAGGAACTGACCCAAACAGGTTCTCGGCTTTTATATAGTGCCTTCTGTTATGGATGGAGGGAGAGGTATGGGATAATTTACCCCTTTTCTCACCTCTGAGCTGACTGCAACAAGATGTATTTTAGAGAAAAGATGTTTTAACTTTGAGTACTGTGATTTTAAAGATTGGCATGAAATGAGTTTTCTTGTAAATTTAAATTTTAAAAAAAGGACAAACCTTTATTTTTCACAACACCCGAAATGTAATTGCGACAAACACCTACTCATTCATGTCAGAAACACACACAATGAAAGATGAGTTCTAAAGATGTAGCATGCACTGAGTTAATCAAAAAATCATTCCCAATCATTTGTCTTGATGCAGTGGAGGAAAATGAAGGTGGTTTCTGGTGATGCGTTCACACTGGTTCACCTCAAACAATAGCAAACTGCTTGGCTTTCCAGTTGAAGTAGGTCGAACCCCTGTAGGGAAGAACTATAATCTTGCAGGTAAAATGTAGAAGCCCCAATTCTCAACCTAAGAAGACTGAACCCTGCCTCAAAGAGACAATCTTGTGCTGGGTGAAGGATGGCTTTCCTCTGGACTTCCTATCACAGACTGCTTCACTGAGCTGTCCTTGTAGATTAATATGATGTTGATTATCTCTGGCTAGTTTCAGAAGGTCACATCCATTGCCATCAACCTGCTGTTTGGACAGATGTAATTGACACACAATGGGGAATGAATGATATCACATCAACATTCCAGCCATGAGTAGCCTCCTGAATGTCTTTATTTGAAAATTTGAAATCCCATCTTTATGGTGCCAGCAAGTCTAACAGCTGTTGTTACTTTAGGTTTCTTTAATTGAAATGGAGAGAGTAGTCATTAACACCTGGGTAGGCCACTTACATTTTAATGACTTTCCAGAGACATGTCCATTCATGAAGTTGGTCCCTATCTGTATAGAAAAGACAAAAGAAGTCACCTGACTCTTTAGGGTCCTTTTTGTGAAGGTAATTGTGAATCTTTCAGGCTGCGCTTTTAAAATTAAAATGTCAACCTTCCTAATATGTTTTACAGGCATATGACACTTTAATATAAGAAAATTTAAGGCATTTCACAAATCAGCAAAGTAAGGCAACATGCTCAACTAGGAAACATGAGATTTGGAGGGCTTACTGAAGCCTTGGTCAACGAAGTTTAGTGTCGAGGGTTTTCGAGTGCAAATTCAGGACAACTGTAGGCTTTGCAGAGGGCTTGCGCAAAAGAGAGCATTGAACAATTCAGGAGGAGGAATACATGACTGAGGGAAATTGTAATGAGGCTGTGAAGAGTTGAGAGAGTATGCTCTGCAATGCAATGTAATTTTCTTCATATATTTTCTACAACAAAGTTTGAATTGTCATATTGACACGCTCATAGGCTACCTGTTCATATGTATCACATCTCAAACTCGAGTGGTTCCTGTTTCACAGAAGAATGTCATCTCCTAGGTTGCTACTTTGAGTGAAATTGACTTTTTTTACTTTCTCATGTGAGTTTAAACTATATACAGCATGTACTATATGCTGGTAACAAAGTTTGCACAACAATGGAGTTAATGTAACATAGTATGACATGTATTTGTATTAATACATGAGCTGGAAAAGATTGTGATCAAACCAAATCTAACCCTTAAATATGTGAAACAATTAAAAATGTGATACATTTATCTCCAAGTCAATTGAGCATAATTGATATCTGGATACTGTTGGCCGATAATCATGGAGAAAATGAAGAAACAGCCTGCCAAAGGGGTCCATACGAGTAGTGGGTCGGTGGGGGTTTTGGAGGGGGTTGGGGGGAGGAGTGGGGACGGGCGGTGTGGTGGTTCTAGAGCTGTGAGAGCACACAGACGAAAGGAGAGCAGGTACTGCGGTCAGACAGCGTTCTGGCCCCTTGTAGCCTGGGACATAGGATTCCGATACAGGATGCTCCTGAAAAATGGGATACCCTGTCTGGATACCTGCATTGTGCCCCACTTACTGTCATAATCCGAATATTAACACACCTTCATGAACTTTGAGTCTGAAAGGATAAAGAGCATTTTAAAAAAAAAAGTAGTTGTAAAAGTCGAAATAATTTATACAAGTCCAGAATTTGCAATTCAGATTTTCTGGTAATTATGTGAAATCATGAAAATAGATTTTGTGTATAAGGGGTTATGGAATTATAGACTAAATTTAACAAACACACTACATGGATTTACTACTTAGGATAATAAATTAGCCTGAAATTAACCAAGGGAATTCCAGGCTTTGAAGGAGGCTAGAATGTAGGTTGCTTTGAAGGTTCAAGATTAAGATGGCGATGGTTTGATAATGAGTACACTTTGGTTTGGTTTCAGAAAGTTGCCATGTGGGCAGAAAAAAACTTGCATTTATATAATGCCTTGCACAACCAATAGATGCCTCAAAATGTTTTACAGCCAATGAAGTCAGTGAAGCCTTGCTACAATTGGTGAATTGGTGAACAATTGGCATTGGTGAAACTGTATTTAGGGTACTGTGGACAGTTTTGGTCTCCTTATTTAAGGAGGACTTGCATTGGAGGCAGTTCAAAGAAGGTTAGAGTCTGGACAAACCACAAACTCTGGACAAGCTGACTAAAGCCCTAGAGTCCCTTGAGAAGACTAAACCTCCAAGAAGCAATGGCACAACAGCAGAGTTGTAATTGCCTCAGTGGGACTGGATCAGCCCAGACCTGCTCGAGGTGTATGAGAGTATCCTTCTGGCTGGCAACATGTCAGAATCCATGAGGAATGGCATCATCACCCTCATCTAAAAGCGGAAAATGGGGAAATTGGAAATTAGTGATCCATTTCACTGCTGAATGTGGACTACAAAATTCTGTCCAAGGTCATTGCCAATCGGGTCAAGTCTCCTCTGGAGTCGATGATCCACTCTGACCAGATCTGCCCTGTACACAGTAGGAAGATCTCTGATAGCCTTGTGCTAACCAGGGATACGATTGCCCACATAGGGTCCTGCCTCACCAGGCTGGACCAGGAGAAGGCCTTTAACAAAATATCTCACACCTACATGATGGATATGCTGTCCAAAATGGGGTTTGTGGAGGGAATCTGCAATTGGATCCAGCTGCTCTACACAAACATCAGTAGTGCAGTTTCAATTAATGGGTGGGAATCGGAAAGCTTTCTGTTCAAATCTGGAGTCAGACAGGGCTGCTCTACCCTTTGAGTCCATCAGGAAGGATTTTGGAATAAGAGGGATGACAATCCCAGGCAGTGAGGCACTCTGGTCAAAGCCTCCCTGTGCATGGACGATATCGCTGTCTTCTGCTTGGATCTGCCGTTGGTGTGCAGACTGATGACCATCTGTGACCAGTTCGAACTAGCTTTGCGAGCCGAAGTAAATTGGGGCAAGAGCAAGGTCATGTTCTTTGGGATCTGAACAGTCAGGCCCCCTTCACCATCAGGTCAGATTGCCTGAAGGTGCTTGGGATATGGTTCAGGGGGTACTGGGGCATGTGCTAAAAATTGATAAGCTTACAAAACACAAGGACAAATGCTTGTTCTAAATGGCCAGATTAGCTGTCAGTCAATTCCAAAAAATCCTTTTGCTTTAATAAGTCTCTTCAATTTTTTAATGGGGCAAACATTTTTTTTTGATACCTCTTTCCACTGGAAATCAGATCCAGGGGAACATGATTCTTAGTATTCCTGCTGTCATTTGGCATGTAGTTAGCACTGTTAATCAGGTAAGCTGTTGTGGTCCAGAAGTTTAAAATGTAATATTCTCTTTCTAGCTACTCATCTGCTACATTGTACTCTGTTCCTTGTGTTTTCCTTTCTGTGCCCGTATTGTATACTATTTCTTGGCACCTCTCCTATCTCATATCGCTGGTACTCTAGCTCCATGTTTCTACACATGCTGTGTTGCATTTCTTGGTTCCCATGTTCATGCTATGTTCTCTTAAGCCTCCTACCTGTTTTGCTCTAAATGTTCAGCACCTTTCCACGAGCTAAAGATCATAACTCTGGTTTAGTTTGTCCACAAACAATGCCATATGAGATCAGTTTGCATGCAAAAAAATTCATATTATTTTAGTGATGTTATTTGAAAATCCATTACAATTAGTGTTCAATTCCTTGTATATGTGTACAGGAATACTCCGGAGAATTCCACGCTTTGAGGGTACTAAAACCATCCTGTTTAGGTTTGATGAGGATTCACTTCTTGCAATTCTCTATCTGGTGACTCATTAAACTCAAATGCAAGCAGGGGTGAACCACTCCTTTTGGGTCATAAGATGTAGAGATGTAGTCACTTTTACTACAAATTATATGTCTTTCTGCTCACTCAATTGCAGAGTGGTGCATGATGAGAAAAATCTATTTTTAAAAGAAGAGGAGGAAATTCAACATTAGGAATAATGACTGTGCAAGACAAGATTGTGTAATTACATTTGAAACCTTGGCAAATATTGGTTAGGTTTGAATTCATTTAAGGCTACATTTATCCTGTAAATTTCATTTGTGCTCTCATTACTTATACCACAGTAATGAGGCAAGAATTTTTTTTCAATTTTAATTTGTCGCCAGGGGTGTAATGCACACAATTATCAGTAGTATTGAACTGTTGAGTCAGTTTCCTCCATTGCAATATTATACATGTTTATAGTATTATCTGGTTTTAAAACAGCAATGTCACAATCAAGACTAGTTTATATTGTTAAAGAACTTAGTTGCTTTCATTCATGCGATTAAAGTAAATTAATTGTTTAAATAATGAATGTTGATGACTTCAGAAGATATTGAATCCGATGTAAAGAGAATTGACTAGAATGCCCACCAGGAATAAAGGGCACTGCTGGATGATCAGTGCTGAGATTGTATATTCTCAATT
This sequence comes from Carcharodon carcharias, assembly GCF_017639515.1. NCBI lineage: Eukaryota > Metazoa > Chordata > Chondrichthyes > Lamniformes > Lamnidae > Carcharodon > Carcharodon carcharias. The sequence continues at coordinate 74,106,232 of NC_054476.1, forward strand.
GATTCCTCTTTAGCTAAGAGAATTTTTGGCTCACTTTTTTGTGCTTGTAAGAAACTCAATCTCTAACAATCATTTTGGTTACAACCTGAACAGGAGTGCTAAGGAGGAATGTAATTAAAAATCAGGCAGTAGGAGTACAGTTTTCAATTGGTATAGCACACTGAAAACTAGTTGTGTTCATACATGAAAGTGAGTCAGTTTAAGTGGTGCATGGGCCCTAGAAGGAGGGAGTCTCACTCTGCTTAATTTTGGAGTCAGTTCAGGTCTTAACACATGATGTACGTTACATGAGATTAGCTTCCTTGTGAAGCTGAAATGTCTCTTAACGATGTAAAATTTGTTGCATGAGTGCGCGTCAAATGCCCTCCTTCCTGTCTGACTTTGAATTGGGAAAAAGCTGGTCAGTTGGCTGCCAATCCAGCTCTTCTTAGACACCGAAATGTTTGAAATAAATTAAGTTAACCATATCAAAATTTGAGTAATAAATTACCCTTCTGTTTGTTCTGTTTTGATTACCCTTAAACTGACAAACTTCCTGTAATTTTTAGAAGGAAGCTTAAGGAAAAAATTGTGCCCATGAAATGCTTGGGCAACATGTAAACACAAATACAGTATGAAATTTGCTTCATTGATTTAATTTATTTTAACTTCACAGCAACACAAAAAGGGGAGTCATCTCGTATGAGTATTCATGCCACAGGCAGCCTACTGGGCTTAATGTGCTGATGTTCACAATGTTACAGTTTGAACACAAGGTTATTTTTTCCTGTTTAAGGATATAAATAATTTTTTGGTCTATAGTGTGGTGAGAGATTTTTTATATATTTGTGATTATGTTTTCTGTGTAGAGAGCTGTGGGTGCGTGTGTTTCCAGGGTTAATTAAACAGGGGAAAGGTTATAAGAGGCAGGTTGTCTGTGAGGCCTAAGAGATGAAAGGTTAAAGAAGTTAGGTTTGTGCATTTGTAATGAGAGGTTATGGTGAGTTTGAGTTATAAAGAAATAGGTTGAATTGGAAATTTGCATTGTGAGATAAGTGGGAAAATTGGTTTTCAGCTGTTGAATTTCAAAACGGAGTTCAGAAGTGACAGGGAACAGTTGTATCTTACAGGGGTTCCATGAGTAAATAGGGGAAGGTATATTAAATTTTATGACCTGAAAGTAGAGGCAAAAACGAAAAATTAAAAGATTTTTATATTTGGAGAAGTTGAGTTTCAAAGACATGTTTGAGGACGATGGAACCTGAAATGAAAGGGTAAAAAGATATTTAAGGAAAGGCTTGCTTAACTGTGGAGAGTTGCTGTGGGATGGGAGGATGCCCACTGAAGATGGCTGCTGTGTGCTGGAGGGCTGAAAAGCTGTGAAAGATTTAAATTGAAGAAAGCAATTCGGAGCTGAGTCAGGAAAGTATTTTAGGAAGCAGTTTGTTTCTGAACTCCTTTTGGAATTCCATATCAGAGTGTAAGTGTCTGAAGTCGTGAGATGTACCTTTAATAAAGAGCCAATAATTCCTTCACTTAGGTAATACTTGCTGGATTTTGAGGGTTAAAAATCTTTAAGAGTGCCAAAAAGGTAGTTTAATTGTGTAGCTTTAACCAAACATGTTTTTTGGGGGTTGTTTTGTATGACATTTACATCCTAGCGTGACTGAGTGATGAAATACAATATTGAATCTTTGTGGAAGGCATGTTTCTCTGTCCATTTTCACAGATGTTATATCCTCACCTTAGCTCAGTTAGCAGGAGCAGGTGTCCATTGTTGGTGAGGCCTTTTCCCATCGGAACAATAGAATTGAGGGTGAATGCAAAGCAAAACTCTTAACACACAATCTTTGATTGGGAAAATTATACTTGTTTTGTGTTTACATTCAAAGGAAGTGATTGAACATGAATTTTTAGCTTATCAGAGATAGATTTGTAATGGTTAGATCATATCTGATAAATCTGACAATGTTTTGAAGAGGTGACTAAAGTAGTGAACAGGGAAAAGTCAATAAATGTTGTTTATATGGGCATCCAGAATGATTTTGGTAAAGTCCATCATCAGAAACTCTTCACTAAAGTTGAAGTTTATGGAATTAAAGGCAGATAATTGACCTGGTTAAGAAATTGGCTGAGTGGTAGGAGACAGAGTAGAGATAATGGGTATGTATGTGTATTGGCAGGATATGACTTGTGGTGTCCTGCAAGAATTTCTCCTTGGAGTTTCAGCTATTCACTGCTTCTATTAAGCACATCGAGGATGGGATAGAAAGCCACAAATCTAAATTTCCAAATGACACAAAAATAGGCTGCATTATGAACATTGTTGATGGGCACTAAACATTACAGCGATATTGGGAGGTTAAGTAAATGAACAAAACTGTGGCAAACGTGAGGTCATCCATTTTAGACCCATAAAGGATAAAACAGCTACTTTCTAAAGTGAAGAAATGGTGAAAAACTGGAAATACTGGGGTCTTGGAGTCTAGTAATATAGATCATTAAAGTGTTTACAAGCACAGAAAATAGTCAAAAAAGCTAAGGGATGCTGAACTTTTGTATTCCATTTCTCCAGATATAAAGGGGTAGAAATCATGCTACAGTCATACAAAGCCTAGTTAGACCACATCTGGATAACTGTGGACAGTTCTGGGCATCACACCTTAGGGAAGATGTGTTGGCCTTGGAGACAGTAGATTTACCAGAATAAAATCTGGATTCCAAGGGTTAAATTATGAAGAGAGAATAGACAAACTAGAATAGTATTGTAGGGGTTTGGAAGGTTATGGGGTGATATGATCAAAGTTTTGATGATATTAAGGGGAACAGATAGAAAGAAACCATTTCTGCTGTGTGCCAGTCTAGGGCTGGGGAGCCATAGTCTTAAAATTAGAGCCATACCTTTTGAGGAGTGAAATTAGGAAACACTTACGCGCACACACAGCTGTAGAAGTTTGGAACTCTTCAGTAGATGCTAGATCAATTATTAATTTTAGATCTGGGATTGATAGATTTTTGTTAGCCAAAGGTGTTTTTTTTTTAAATTATTCATTCATGGGCATCACTGGCTAGGCCAGCATTTATTGCCCTTGTTTAGAGGACAGTTAAGAATCAACGACATTGCTGTGTGTCTGGAGTCACATATAGGCCAGACCATGTAAGCAGGGCAGATTTCACATTAGTGAACCAGATGGGATCTTACGACAATAGGCAATGGTTTCATGGTCATCATCAGACTTTTAATTCCAGATTTTTATTGAATTCAAATGCTACCATCTGCCATGGTGGGATTCAAACCCAGGATCCCAGATTATTACCCTGGGTCTCTGGATTATCAGTCTAGTGGCAGCACCACAATGCCACCACCTGCCCATAAGAGATAAGTTAAGAGATATTATGGAGTTAGTTTGCAGACCAGCCATGATGCCATTGAATGGCAAGGGCTAAATGAAATAATCCAATATCAAGCTCTAGACGATGATGATAAAAGCTGCTGGTTTGCCTGGCTCAGCTGCTCCATCATTCCTTTGAGGGTGGGATTCAAGACATCTAACTTTAAAAAGGAGAGAAGACTACCTTAAAATCACTGAGCATAGGAAAGGAATAAATACTTGGCACATATAATTTTAATAGACAGGGTCTTCACAGAACTTCTATCCTGAGAAAAAGCGCCGACTAATAAAAATGTTACAGAAAATCAAAGGAAAATGTTTAATTTGATTATGTTGCAGCTCCTGTTTAAAAAGTGTAAGGAAGTTTTTCACAATTAATTTATTAATTCATTTAAATAGTTCAAATATCAATCCATTGTGTTGTGTTCCTATGACCTGAAAAGAAAATCCAACACTGTCTGCTCAAAACTTTAACCTTATTGTTATATATATATATTTTTTAAAATGGATTGGCTGCTACAAGTCACCTGACCACAGGGTTGGCCCTTTGTCTGACAACCACCACCAGGAGTTTCAAGAACAAAAGAATTATCTTCTCAGCTTTTGGAATCTCATACCTCACTGTATAGACCCTCTGTAATCACAAAAGTCCAGGAGGCTTGCTTTTCCAACTTGTTATGCCTAAAGAGCCGTTAACCGACTCATATCACACTTGGGATTGTCCAGACCTATTTCAAAGGGAACCATGGGTGTCATTTGCATCTAAGTTCACCTTGCCAGCGGAGTCAGTGGGTCTGCCGAGACAGTGGCTTCCCAAATACCAGATCCTCAACATAGATGGTAACTCATTTAACAGCTACTGACTGGGACATTAACTCCTGAAATCAAAGCCAATTCCAGAAACTGGATAAACATCCCTTTTGAAGTCATTCTGGAGAGTGAAGGTCACATGGCGAAAGTGATCATTTTTGAAATCTCTATATGCTTTTGAGAACTGAGAAATAGTCAGTCTGCTGTAGCATCCAGCTGGAGAACCACCAAGAAGCAAACCCTTAGAGGCAGAACAACAGCGTGCACCTTAAAACCTGTCTCTGTTGGAAGATGTTTGTACCATAACCTACAGAATTAACTCAGTCCCTGTGTACCTACTTCATCTTGTGGTCAGCACCAACTGAAAAGCGAATACTATAACTCTGGTCTTCAGCCAGCTGAATTCGAATGCCTATGTGAAAATTCCTCATTGGACACTGACTTTGGACTCTGGAAATCGTGAACTAATACTCATTTTGGTGTTTTGACCGTGTGTGTGTGTGTGGGCGAGCGAGATTGGGATAACACTGCCACCTAGTAAACCGGTGATGAGAGGAAATCCATGCAGTTTGTCTGTTTCTATCCGCTCTGTAACAGTTAATTTTGGTTTCTTTGGCCTGTGAGGTATTAATGAGCAGAAATGACAACAAACAATCCCTGGAACATGCCTTCTGCAATTTGTACATTGTTACCAAATCTGCAGTAGCTTAATAGAAATAAATGCACATTTCCAAGCATTTGTTAAGTAATCACCTACTGGATTGCTGGCTTGCAATCTTTTTCCATCAGAGATGATAACATTTATTTTTCTCAATTTTCTCCTTTGCATCGTCTTTCAGTGGCCCTCGCCAATTGGACAATATTAACCTGGGTTTCAAAAGATAGTGGTAGGAAGTACGAAATTGTCATTTCACACTCCTCTTCATAACTTAATTGATTAATTATGCCTATGGATGCTGTGGGGGACTTATTATGCAAAAAAAATGTTGATGCCAAGGAAGCTGCCATTCTAATAGGATTAAGGCTCTTTTTCAGGTCGGCTTCTGAGGTGTTCTCCTCCTCCTGCCACCACCCCTTCCACCACCATCACTCTAGGATCAAAGGAGAATCTTTGAACTAACAAGAGTTTGTTCTCTAGTGCTGTTAACCTCACTGTAAAAACCCTGGAAAAAGCTGCACCTTATTCAATTAAGTGTAACTGAGTTTTTAAACAGCATATTAACTTAATAAAAACTGCTAAACTCATCAGCCCCTGAGAAGCTAATATCTTTGTGGAATGTCAAATTTCTCCATTATGATGTTAAAAAATCCATAATTTTTCAAGATTTATTTTAGCTTCAATCTGAATCCAATCATTCATTTTGCTATCTGAAATTTAAAAGTAAAGTGTTTCAATAATTTCTATTTCCTTGTTTGTTGCCTGTGAGAATACTTCATTGTGATTGGCTGCTTACCCTGCATGCTGACATCACTGTTGCTCTGTGTCTGAGATTTCCTTAACTTGTTGCCAGCTTTAAATGGCCATCAGAAAAAGGAACATTATATCTTTGCGGGCAGCTTTCTTTGTTGCTTTCCTGCTGACTGCAAAAATATGAATGAATGACTGTGCAGTGATATAGCCATACACTTCATGATGTAAAAACAAAAAAACTGCGGATGCTGGAAATCCAAAACAAAAACAGAATTACCTGGAAAAACTCAGCAGGTCTGGCAGCATCGGTGGAGAAGAAAAGAGTTGACGTTTCGAGTCCTCATGACCCTTTGACAGAACTTGAGTTCGAGTCCAAGAAAGAGTTGAAATATAAGCTGGTTTAAGGTGTGTGTGTGGGGGGCGGAGAGATAGAGAGAGAGGTGGGGGGGGTGGTGGTGTGGTGTAGGGACAAACAAGCAGTGATAGATACAGATCATCAAAAGATGTCAACGACAATAGAACACATAGGTGTTAAAGTTAAAGTTGGTGATATTATCTAAACGAATGTGCTAATTAAGAATGGATGGTAGGGCACTCAAGGTATAGCTCTAGTGGGGTTTTTTTTTATATAATGGAAATAGGTGGGAAAAGGAAAATCTTTATAATTTATTGGAAAAAAAAAGGAAGGGGGAAACAGAAAGGGGGTGGGAATGGGGGAGGGAGCTCACGACCTAAAGTTGTTGAATTCAATATTCAGTCCGGAAGGCTGTAAAGTCCCTAGTCGGAAGATGAGGTGTTGTTCCTCCAGTTTACGTTGGGCTTCACTGGAACAATGCAGCAAGCCAAGGACAGACATGAGGGCAAGAGAGCAGGGTGGAGTGTTAAAATGGCAAGCGACAGGGAGGTTTGGGTCATTCTTGCGGACAGACCGCAGGTGTTCTGCAAAGCGGAAGCCCAGTTTACGTTTGGTCTCTCCAATGTGGAGGAGACCACATTGGGAGCAACCCCCCCACCTCTCTCTCTCTCTATCTCTCTGCCCCCCACACACACACCTTAAACCAGCTTATATTTCAACTCTTTCTTGGACTCGAACTCAAGTTCTGTCGAAGGGTCATGAGGACTCGAAACGTCAACTCTTTTCTTCTCCGCCGATGCTGCCAGACCTGCTGAGTTTTTCCAGGTAATTCTGTTTTTCACTTCATGATGTTGCTGGTTACAAGGAGGAAGATATGTACACATTTTTTTGAAATAAATGTCATAGAGAGCTCATTGTCTCTCACTCAACTTCTCTTCCATATCTTCTGGATTGAAGATCAGTGATGTTTCTGTTCCCGGACTTATCAAAAAATGTAATTTATAATGTGGTCCAACATTTTTATTCAAGGCAGTGATTTTCAGATGACTTATTTATTTTTCATAATTGATGCTGGGAATGTGTGCTGAGCTATTTATCTTTGTTTATCTTTTATTCTGCCTTTTGCTTGTCGAGTATTCTCCCTTGCTTACATTATGCTTTTAATTCTCAATCATAACTTTCCTTCCCCATGCACTTGGCTGCCAATGCACAGGTAGCCCAAGGTCACCTGACAATTCATGAATTGATATCTAGGAAATTTGAGAGAGGGTTTTAGGTTGCCCTTCTCTTCGAGTTTTGCACCTTTGCAGGAGGGAGGTGGGAAGCAATAATGCTCTCCTAATGACGCAACAGGGAACTTGTAGTGTTGTAAACTTGCACTCATGCCACAGCAGATTGGAAGATTTTTTTTAATACAAAATGAGCAATGAAGGGTGTTTTTCATGTATGTCTGTTCAAACCGATGAGTTTCGGAAGTGGTATTAATCTGCACCTTTTTGCCCGAACTGCAATTGTGATAGTCCTTTTCCTGTTAACCTGCTTGCCATCTTTCATTCTTGGATGGGGCATTTAGAGGCTTACTGTGAAGAGGTGTATGTTTAACAATGCTTTCCTTTTGATTCCCTCTGGCTTTCTTTTTTTCTATTTATTCACGGAATGTGGGCTTCGCTGGCTGGGCCAGCATTTATTGCCCATCCCTATTTGCCCTTGAAAAGGTGATGGCGAGCTGCCTTCTTGAACCGCTGCAGTCCACGAGGTGCAGTTACACCTACAGTGCTGTTAGGGACTGAGTTCCAGGATTTTGACCCAGTGACAGTGAAGGAATGGCGATATACTTCCAAGTCAGGATGCTGAGCGACTTGGACGGGAACTTCCAGGTGTTGGTGTTTCCATGTATCTGCTGCCCTTCTCCTTTTAGATGCTAGTGGTTGTGGGTTTGGAAGGTGCTGTCTAAGGAGTCTGAGGGGTGAATTTCTGCAGTGCATCTTGTAAATAGTGCACACTGCTGCTACTGCGTTGGTGCTAGAGGGAGTGAATGTTTGTAGATGTGATGCCAGTCAAGTCAACTGCTTTGTTCTAGATGGTATCAAGCTTCTTGAGTGTTGTGGGAGCTGCACTCATCCAGGCAAGTGGAGAGTATTCCTTCACACTCCTGAATTGTGCCTTGACGGTGTGGACAGGCTCTGGGGAGTCAAGAGGTGAATTACTCGTCGCGGGATTCCTAGCCTCTGACCTGCTCTTGTAGCCACAATATTTATGTGGCTAGTCCAGTTCAGTTTCTGGTCAATGGTAATGCCCAGGATGTTGATAGTAGGGTATTGAGTGATGGCAATGCCATTGAAGTCAAGGGGCGGTGGTTAGATTCCCTCTTGTTGGAGTTGACCATCGCCTGCCACATGTGTGGTGTGAATGTTACTTGCCACTTGTCAGCCCAAGCCTGGATATTGTCCAGGTCTTGCTGCATTTGGACATGGACTGCTTCAGTATCTGAGGAGTCACGAATGGTGCTGAACATTGTGCAGTCATCAGCGAACATCCCCACTCCCGACTTTATGGAAGGAAGGTCATTGATGAAGCAGCTGAAGATAGTTGGGCCAAGGACACTACCCTGAGGAGCCCCTGCAGTGATGTCCTGGAGCTGAGGTGACTGACCTGCAACAACCACAACTATCTTCCTTTGTGCTAGGTATGACTCCAACCAATGGAGAGGTTTCTTCCATTGACTCCAGTTTTGCTAGGGCTCCTTGATGTCAAGGGCAGTCACTCTCACCTCACCTCGGGGACTCGGCTCTTTTGTCCATGTTTGAGCCAAGGCTGTAATGAGGTCATGAGCTGAGTGGCCCTGGCAGAAGCCAAACGGGGTGTCAATGAGCAGATAATTAGCATGAGTTTGAATTCTCCCATTTAACCGGATTCTAATTCTCCTCGGTTTAAACCTATTGTCAGTTTTGTTGTCTGTTAATTGAAACATGTATAATTTGTAGAGTGGGTAAACGTTTGTTTATGCCCCAGCCACACAAGGATCTTGCTTTGTGGGGAATTATAGCCAGAAACCCACATTTGTAAATGATATGTGCTGGTATTGCTTTTGAGGAGGGGAGGCGATGGCGTAGTGGTCATGTCACTGGACAAGTAATCTGGAGACCCAGGGTAATGCTCTGCGCAACTGGGTTCGAACCCCACCATGGCAGATGGTGGAATTTGAATTCAATAAAAATCTGGAATTAAAAGTCTAATGTTGACCATGAAACCATTGTCGTTTGTTGTAAAAAAAAAAAATCACTAAAGCTCTTCAGGGAAGGTCCTTACCTGACTTGGCTTACATGTGACTCCAAACCCACAGCAATACAAGGGCAAGTAGGGATGGATAATAAATGCTGGCTGGGCCAACGACAACCACCATCCCATGAATGAATTAAAAAAGAATAACTTCTTGTGCCATTGTAACTCTTGTGATTTATTAACCTAGCTATGAATCACACTCAGGTGTTATTAATATGGGGGCTTAGAATACAAAGTTTATTTCCATAGGAGCAGTATTATATCATATGCTGGCCTGTACAGGATCTAATGATAAGCCTGATGAGCCAGTTTAACTAAACTGCTGGCCAAGCAGGTGAACATTTGAATCCACTGGATACTTTCAACATAGGCTACCAAATACGGATTTAGATTTGATCAACTATTTTTTAAGAGGAATGGTCACTTTTGCATGGCAATTTGGAGGCATTAGATGTGCGTTGCAATGTCGTTCCATAGAGGAAACGTAGTAAACCTTGCAATTTTCAAATGAATCTTATTTGGCCAGCATGAATAGCAGATGTTGGACATGATACGAAATTAGCTCCAGTATTTTTAATGTTTTTCAGTAGATCCTGCCATTGTATTTTGCTTTGCAGGTAACTGTACAATACATAGACAACACTTTTAATTAGAATTAAGTTTAGATGTACTTCAAAATGAGAAAATTGAGATTGTTCATTTTCTCTGCGTAATTTAGTGAATGATTAAACCACTTCTTGCTGCGTCAATATAATGTGAGGAGCCTTCTAATTTCCCAGCCTTTAAAATCCAAAATCCTGTTTGACTGATTGCAGATGAAACACTCCTCTCAAATATGCACTGCTGTGGGACTCTGATCTCATTATAGGATTTTCTTCTTTGCATTTCAATTAATCAAACCTGCCACATAACTGATTTAAAAATATTTTAAATAATGCAGCTGAAATTTGAAAATGCTATACTCATGAAGTGATACAATCCACAAGAATACCAAATTCAAAGACATAGCCTTTATTCCTGCCGAATAACTCGTTGCAGTTATACCCTGATGAATAAAAAGGAACTGAATGTAGTTTATGGAAGAAATGCTGTGAATACAACTGCATTGATTAAAGTTAATAAATTTAAGTGGTGTTGATGGAATTTCAAGTGAATTGTGCAGTATGTTTTTGTAATTTAAAAAGAAATAGCCTGATGCATTTAAACATTGAGTGCTGTTTACTGTTACTGCACAGCAGTGTGATTTTTATACTCGAATGATAGTTCAATCTGATTTTTGTTAAATCACAGACATCAGCATCAATACCAATATTTTTGGGGGGGGCGGGGGGGAAAGGATTATTCCCTGATTACTCAATTTTACCAAGGACAAAATAGAAGTATTTCTATGTGCTTCGCAAGTAGGAATACTGCATAAAGACTACTCGATTAAGCACGATTGTGGATTTTTTCCCCCAAGAGACGGTGATAATTTTCTTAACATGGTTAATTAGACTTTTCCCTTCTTATCATGATGCGAGGAGCCTTTCAGCTTTCCTGCCCTACAACCCGACCCATATTTTATTGATTGCAGATGAAACCAGAAATATAATTGACTGTAATTCCCTAAGTAAAGATATGTTGTGTTTTCCATTTGGATATAACTCAAACATGCCAACTCCTGTGAATTCATGAGAGACGTGATTTCAAAGTAGCAATAAACCTCACGTGCAATCTTGAGACCTCTGAAATCTTGGAATTTTTTTTCCAGACATTTCAAAATGAAAGTGATTTCTTGTGAAAGTGATTTCTTGTAAAAGTTACTCTTTGCACATGCACTCAGGCAGCCACATCTGTGCATGCTGCATGTTAATGCAGCACCATTATACCAGAGAAGTCATTGTGAAGCCTTAGTGTTGGGTTTGAATGTGTGCAGTGCAAATAATTTTCACATCATGACACTGAAAAAGCTAATATTGGTTCAGAAACGTTGCCAAGAGGGCAACTGTAGGAGATCTTGGAGTCTGAATTAACGGTCTGGCGACACACATTCAAATCCCACCATGGCAGCTGGGGTTCAATTTGAGTTCATTAAATAATCTAGAATAAAAAGCTATGAGAGCATGAAGCTACCTGATTTGTTATAAAAGCCCATCTGGTTCACTAATGTCATTTAGGGAAGGAAATCTGCTGTCTTTACCCGTTCTGGTCTAATGTGACTCCAGATGCACACAGTGTGGTTAATTCTTAACTGTCCTCTGATATGGTCTAGCAAGGCACTCAATTGCACCAAAACCACTGTGGAACCACTGCCAGGCAATAACCTAGGTACCAGTTGGAGTAATGGTACACTCTGCCCATCAACCCTGCAGATGTCACTGGACGGCTGCAGGGCATTCTAAAGGGGGAGGGCAAACAGAGATCGTGGTACATATTGGTACCAATGACATAGATAGGAAGAGGGATGAGGCCCAACAAACAGAATTTAGGGAGCTAGGAAGCAGATTAAAACAAGACCTCAGGTAGTAATCTCTGGATTATTTCCGGTGCCATGCACTAGTAATTATAGAAATAGGAGGTTAGTCCAGATGAATGTGTGGCTAGAGAGATGGTGCAGGAGGGAGGGCTTTAGATTTCTGGGACATTGGGAACATTTCTGGGGGTGGTGGCACCTGTAGAAGGTGGCGAGTTGCACCTGAACTGGAATGGGACCAACATCCTTGTGGGGAGGTTTGGTAGTGCTGTTGGGGAGGGTTTAAATTAACTTGACAGAGAGATGGGATCCTGAGAGGAGATTCAGCAGAGGGAGATGTACAGCTAAAATTAGAAGAGACAGCAAGTGAGTCTGGAAGGCATAGAACTTATAGACCAGTTAAGGCACAGGGAGTTTGGCAAGGTTGGATGGTATTTATTTCAATGCAAGGAGTCTGACAAATAAGGCAGATGAGTTGAGGGCACAAATTAACACATGGAAGTATGTTGCCTTTGCTGTCACAGAGACATGGTTGAGAGAGGGGCAGGATTGGCAGCTCAGTGTTCCAGGATATAGGGTCTTCAGGCGAGATGGAAGGAGGTAAAAGAGGAGGGTGTTTCGCAATATTGATCAAGGAATCAATTACAGCAATAAGGAGGGATGACATCTTAGAAGGCTCCTCAAATGAAGCCCATATGGGTAGAACTGAAAAACAAAAAAGGTGCAATCACATTGCTGGGGGTGTACTATATGCCCCCAAACAGTCAGACTGTAATAGAAGAGCAGATATGTAAGCAAATTTCAGAGAAGTGTAAAAACAATAGGTAAGTAATAGTGGGAGACTTCAATTTACCCAACATTAACTGGGTTAATCATAGTGTGATAGATTTAGAGGGAGTGGAATTCTTAAAATGCACCCAGGGGAAGGGGAGGTCCTGGACTTAATTTTAGGGAATAAAGCCAGGCAAGTGGTAGAGGTATCAGTGGGGAACGGTTTGCAGATAGTGATCATAATTCCGTTACATTCACAGTTGTTATGGAAAAGGACAAGGATGGGTCAGAAATCAGAGTTCTAAATTGGGGGAAGGTAGATTTTAATGAGATCAGATATGATTTGGCCAGAGTGGACTGGGAGCAGCTACTTTTAGGTAAATCTGCGTCAGAACAGTGGGACTGATTCAAGAAGGAAACAGGGAGAGTACAGAGCCAACATATTCCAGTCAAGATAAAGGGTGGGACCAACAAATCCAGGGAACCCTGGATGTTGAGGGAAAAACAGGATTGGATAAAGTGAAAAAGGGAGGCTTAAGGCAGATACCAAGGTTCAAAACAATAGAAGCCCTAGAGGTGCATAGAATATGTAAGGGGGAGCTTAAAAAGAAGTTAGGAGAGCAAAAGGGGGCATGAAAAAACATTGGCAGGTAAAATAAAGAAAAATCCAAAATTATTTTACAAGTACATTAAGATTAAGAGGATAACTAGGGAAAGAGGAGGGCCCATTAAGGACCACGGTGGTAATTTGTGTGTGGAGCCGGAAGACGTAGGTAGGGCTCTAAATGAATACTTTGTGTCGGTGTTCACAAGTGAGAGGGACAACAGGGGTATGGAAATCAGGCAGAAGGGCTGTGATATAATTGAAAAAATTAGCATATGAAGGGAGAAGGTTCTTAGTCTAGTAAGCTTAAAAGTAGATAAATCTCCAGACCCGGATGAAATGTATCCAAGGCTGTTGAGTGAGGCAAGGGAGGAGAAAGCAGGGGCACTGGCAATAATTTTCAATACCTCTCTGGCCACAGGAGAGGTACCAGAGGTCTGGAGGGCAGCCAATATGGTACCGCTGTTCAGGAAGGGAGGAAAGGATAAACCAGGGAGCTACAGGCCAGTCAGTCTAACCTCAGTAGTGGGGAAACTATTGGAAGCAATTCTGAAGGATGGAATTAATCTACACTTGGAGAGGCAGGGATTAATCAAGGATAGTCAGCATGGTTTTGTCAAGGGGAGATCACGTCTGACCAATTTGATTGAATTTTTCAAAGAGGTGACCAGGTATGTAGCTGAGGGCAATGCATTCTATGTAGTCTACGTGGACTTCAGCGAGGCTTTTGCTAAGGTCCTGCATGGGAGGCTGATAATGAAGGTAAGAGCCCATGGAATCCAAGGCAGTTTGGCGAATTGGCTGAGTGGCAGGAAGTAGAGGGCGATGGTTGAGGGGTATTTTTGTGACTGGATGCCTGTGTCTCATGGGCTTCCACAGGGATCAGTGTTGGGCCCCTTGCTGTTTGCGGTATATATAACCGATTTAAACTTGGATGTAGGAGGGTTGATCAATAAGTTCGCGGATGACAAGAAAATTGGTGGGGTGGTAAGTAGTGAGGAGGATAGCCCTAGATTACAGGAGGATATAGACGGACTGGTCAGATGGGCTGATCAGTTGCAAATGGAAATTAATCCAACTAAGTGTGAGGTGATGCACTTGGGTAGGACAAACAAGGCACGGGAATACACGACGAATGGTAGGACTCTGGGAAGTACCGAGGATCAGAGGGACCTTGGTGTCCATGTCCACCGGTCCCTTAAGGTAGCAGGACAGGTAGATAAGGTGGTTTAGAAGGCATATGGGATATTTGCTTTTATTAGCCGAGGCATAGAATATAAGAGCGGGGGGTTATGCTGGAACTGTATAAAATGCTGGTTAGGCCACAGCTAGAATATTGCAGGCAGTTCTGGAATCTGCATTACAGCACTAGAGAGAGAGGAGAGGAGATTTACCAGGATGTTGCTTGGGCTGGAGAGTTTTAGTTATGAGGAGAGATTGGATAGACTGGGGTTATTTTCCCTGGAGCAGCGGAGATGGAGGATGGACATGATTGAAGAAGAAGAGTCATAGAGACTCGAAACGTTAACTCTGTTTCTCTTACCGCTGATGCTGTCAGACCTCCTGAGTTTTTCCAGCATTTTCTGTTTTGAAATGGAGATGAGCAGTATGAATGGGAATATGCATTTGGAGATAATGGGGAGTGAATTGTTAGTTGTTTGAATCTCAAAAGAGGTATAACTGGAAGTCTTACAACTGGAAAAATCATAAACAAGGCAAAGCTATTAAATTTACTTATCCTAAAAGTGCTGGCCATGATGACAACATGAAAAGATTTTCATATTCTGGGGAATTGATTGAGGTGTATCAAATTGAGGGGCATAGATAGGGTAGACAGGAAGGAACTTTCCCCTTTGGTGCAGGGATCAATAATCAGGGGGCATAGTTAAGGGGCAGGAGGTTTAGACAGGATATGAGGAAGAATTTTTTCACCCAGAGGGTGGTGGGAATCTGGAACTCACTGCCTGATAGAGGCAGAAACCCTCATAACATTTAAGAAGTATTTGGATGTGCACTTGTGATGCTGTGAAGCTTGTGAAGCTGTGGGCCTAGTGCTGGAAAATGGGAGTAGAATAGTTAGGTACTTGTTTGACCAGTGCAGACTCAATGGGCTGAAGGGCCTTTTGCTGTGCTGTAGACCTCCTATGACTCTATGATCTTTTTCGTGCATATCTGGCGACTTGTCAAAAATGGGAGCGCTGCCCCATAGGTGAGTTGATCAACAGCTTGACGTAATAATGTTCACACGAGAGCCGTTGTCCAAGACTCCTCCATCACTGTCGCTAGATGTGTCCTGTCCCTCCAGTATACAGTCCCCAACACTGACAGGAGGCCTCATGGCATCAGATCAAACATGGATAAGAAAACTACCTGCTAAATACCACTTACTGCCCTGCTTCAGCTGATGAATCATAACTCCTCCTTAGTGTGTAAAGGAAATACCATTTTTCCTAATGGTACTGTGGGATACTGAAGCAGGTTTTTAGGTGGGGCTTGTGTGTGCGTGTGACTATTTAATTCAGCTGAGACAGTCAGACTGCAAGGTTTAAATCATCAAAGGGATTAGGTGTAAAAGCAGGCATTTAGAAATGGAAAAAGCAAAACACTGCATGCTGGAAATCTGAAATAAAAACAGAAAATGCTTCAAAAACTCAGCAGGCCTTCAGACGCTTCCGAAGAAGAGTCATAGAGACTCGAAACGTTAACTCTGTTTCTCTTACCGCTGATGCTGTCAGACCTCCTGAGTTTTTCCAGCATTTTCTGTTTTGAAATGGAGATGAGCAGTATGAATGGGAATATGCATTTGGAGATAATGGGGAGTGAATTGTTAGTTGTTTGAATCTCAAAAGAGGTATAACTGGAAGTCTTACAACTGGAAAAATCATAAACAAGGCAAAGCTATTAAATTTACTTATCCTAAAAGTGCTGGCCATGATGACAACATGAAAAGATTTTCATATTCTGGGGAAGATAACTTCCAAGAAAGTTTATAACAAAGGATTTAAAGATCAAAAGAGAGAAAATATATTTAAGGAAAGAATGAAAGCTGTATGGGGAGTGGCTATGTGAGATCTTGAAAGGTGGACTGTATGAAGACAGTCTTGTGAAATGCCACCCCAGGGAAGTGTTTGCTTGTTCCAGAAAGCAAGGTTTTGTTAAAAGCTCTGGAATTCCATTGAAATACCTCCCTTATAGCAACAATGGGTGCCTTCCGCTAATATTACTGGATGCTTTATAGATTAAGAATCTATTTGGATTGTTGCCTGAAAAGAGTGCTTATTTTGGGAGTCTACCTAAGGTCTCTTGGGAAATGTTGTAGGACTAAATTTAACTGTGTAACTGTAATCTTGTGTGTATAAGTTTCCTTTTCTTAATAAATGTTTTAATTTATTTTTTAAAATCCCTAAATGTGGTAGTGGAATCTCTGCTTCTGACTTCAGTGCTCTTACCTTCTCGTAATAAAAATACAAAATTGCAAATCATTGCGATGGCTTGGCCAAGTTTCCCTTTGGGATTCCGTCAGTCCGGCAATTACCACCTGCCACATTATAACAAGTGCTTCTTCCTACTGGTGTGCAATGAGGGTAGCAAGGCTGCAGCTTCTGCACCCTGGTGGGGCACTTCAATTTTCATCCCCAAGAATGGCTTGGCAGAACGACTGATGGCATGGCTGAGTCCTGAGGGGCTTATTTGCCAGACTGGGCCTGCAACAGGTGATGAGAGAACCAACATAAGGGAATGACCGACTGGATCTTGTGTTCAAAAAAATATACCCATTGAAGATGCATCTATCCTGGACAGTGTTGGTAAGACTGACCACTGCATAGTCCTTTTGGAGACTAAGCCCCATCTTAGTACTGAGGTTTATTGTGTTTTGTGATTCTACTACTATAAAAAATAAGCGATTCACTAGAGATCTAGCAACTCCAAATGGGGCATCCATAAGGCATTGGCTATCAGCAGCAGCAGAACTGTATTCCACTACAGCCTGTAACCTCATGGTCTGGAATGTTTCTCACTCTACAATTACCATTATGCCAGGGGATCCTGGTTCAATGAGGTGTGCAGAAGAGCATGCAATGAGCGGCGCCAGGGATACCTAAAAACGGGGTGCCAACCTTGCTGGGCTACAGCACAAGACTACATGCGTATTGAACAATGGAAGCAACTTGCTGCAGGAAGCTCAGCCATCTCACAGCCAAAGGATCAGATCATAGCCTTGCAGTCCTACGACATCCTGTTATGAATGATGATGGACGATGAGACAACTAATGGGAGGAGGAGACTCCACGAACATCCCCATCCTCTATTAGTAGAGCCCAGCATGCCAGTTGGGGGGGGGGGGGGGGGGGGGGGGGGGGGGGGGGGGGAGGAGGAGGAGGAGGAGGGAAGAAAGCAAAAGTGTTTGCAACCAGAAGTGCAGAGTGGATGATTCACCTTGGCTTCGTCCCGAGGTCTCCAGAATTACAGATGCCACAGTTAAGGCAATTCAAATTAATTCACATGATATCAAGAAACAACAGGGTGCACAGACACAGCAATGGGCCCCAACAACATCCCAGCTGTGGCACTGAAGACTTTTGTTTCAGAACTAGCCACAGCCCTAGCCAAGCTCTTCCAGTGCAGCTTACAACACTGTCATCTACCTGATGATATAGAAAGCTGTCCAAGTACGTCCTGTTCTGCAAAAAGCAGGGCAAGTTCAGTACAGCCAGTTTCGCCCTGTCTTCTCTCAATCATTGGAAAAGTGATAGATGTTGTCTTAAACTGCGCCATCAAGTGGCACTTACTCAGCAACAACCTGTTTACTGATGCTCCGTTTTCGTTTTGTCATGACCACTCAGATCCCGATCCCATGAGAGCCCTGGTCCAAACATGGACAAAAGAGTTGAATTTCAAAGATGAGATGAGTGACTGCTCTTGACATCAAGGCAACTTTGACCAAGTGCGGCAACAATTAGACCAGATGAGATATTATATTAACATTAATTGTGGATTTGTTAATGAACAGAAAATAGAGTATCAGTATACTGGACATGTTTGCATTGCAGTACCCTGCTGATTAGACTGCTAAGGTTCAATACTTGGGCCTCAGATATTTAATATTGATATCAAAGACTTGGTTGAGGAGACTGAGTGTAATGTATCTGGGTTTGATTCTTCCTCACTGCTTACCACCCTGTCTAACTTGGTCCCATTAGTGAAGAGGCTACAGAGGGATACCGACAGGCTGGGTGAGTAGGCAAGATTGTGGCAGGTGGAATACAATGAGGTGAAGTGAGAACCATAGAATGGTCATAGCACAGAAAGGTGGCCATTCAGTCCATTGTGTCTATGCTGGCTCTCTGAAGGAGCAGTTCAGCTAGAGCCACTCACCCACCTTCTCCCTGTAGCCCTGCACATTTGCCTTTTTCAGGTATAATCAAATTTCCTCTTGGCTGTCTCGATTGAACCTGCCTCCATCACACTTTCAGGCAGTGTATTCCAGATTCTAACCACTGGCTGTGTGGGTGGAAAAAAAAGGTTGTTTTTGTGTCACTATTGCTGCATTTGCCAATTACCTTGAAATCTCTGCTGTCTGATTCTCAATCCCTCCATCAATGGGAACAATTTCTCCCTACCTACTCTGTCCAATCCCCCCATAAATGCCTCTATCAAATCTCCTCTTAACCTTTCCTCTCTAAGGACAACAGTCCTAATTTCTCCAATCTATCTATGTAACTGAAGGAATTATGCACATGGTCGGAAAAGTATAAAAGCAGATTTTTTTGAATGGTGGTAGATTGGGAAATGTTTGCATTCAGAGAGACATATGGGCATCCCTGTGCATGAACCACAAATTAACATGCCAGTACAGGAGGCAATTAGGAAGGCAAATTATATTAGATTTTGTTCCAAAGCAATTGAAGTAAACAAGTAAAGACGTTTCACTACAATTGCACTGACATCGGTGAGTGTACACCAGGAGTACTGCGTTTAGTTTTCCTGTGCTTATCTGAGGAAAGACATACCTGCCCTAAAGGGAATGCAACACAGGTTCATTAGACTAGTTCCTGGAAGCCTAGTCTACTCAATGTCTCCCTATGAGGAGAGATTGAGTAGACTAGGCCTCTATCCCCTAGAGTTTGGAAGTGAGAGCTGATCTAATTGATGCATATAACATTCTGAAGGGACTTGACAGGGTGGAAGCTGCGGAATGCTTCCATTGGCTGGGGAATCTTGAATATGGGGTGGCAGTCTCAGAATAAGGAATTGGCATTTAGGACTGAGAAGAGTTTTTTTAATGAATCTTTTGGAATTCTATACTCTAGAGAGCTGTGTACCTTCAATTTTTGAGTATATTCAAGACAGAGATGGATAGATAATTGGGCACTGAGGGAATAGAGCGATCTTGAGCTTGTGCGAGAAGGTGTGGTTGAGGTAGAAGATCAGCCAGGATTTTGTTGAATTGTAGATGGACTCGAGTGTCAAATGATTTACTACAGCTCCTATTTCTTATGTTCTCAAATTCTTATCGCTGTGGGAGTTGCTCAGGGCAGTCTTATGCTTTGTCAGCGACCTTCCCTCCATCATGAGGTCAGCAGTGGAAATGTTCACTAATGATTGCACAGTGTGCAATTCCACTCATAACTCTTCAGGTAATGAAGCAGACAGTGCACATGCAGCAACACCTGGGCAACAATTCAGGCTTGGGCTGATAAGTGGCAAGTAGCATGTGTTGCACAAGTGCCAGGCATTGACCATCGCCAACAATCTCCACTTGACATTTAAAGGCATTAACATTGCTGAACCTTCCACCCCCCCCCCCCCCCCCACCAAACCCACCCACCATCATTAACGTTCTGGGGGTTACCACTGACCAGAAACTTAACTGGTCCAGCCACATGAATACTGTGGCTGCAAGAGAAAGTCAGAGGCTGGAAATTCTGCGGTGAGTAGCACACCTCCTGGCTGCTCAAAGCCTGTTCACTATCTACAAGTCAGAAATGTTATGGAATATCATCCAGGTTAAAGCTCATTTGGCACCTCATCCACCACTTTAAACATTCATTCCTTCCACCACTGGCACACTGGTTACAGTGTGTGCCATCTCCAGGATGCACAGCAGAGACTCACTAAGGCTCCTTCGACAGCATCTTCCAATCTTCTATCGTCTACCACAAAGAACAACAAGAGCAGAAGGTACACAGGAACACCAGTACCTGCAAGTTCTTCAAGTTATACACCATCCTGACTTGGAAATATATTGCTATTCCTTTATTAATGTTAGGTTAAAATCCTGGGACTCAGTACACCTTGCACCAGACAGATAGCAGCAGTTCAAGAAGGCTTCTCACCACCACCTTTCTCTAGGGCAATCGGTGATGGACAATAAAAGCTGACTTGCATTGACACCTGCATCCCATGCACGAAGTGGGGGGTGGGTGGGATGGGGGCAGAAGAAATATAATTTTAGACTGGCATATGTGAAGTTACCTTGTTACTCCCTCCCTCCCTCCCTTCTGAAATAATAAGATATTTGCAATTTGCCAATCCAATGGCATAGTCCTAAATCAACAGAGCTGTGGGAGATTATTACCAATGCATCTTCATTCACCACACTTACCTATTTTAATACCCTAGGATGGAAACCAATGTTCCTGCTCATTTTTCTCTGTACACAGACTGTTTGCTGTCCCTTTTAAGATTGCTGCATGCCTGTGCTTTTTCACTGGCTTGCTCGCTCTATCTGGCTATCTCAGTCTCATTTTCGCTCTTGGCCTTTGTCCTTTTATGGCTCTCTGGCTGGCTGGCTATCTCTACCTCCTGCTCCCTCTGGATGCCTCGGTTTCTCTCATTCTTTCTATTTCTACCATTAATGTTGCTATGGTTGACAGTGCTTTACTTTTGGTCTCAGTCCACAACCCAATCATCCTCACTGTTAAAATGAACAAGATAAATTCAGTGATCCTGGGCTGTGTGGAAAAAAACTGAAAAGAAAAGGAAAAAAAACAAATTAATTGCTTTGTACTATATAAATTAACTAGTTAGTCATACCGAATATTAAGATTTTTGAATGGGTCATCCCCCGGCATCTGACTCATTCACTTATTCCACAAACCAGAGATACTCAGTTCATAAACATGATTCACTGTCTGTTAAGACAGAATGCACAACTGATAATTGGTAGGATTATTTAACTGTTTGTTGTAAAGCATTTTCAGATACAACAGTATAGATTTTTGTGAAAAGTTTGACTGATTGGAGATTAAAGTGAAACTATTATTGATTTAAAACAAAAACTGAATTACCTGGAAAAACTCAGCAGGTCTGGCAGCATCGGCGGAGAAGAAAAGAGTTGACGTTTCGAGTCCACATGACCCTTCGACAGAACTTGCGTTCGAGTCCAAGAAAGAGTTGAAATATAAGCTGGTTTAAGGTGTGTGTGTGGGGGGCGGAGAGATAGAGAGACAAAGAGGTGGAGGGGGGGGTGGGGGGGTGTGGTTGTAGGGACAAACAAGCAGTGATAGAAGCAGATCATCAAAAGATGTCAACGACAATAGTACAATAGAACACATAGGTGTTAAAATTAAAGTTGGTGATATTATCTAAACGAATGTGCTAATTAAGAATGGATGGTAGGGCACTCAAGGTATAGCTCTAGTGGGTTTTTTTTTTATATATAATGGAAATAGGTGGGAAAAGGAAAATCTTTATAATTTATTGGAAAAAAAAGGGGAAGGGGGAAACAGAAAGGGGGTGGGGATGGGGGAGGGAGCTTACGACCTAAAGTTGTTGAATTCAATATTCAGTCCAGAAGGCTGTAAAGTCCCTAGTCGGAAGATGAGGTGTTGTTCCTCCAGTTTGCGTTGGGCTTCACTGGAACAATGCAGCAAGCCAAGGACAGACATGTGGGCAAGAGAGCAGGGTGGAGTGTTGAAATGGCAAGCGACAGGGAGGTTTGGGTCATTTTTGCGGACAGACCGCAGGTGTTCTGCAAAGCGGTCGCCCAGTTTACGTTTGGTCTCTCCAATGTAGAGGAGACCACATTGGGAGCAACGGATGCAGTAGACTAAGTTGGGGGAAATGCAAGTGAAATGCTGCTTCACTTGAAAGGAGTGTTTGGGCCCTTGGACGGTGAGGAGAGAGGAAGTGAAGGGGCAGGTATTGCATTTTTTGCATGGGCATGGGGTGGTGCCATAGGAGGGGGTTGAGGAGTAGGGGGTGATGGAGGAGTGTACCAGGGTGTCCCGGAGGGAGCGATCCCTACGGAATGCCGATAAGGGGGGTGAAGGGAAGATGTGTTTGGTGGTGGCATCATGCTGGAGTTGGCAGAAATGGCGGAGGATGATCCTTTGAATGCGGAGGCTGGTGGGGTGATAAGTGAGGACAAGGGGGACCCTATCATGTTTCTGGGAGGGAGGAGAAGGCGTGAGGGCGGATACGCGGGAGATGGGCCGGACACGGTTGAGGGCCCTGTCAACGACCGTGGATGGAAAACCTCGGTTAAGGAAGAAGGAGGACATGTCAGAGGAACTGTTTTTGAATGTAGCATCATCGGAACAGATGCGACGGAGGCGAAGGAACTGAGAGAATGGGATGGAGTCCTTACAGGAAGCAGGGTGTGAGGAGCTGTAGTCGAGATAGCTGTGGGAGTCGGTGGGTTTGTAATGGATATTGGTGGACAGTCTATCACCAGAAATTGAGACAGAGAGGTCAAGGAAGGGAAGGGAAGTGTCAGAGATGGACCACGTGAAAATGATGGAGGGGTGGAGATTGGAAGCAAAATTAATAAATTTTTCCAAGTCCTGACGAGAGCATGAAGCGGCACCGAAGTAATCATCGATGTACCGGAGAAAGAGTTGTGGAAGGGGGCCGGAGTAGGACTGCAACAAGGAATGTTCCACATACCCCATAAAGAGACAGGTATAGCTGGGGCCCATGCAGGTACCCATAGCCACACCTTTTATTTGGAGGAAGTGAGAGGAGTTGAAGGTGAAATTGTTCAGTGTGAGAACAAGTTCAGCCAGACGGAGGAGAGTAGTGGTGGATGGGGATTGTTCGGGCCTCTGTTCGAGGAAGAAGCTGAGGGCCCTCAGACCATCTTTTCTTCTCCGCCGATGCTGCCAGACCTGCTGAGTTTTTCCAGGTAATTCAGTTTTTGTTTTGGATTTCCAGCATCCGCAGTTTTTTTGTTTTTATTATTGATTTATGTTGGGGTGGGAAGCGAATCATGACTTATATCAATTTTTGATTTTTAAAAGTTTGTCTTTTGATTTATGAGACTGAGATTGGCACATCTGTATAACTGAACCATCTTTGCTTGGTATTTTATCTTGATCCCATTGGCAATGGAAAAAATGTCTCTTCCCCCTCCTTCATTTGCTACCTAGCAGAATATTCTTTCAACCAAAGAGAATGTTTGTTTGAACAATTGTCTGTGTTCTTGCAGTCAGCTTTTGAGTTAAAAACAAAAACGCCAGGAACACCAAGCAGGTCAGGTAACGTGGAGAATAACAGAGTTGATGTTTCAGGTTCAAATGATCTTTCATTAGAATTGAAGGAAGATAGAAATTTTTTAAGCCAGTAGAAGTGGGGATGGGGTACGAACAACAAAATGGAAGGGCTATGATAAGGTGGAGGGCAGGAGAGATTAAATCACAAAAGATTTCATGGTGCAAAAGTCAAAGAGAGAGATAATAGGTATAGTAAAGAAACAAAAGATGTGTCCAGATGAGGTGTGAATGACTACTAAGCAACCATCTGAATACAAAATGAAGGATTAAAGGAAGAAACGAGCCACAAACGATCTGGCCCAGCAATAAAAAGCACATGTAAAAAAATGGAGGCAAAGGTTGTGACCTAAAATTGTTGGAATTCTTATGTTGAGTCCAGAAGGCTGTCATGCGCCACACCAAAAGATGAAGTGCTAAGCCATTGAGTTAGTTCACGTGTAAGTAATATAGGAAGGAGAACAAATTAAAATGAACTACAATGCCCTGCTTGTTTTTAGCTGCAGGCACAGATACAATTAGTGTATTGAACCTTGCAATTTGCCTTTAAGATTGTCTCCCCTTTTATTAATATAATGACTGTGCATTCACCAAGGTGATCCCTGTGCTAGTACTGAGATCCAAGTTTAGTTCCCTCATGTAGCTGATTTCACAATCTTTGCAGCACTCCTGCAGAGCAGTGCAAAACAAAGACCAGGAACTCCTTAACAGGAACATTTCTGAGCGGGAGTCATTGCTGTGATATATTTGCATGTTTCCATCTGATTGCCATTAATAGGGGTCTCGAAGTGGATTGTCCAATAAATTGACCTCCCAGCTGCTACCGGTTGGTTTCAAAAGACTGAAAGTTGTAGAGATGAAACAAAAGGATTGTCTATTGTTACAAATTAAAAATGCACCATGTTGTCTCAAAGATTGCTTGTCGATTGTACATCTTGTGGTTATGCACAGTATTTGGCATGCCATCTGGTGCACGTGTACAAGTAGGTAACGGATACAAGAGACAATCTTCAGGAATATTTGGCTAACATCTTTGATCGATTTCATTAAGCTCTGGTTGAGGTTTAGGTTAAGTGGATCAGTAAGTCCTGAAAGATTTGTGAGCTGCCTGCAATAAACAACATATTAGTTAGCAGTGAGGGGGAAAACATACATCCTGTCTTTTATCAAGTTTATTGACTTGTTATTCACATATTTGCAAACAGTCTGGTGGTTCTGGGGATCATTGAAGCTAATATTGTTTCTTGATGGTTCATTTAATGACTGCACTAAGAAATTGCATATTTCAAATCAATCACCAAGAAAAAATAAACACAGAAAAAATGTTTTTAAAATTTCTCACCTCATTATAAGTCAAAGATTCAGTGATTGTTTCATTAAAGGAGCTGCAATTGGAAACTAGATTTTCCTGCATCTGTAAGATCAATTACTCGGACTGTAAATTGATGTCTATGAAGATAGTGGCAAAGCAAAGGCTATGGCAATTTTTTCCTGCAGCGATTCCATGAACTGGTTATGTGGAAATCTTAAGTTCTAAAATAGTCTTTTAAAGCAAATCCTAAGTACAGCACTTGTTCGAAGTGCTACTTCTAAGCTGATCTCGTGGGAAAATCAGCTGGCCTGTTGAAATTTGGAGCATGTCAAGAATTTAAGAATGGAGATTCCATTTGTGTGCTGAGCCTGTCCTCTAAGCCTATGTTTAATTGTTTGAGTAGTTTCATTTTTAAATCTGTTAGCTATCAAACACGTCACTGTCAAACCACTGGTACCATTACTTTTAAATGTAAGTGACAGCAGTGTGAAAAATGTCAAGGATTCAGCAGGGTTGCAGTTGCCATTGTTTTCAAGTGGAGGACAGAGATATGATAATAACTTCCAACCATTATCAATGCTGAGTAATGGCTGACACAAAAGTTGCGGGAAAATTATGGAGCCCCGTAGGTTATGTTCTCCATAGCTTTTCTCCTAATTGACATCATACTAGGACCTCAACAGCAAAGTTACATATTGGCACCAGTCTTCAGGAAAATTTCAGCCAGTGATTTGTTGTAATGATCTTCTGCAGTGAAACCCAGCTGAACCTGATACAAGGTTTGTGATGGTTATGATTGCCCATTCAAATAAAACAAAAGTCAAATTAATTGAGATTCAATTTTTCTAAAAGAAAATTTTATAATAGAGCTAGGAACAAGGTTCTGTTGAGAAAGCTTGAGGAGCTAGGGTTGAAATTAAAACGCAAACCTCACAGATGATCTCCAGATTGCAAGTGACCCGGGTAACAAATTGGCATAGGGACAAACAGATTAGAAGGGTAAATGCGTGGCTGAAAGAGTGGTGAGGCAAGCATAGGTTTTGATACATGGAACTCTGGCACTAGTACTGGGGCAAGAGGGGAGCTGTCCTGTTGCATTGGGCTCCACTTAAACTGCACTGGGATTGGTGAATCAGAATAATTGAATCTGGTGAATCGAATGACTAGGATGTGTACTCAAGTTCTGGAGTGGGACTTGAACCCCTGTGACAGAGAGGTGTGAGTGCTATCAATGGAGCCACAGTTTTTACGTAATAAAGAGATGAGGAGGAACCACTGGATGTGGAGTATTTGGATTTTCAAAAAGCATTCGATAAACTGCTGCGCAAGAGGTTGTTGCAAAAAATTTGGGCTCGTTGTTTGGGAAAATATATTAGCATGGTTTGGGGAATATTTAACAGACAGAAACAGAATAGGAATAAATGGGCAATTTTGAGGTTGGCAGGCTATAACAGTGACTTAATGAGGGGTTAAGTGCAATGTGTATAAGTTTGCCTATGGTGCAAAACTATATGGGAAAGTAATCTGTGAAAAGAGCACAATGCAAACAAGTTTAGGCAGATTAAGTGAGTAGGCAAGACAGAGAATATAATATGGAGAAATGAGAGTTTTCCATTTTGGTAGGAAAAGTAGAAATGCACAATAGTTTTTTTTAAATGGCAAGAGACTGGGAAGTGTTGACATTTAGAGGCACCTTGTTGCCCTTGGATACACATGACAAAATTTAAAATGCAGGTACAGCAAGCAATTAAGAAAGCAAATGATATGTTAACATTTATTGCAAAGGGTTCGGAATATGATTTTTTAAAAAAAGCCTTGCTACAATTGTATAGGACCATGATGAGACCATAACTGGAATACTGTGAATAGTTTAGGTCTCGTTAACTAAGGAAGGATATACTCGCGTGGTGAGGAAGAGTACAATAAAGGTTCACTGCATTTATTGCTGGGATGAGAGTGTCATCCTATGAAGAGAGATTGAGTAGGCTATGGCTATGTTCCCTCAGCTTTAAAAGAATGCGAGGTGATCTCACTGAAGCATATGGGCCCACATCTTCTGGTCCCTGGAGGATCATACCCTGGAGGTACCCGGAAGTTAGGCTGGGGAACCCCACGCAAGGATTGGCTGGGCAGTTCAAACTTCCGGTGGGCAATCCCTTGTCTTTGGAACCCTGAAACTTTGATGTAAGGTCAGAGACTTTGGATGGTTCTGATTCTTTTAGCTGTATAGTTACCCAGGAAAATTTGGTCAGATTAAACCCAATTCTAACTCCTGGGTAACCATGTTACTCAGCCCCTACACCCTTGGTCCCTCCCCACCCCATGCCCCTTACCACCGGACCACGCTCTTGGACTACCAGACCCCAACCCCATCCACACGACCGATCCACTTCTCTCCTGACAATTCCAAGCCCCCATCCAACCCCTGCTACCCGACCTGATCTGATCCCTCAGCAACTTACTTTACACATTTACCTTCTCTCCTATCTTGTTAAAATGGCTGGGGCTTTTTAAACTTGCCAGTTTGCAGCAGCTAGTGCCATAAGGGTGTGTGGCTTCATTTCCTCCAACGACCCTGAACTGCACTAAAGGCCACCAGGAGCAGCTGTGCTCCATGTTTCTCAGCACATCGGGCTGGAAGTCCAAGTGAGAAACATGGAGCTCCAGACTAAAGTAGGAAAATAGGAGCAGAGTGGCAATCCAATCATGATTGTCACTCCACAGAAGATTCAGCCCAAACTACTTGTGGGCTTG
Source organism: Carcharodon carcharias (assembly GCF_017639515.1). Taxonomy (NCBI): domain Eukaryota; kingdom Metazoa; phylum Chordata; class Chondrichthyes; order Lamniformes; family Lamnidae; genus Carcharodon; species Carcharodon carcharias. Next base: position 74,133,847 of record NC_054476.1, read on the forward strand.
ACAGGTTAGTTTCTGGGAGGATGTTTCCCCTGATTGGGGAACCTATAACAGGGGTCACAGTCTTAGTATAAAGGACAAATAATTAAGGAGATGAAAAATATTTTCACTTGAAGGGCTGTGTACCTTTGGAATTTGCTGCCACAGAGCTGTTGGATGCTCAGTTATTGAGTGCATTAAAGTCAAATCCAAAAGTTTTTGGATACTCTGAATTGACAAGTGTGGAGATAGATGCACCCTGCTGCACTGAGGTAGAAGAGCAACCATGATTTTATTGAATGCCAAACCAGGCTCAAAGAGCTGACTAACCTCCTATTTCATATGTTCATATTTTTTTATTGTGCACAATTAAAGTATAACTTGTGGCCTGTCTGTTTAGTCAGCCACATATCCCCTTTTCCGTAGTCCATTGTACCAACTAATATGCCAGTGTGACTTTTTTTTTTCTTTTCCTCCTTTGTGAAGTGATTGAGGATTGATCAGCATAGTGTTGGAGAGTTGTGTTCCTGGACTTTGAAAAAATGTCTGACAATGTACGACGTGGTAGACTTTTTAGCAGAATTGAAGCCTATGGGATTAAAGGTGCAGTGGTAACATGAATATGAAATTGGCTTAAGGATAGATAGCAAAAAGTAGTGGTGACTGGTTGATTCTCAGCCTGGAATTAAGACTGCTGTGATGCTCCCCAGGGTTCAGTATTAGGACCATCTCTGTTAATGACCTGGACTTGGGTATTTAGGACATAATTTCGAAGTTTGCAGTAGGCACAAAATTTGAAATTAAGTAGTGAGGAAAATAGCACCAGATTTCAGGAGAGTACAGACTGGTGAAGTAGGAAGATGCGTAGAAAATTAAACTTAATGCAGAGAAGTATGAAGTGATGCCTTTTGAAAGAAAGGAGGAGTAAAGGCAACATAAACTAAATGGTACAATTTTTAAACAGCGCACAAGAACAGAGACACCAGGTGACTTGCTTACAGAAATCTGAAGGTGGACGACGTGTTGATGAGATGCTTGTTAAAAATTTGTGGGAATCTCTAACAAATAAAAGCAAAAAGTATAACTGGAAGAAAGTTATGAGAAACTTTTATATATCATTGGTTAGGCTTCAGCTGGAATATAATGTCCAACCCTGGGCGCAGCATTTTAGGAAACTTGTCAAGGACTTGGAAAGGATTTACTGGAATGGCACCAGAGATGAAATACTTCATTTGTGTGGTGAAATTAAGGATTTGGGATTGTGCTCTTTAGAACAGGGAAGACTGAGTGAAGATTTAATAGAGGTGTTCAGAATCATGAAGAGAAACTGTCTCTACTAGCAGGTGTGTTAGGAACCAGAGGGCACAAGTTTGAGGTAACTGACAAAACAGCCAGGAGAAGAGAAATGCAGTGAGATGTTATGATGTGGAAAGCACTGTCTGAAAAGGCAATGATAGCAGATTCAATACTAACTTGCAAAAGAGAATTAAATAAATACTTAAAAAGAAAAACATTACTGGGGAGTAATTGGGTAACTTCTTCAAAGAGTCGGCACAGGCCGATGGAGGAATGACTTTTTTCTATGCATTATCATTCTATGATGCAAGGAAGTGGCAGTTTGTTTCACTTCCTTCTGAGGAAAACCAAAATAAGTAGCCTACAGGTTTGCAAATAGTAGAGTGAAGAATTGGGCAAATCACTCTTGCCAGCAAAGCCTCTTTTAACAGTATTAGGACATGAGATCAATGATCCTGTAATGGAGTAGTAGATCTAGCCATTATGACAGAGATTGCCATACTCCTTCTGACTGCTGTATTATTAATAACATCTTCTGTTCATTCTGGCTGCTAAACATTCATGTTGTGATCCTGTTATGCCACTTACACTGAGCTTCTGTGTTTGAATTGCATTCTGCCTCATGTGCCTTCCTCGTTTCATGCCCTGCATTTATAAATCCAGCTTTCTAAAGGATTGATATATTATTAGTTGGGCCTGAGCTAGTGAGCTGAGTTAAATTGAAATCCTATACCTGTACCTTTTCAGGTTATCCCCTGCCTATTACGCCCATCGGATCATCCAGTACCTCTCACGTAGGGACAGTATTCGACAGCGCTCGATGCGATACCAGCCAAACCGAATGCGAGCCAGTTTGGAAAATTCAACAAGCAGCCCGGCCCAACCCATTGATGGTGCTGATATGGATTTTGATGATTTTGAGTAAGTACACATTGAATTCTTCTCTGATACACATGACATGCTAGCAGTAACTGCTACGCATGGTCACTAGGTGGAGCTTTCCACTGTAGTGGTTTAAAACATACACTGATCCATGTTAGCCCTCTTCCTCTCCTCATTTCTCGCCCCCTTGCCCCTCATCTCTGCCCCTCCTTTCATGGACTGCTCCTGTCAGTTGAACTGTGGAATGCCATTTGACATCATTATCACATGGAGCTCAACACCACCTTGTCTCTCCTCCAAGAATGGATGGATGTTAAATAGAAGGGGAAAGGTATATTCTTAGGGAACCTTATAATCTCGTGAAGACATATCTTTATATTAGCTGCAAAGTTCTTCAATATGCCACTGTTATAAGGGGCTTGGAAAATTCTTCTTGCAAAGATCATACCAAACTAGTTTTTGTTTTGCATTTGTGCAACTACAATTTTATATAAATGGTGCTTTGGAGTAATATTCTGTTAGTTTTGTGGCTATGTTCTGCTGTACATCCTCTCTCCCCACCTCACACATGCACAGATTAAATTTTTGAAAAGACTTTTCATGATAGAGTTGGGAAAAATATACTTTTCTGTACATTTAGAAACATAACTGTAGTTATGAAAGGCTTTTTATTAAAATATGAAATAGCACAGGAATTTCAGTTTCTGATATGTTAATTTTGATCTAGAAAGAAGTCTCATTTGAGTCTCTTGTTTACATTTCATCCCTATTTATATTATGTAATGCTATCTCCATGAAGCATTTAAACATTTTGGTCATGTCACAATTGCAAATATGTTGACTGAAATGTAGATCTGGTACATCACCTTGTCCTGAGCTTTTGAATGATGGCCTTCCCTACTTCTAGAGAGCCAACAGCTCCAGCTGTTGGTGACTGAGACATGCCTCTGGTTTTAAGGATTGTTATTTGGTAATTTACTTTGTTATTTTGGAATTGATTTTATTATTTTGGAATTACTTTCTTGGCTGATCTTACTGTCATAACTTCTGAATGTGATACTTTCAGCATAAAAAGAAAGACTTGCTTGGGTGCAGTCGGCGGTCCAGGTGCAAAATGCACTAATTTTGAGAAGGGCCCCCCACCTCCCCCATCCACCACTTGAACTCAAGGAAATTGGGATGCATTTTAGAACATAATTTAAAAGATATTCCTTGATGTATTTAAGAGTGGTAATGGCGCAGTTTGAATAATACAACTTAAAATGTGTTTAATCACACAAAATAATCATTTTTATTCAGTGTCCACCACCTGTGAGTTGCCTGATTTTAAATAACTGATAGTGACTTTAAACAAGCTATACAGAGCAATTTTCTAGTTATATTGGTGTACAATAGTCAGTTTCTTGGTAACTGAAAAAAAACCAAAAGCTTTTAATATATTAATGCACTGAGAAGCGCCAGTTTAATTTGAAGAACTTCCTTGAAGGCACACCAAATGGACACAATAGTGATTAATTTGATGTGGGATGTGGTCAAGTTTATGGGTTTGGCTAGCTTTGAATGCCATGTTTGGTAAGCTAGCTGAAAAAATCGTGGAATCTTGATTTGCACTGTATGTCATTTGAATGTGAACGTCCAAGATCTTTTGCATTTGTATGTTTTATTTTGGACAAATTTGCTTTGGAAAAAAACAACGCAATCTGGCGAAAACTCCATGCAACTGTATGTTGAATTATAGAAGCTTACACTATAGAAGCAGGCTATTCATCCATTATGCACGTGCTGGGCTTTTTGTAAGTGCTTAGTCCTGTGTGTACACATTTTGCCCATAACCATATAAACTCTTTCATCCTCCAAGTGCCTATTCAATTCCCTCTAACAGCTCCTTCTAGGACTCTACAGGTGATCTGTGCAGGATCTTGCAAGCCTCCATGCACGTGTATCCAGAAGATCACGGACGCCATTTTCATGAAAGCACAGAACTTCGTGCATTTCGCCCAGGATCAGAAAAGCCAGGAAGAAACAGTATTGAGATTTGTGTAGAACTCTGGTTTTCCACTGGTGCAGGGTGCATTGACTGTACTCACATGGTGCTTAGATCTCTGTGAAAGCAAGCAATCAACTACTTCACCCACAGGGGCTTCCACTCACTGAATGTTCAGCTGGTGCGCGACCACGACAAACACATCCTATACAAGGATAAAAACAAAAAACTGCGGATGCTGGAAATCCAAAACAAAAACAGAAACAGAAATACCTGGAAAAACTCAGCAGGTCTGACAGCATTGGCAGAGAAGAGCACAGTTGACGTTTCGAGTCCTCGTGACCCTTCAACAGAACATCCTATACAGGCCTGTGCACGATTCCCTGGGAGCGTCCCTGACTCCTACACCCTTAGCAGGTCTCAGATCCCTGACATCTTCCAGAGCCCAGAAAGGCTGCAGGGAGGGTTGGCTACTCGGGGACAAGGGCTACCCACAGAGGATATGGTTGATGACGCCCGTGCAGCGGCCTCCGACTGCAGCAGAGAGCCAGTATAACAAGGCTCATGCTGTGAACCAGACTTTGGTGGAGCCTTTTAAAATGAGGTTCTGGTGCCTTGATTGGTCTGGTGAAGTACTGCAATATAGCCCATTGAAGGTGTCATGCATCATTGTAGCTTGCTGATTGAACACAATCTGATGCTGCAATGGAGGCAGGAACTGCCTGAGGAGGAGATGGAAGAGCAGCATATCTCCTCCAATGAGGAGGAAGTTGAAGCAGATGACAGTGATGAGATCCTCGAAGGTGAGGATGCTGGCAATGAGGCCATAGCAATGGCCAGACGAGGCAGGCACGCATGGGAGGCCCTTGCAGCTGCAAATTTCATGGAGGATGATGAGGTGCAGTGAGGACAGTCCCAGTATCTTTACCTTGCATCTGTGACGTTTGACTCCTGCGTAGCTGATGGCAGTGCACATACTCTGTGCTCAGGCGCCTGTCATGGAGATGCAGTGGAGGCCCTAATAGTCGCTAGATTCCAGGAGGGTGATGATGAGATGCAGTGAGGACACTCCATAGATCTTCACATTGCCTCTGTGAATGTCTGACTTCTGTCTGGCTGAGGGCAGCTTGCCTGCACTCTGTGATTAGGGTCATGTCATGGAGATGCAGCAGTGAAACTCCATCTGATCCTTTGTCCGCCTTCAGCACCTCTCCCCTTCAGGAGCACAGCGTCACTGGTCACAGATGCTGAAGAGATAGGAGCCAGCCCCAGCTTAAAGATGCTGAGAGCACACAGAGAATGACAGAATTCTGTGATGCCTGCCTATGACATTCTGGCAACAATGACCAGCACCATTGAGGTGCAGGAATCACTAATGTGTCCAGTGAGTGTGAAGCCGGACCATCACTTTGGTCTAAAGGTTACACACTGCACAGGGAAGAGTCCCTGGACTGAGATGCCTGTCTTTATCCTGTGAAGGAACCAAGGTTTCACATCTGAGTGACATGAACACTGCTCATCATAACAAGGCACCATAGGCAAGGAGATATTCTGGGGAGTTTATTTACAATAGTGAACATTATGTACAAGGATTAACACCCGTGCTTGCACTGTGCAACTACATCACCTTAGCCTTCCTAACCCTGCCACAACATTTTGGTGCTCCACAGACATCCGCAGCGGAGGTGGAGGCAGCCTGCTAACTGCTACGCCCTGTTGCCTGTGATGACCTGGGTATGCGTTCTCTGGAGGGCCCCCTCATGTTTTGTGTGCCCCGCTGCGGGCCAACTGCACCCTCCTCGGCCTGTGGAGCTGGAGCTGCAGGCATCACTGGAAGAGGGGGTTTGCATTGGCTGGACATTCCTGGAGCCACCTGGGTGGATGACCCTGGGGTGTCGAGCTCCTGGTGGTCCTCCGTATGAGTGCCCAAGGGCCCTTGGCTGACTCCTTGAGGAGATGGGGAAGTTGGAGTGAGGTAGAGCTGCCCCACACCCACCTCGCATTGACACTGTTAGAGGCCAACTTTGGTGTCAGCAATGGAGTTTGCTGCAGTGCAGGACCGATGTCCTGGACCAAGGTCACCATGGCGGCCACCATCCTGCTAGTGTTAGCCTTGGTGCCTTGGCATGCCGACGCTATCGCCTCAGACTGAAGGCGACAGACTCCTCCACCATTCCTTGCAATCTGAGGAGTGCATCAGACATCCCTTCCTGATGTACGTGTGATTCTTTGCAGCTCTGCAGGCTTATCACCTGACTCGGACTGCAATTCCTTGCCTCTAGCAGTCCTCAGTGCTGGTGACCTGTTGTGGAACATATTGTGTGGTATGCTCACCAGATTGTGTTCCTGAGGCCACTCTATATCTAGACCCCACCCAGGCGTGTTGCCTTGCTGGTGGAGGGTGTGGGTGAGCACCGTGATGGGTCTTCAATGGTGCTGCGCTCAGGGTCGTCTTCTGAGGTTATCTTGGTGCTGGGGTCAGGGTTAAGGTTGCCTGACAGCGACTTGGCAGATGTGCCTAGGATGGAAAATGGAGATTATTAGTGCTTGGCTGCTGAGTTGAACACAGAATAGAGGACTCAGTAGAGTTGAGAGAGGGATGATGTGGTGCAGGATCCTCATGTAGATTTTTGCTGCCAACCTCCCAGTTGCCACAGGAACAGTTCACATCCTCACCAGCCAGCTTCAATTCCCGATGCTCAAATGGAATGAAGTCCTTGATATCCAGCACTTCACACCCCCTCTACTATTGATCTTGTCTTGCATAAAGACAGATGGAGAGATTGTGAGCAAGGCGCATGCCAGACCAAATGAGAAGGGTGCCGGGCGTGTATATGTGCTGAGTGGAGCCATGGACAGGGTGAAGAAGCTATCTCCAGAGGAGATGAGGCCAGATGGAGATGTGAGGGTGTGTGAGAGAGTGAGTGGTGATGTCCCTTGAGCTGGCAGTAAGTGAGATGCCAGTGAATGTGTGATGGGCTTGTGAATGGATGAGTTTAGACTGATGAAATGGTTCATTTACCCTGGCAGCACAGATAAGATCATTCATCTGTTTTCTGCACTATATGGCTGACCTTTGGTGTGCTGCATTGGCTCTGCCACCACCTCCCAAGCCAGACTGGTGACACTGATGAGTCTCCTGTGGGCGGAGTAAGGGTAGGGGACATCGTGGCGGGTCTCCAGAGCGTCCAGAAGGCTGAATTGGGGGACTGCACTCTTGGCTTTCGGGGCCATGTCTGCAGCAGAGCAGCCCTGAGCTGCAAGCATTGAGAAATGTGTTTGCGGCTGCAGTTTAAATAGGGCTCCCAGTGTGAGGAAGCAGTAACAACGTGATGGGCCAATCGGAAGCCGGCTGCCAGCAGTTCGGCATGTTTCCTGTGACTGCATAATTTGAGGTGGGAAAGGGACGATACAGTGCGAAAACCTGCCATTGTGGCCAGTGGGGCAAAACATCTTTCTTCGCGCCTGCTACTGCACTTAGTGCAAATCTGGGATGATTCCGCCCTTGGAGCTAGCCTACTGAAGACTAAAAAGACTTCTTTAAGAGACACCTCCTAACACCATACCTCTCAAACTCACAAAGCACTTTCATGTATTATTTACTTTACAGTGCAGTGACTTGGTGTAAACACATGTAGCAACCATTTTGTGCATAGCAACTCCCATCAATGATCAGCTAATTTGTTTTTGCCGGTGATGATTGAGAGAGCACTGTACGTCAGGGTACTAGTTGGAGAACTCTTTGTTCCTCTTTGGATAGTGAGATTGGCTTTTTAATACTCACCAAACAGGCATGTTAAATGAGCATTGAGAAAATGAGACCACCAACCCAACACTCTATCAGTGCTGCACTGGAATACGTGTTTAGAGTGCAAGCTCAAACCTATAAATCTCTGCCCCGGAGATACCATTTGAATGAAACTGGTGCACACAACGGATCAGACAATTTTGAGTTTTCTGAGAGTCCATGTTGCTGCTGTTTCTATCAATTTGGTTACTTTTTGTGGCATCCGATCATGTCCTGATTTATGAAATTTATGTGCTGTCTTTTTATCCCTGTTGTTACTGAGACTGTAGATTTGAATTTGGTCCGGAATAACTGATTATGGAAACCTTTTGAAATCTTGCAAGCTTAGTTTTTCTCATTCAGAATGGCTACTGTTCATTGAATCATGCTGGCCATTGAGAAGGTTTCAATTCCTGAATTTCTGCTTTGAAATATTTAATTTAATTGATCATTTTTCCTAGCTGGCTTCAATTTGTTTGAGAGTCTTATCAGTTTTTATGTTCAGAGGCCTGTTACTGTTTTTTTTTATTTGTTCATGAGATGTGGGCGTCACTCTCTAGGGCAGCATTTGTTGCCCACCCCTAATTGCCCTTGAGAAGGTGGTGGTGATCTGCCATCTTGAATCGCTGCAATCCATGTGGTGTAGATACACCCACAGTGCTGTTTGGTGGGGGAGTTCCAGGACTTTGACCCAGCGACGGTGAATGAACTGTGATATATTTCCAAGTCAGGATGGCGAGTAGCTTGGAGGGAAACTTGCAGGTCGTGTTCCTCCCTGTAGTGTCCAACTGGTGTTCTTCAGTGTAGTGTCCTAGGCCCAACCATCTTCAACTGCTTCATCAATGTCCTTCCTTTAATCATAAGGTCAGAATTGGGGATATTCGCTGATGATTGCACAATGTTCACCATTTGCCACTCCTCAGATACTGAAGCAGCCCATGTCCAACTACAGCAAGAGCTGGACAATATCCGGACCTGGGCTGACAAATGGCAGGTAACATTCATGCCACACAAGTGCCAGGCAATGACCATTTCCAACAAGAGAGAATCTAATCATCCCCCCTTAACATTCAATGGCATTTGAGTCATTAAGCCAATCAATGTAAGGCTTGTATTTGTATTTGTTGAAATGAGAGACATGTTGAAGCTTTTTGTCTGCTTTTTTAATTATTCTTTCACTGGATGTGAATGTCACCGGCTAGGTCAACATTTATTGCCCATCTGTAACTGCTCTTGAGAAGTTGGTGGTGAGCCTCTGCAGTTTGAGGTGTAGGAAAGTTCCCAGCGCTGTTATGAAGGGAGTCCCTTGACCCAGCGACAGTGAAGAAACAGCGAAGCAGTTCGAAGTCAGGATTGTGGGTGGCTTGGGGGACTTACAGATGGTGGTGCCCCCATGCATCTGCTGCCCTTGCCCTTACAGGTGGTTTGGGAAGTGGGTTTGAAAGGTACTGTCGAAGGAGCCTTGGTGCGTTGTTACAGTGCACCTTGTAGATGGTACGTGCTGTTGCCACTTTAGAAACTAGGAGCAGGAGTAGGCCATTCAGCCCTTCGAGCCTGCTCTGCCATGCATTATGATCATGGCTGATCATCCAACTCAATAGCCTGCTCCGGCTTTCTCCCCATACCCTTTGATCCCTTTCACCCCAAGAACTATATCTAACTCCTCCTTGCTTTGGCTATGAAGGGAGTGAATATCTAAGGTGGTGAACGGGGTGCCAGTCAAGCAAGGTGCTTTGTCCTGGATGGTGTCAAGCTTCTTGAGTGTTGTTGGAGCTGCACTCACTCAGGCAAGTGGAGAGTATTCCATCACACTCCTGACTTGAGCCTTGTAAATGGTGAACAGGCTTTGGGGAGTCAGTCGGTGAGTTACTCACCACAGAATTCCCAGCCTCTGACCTGTTCTTGTGGCCATAGTATTTATATAGCTAGTCCAGTTCAGCTTCTGGTTAATGGTAACCCACAGGGTGTTGATAGTGGAGGATTCAGCAATGGTAATGCCATTGAATGCCATGGGGAGATGGTTAGGTTTTCTCCGCTGGAGATAGTCATTGCTTGGCACTTGTGCGGCACGAATATTTCTTGCCACTTATCAGTCCAAGCAGCTGGACCCAGGATACTACTCTGACAAACCCCAGCAGTTATGTCCTGGGACTGAAATGATTGACCTCCAATAACTGCAACCATCTTCCTTTTTGTCCTAGCTTTGACTCCAACCAGTGGAGATTTCACCACCCCGCCCCCCACCGATTCCCATTGACTCCAGTTTTGCTAAGGCTCCTTGATGCCACACATGGTCAAATGCTACCTTGATGTCAAGGACGGTCACTGTCTCCTCACCCATCAGCACTCAACAAATGCAAGAATGCCAAATTTCATACAGGAGAAAAGGGTGCTTTTTCCTTGGCAAGTCAATTCTGGCTGAGGTGTTGCCATGGAGAAAGCAACAGGGAAGTAAAGGCTCCCCAGGCTTCTGGGTAATTGCGAAATGGTGCAAGGCTTGGAAAATTTTGCTTTTGTTTACAGAGAATGGGTCCCTGCATATGAATGTATGTTGCTTCTAGCAAGTGTAAATGAGCCAAATTATCAGTTCTGTTGAAGAGTCATGCGGACTCGAAACGTTAGCTGTGCTCCTCTACACAGATGCTGCCAGACCTGCTGAGTTTTTCCAGGTATTTTTGTTTTTGTTTTGGATTTCCAGCATCCGCAGATTTTCGTTTTTATCAAATTATGAGCTCCACTGATTATCTTAAATTGGTTGTTGGTGTAGCTCTTAGTGCAGTCAGGATTTTTCAGCAAGTGCTGCCCAATTGGGGAATCACATCCAGCAGTAGGTGTTTTGTTTTGGCTCTTGCAAGCACGCCCTGGTTTAGTACGGTCTGTACACTGTCTATTACAAACTACTGAAGGGACATGCTGCTTGATTTGATCAGTGTACATACCTAGCATTGCACCAACACTGAAATTCATACACATCCTTTCTCAATTATGTAGTAGGTCTTGCTTTCTCTAAGGAAACGCCTTGGCCAATCGGAGTCAACCAATGAGCATGCATTTTTCCTGTAGTATAGGTTGTTGTGATCATTTGAAATTTGGTATTCTTGCAAGATGAAATGCTTCGGCAACATGTTTCTCTTTTCACCAATATTTCAGTTCGGTGCTACCAAGTGACTTCTTGTATTTGTGTGTGTTTGCATCATTTTGAAGTATGTTTGTCTCAGCTGCCAAATTAAATCCATCTAAGTTATTTCAGATGTTATTTAATTGTTAATTTTAACAGATCTACACCCTGTCTTTAATGAGTGATTTAACTGTCTTTTTGCTGCAAAATATTTTTTGGTTGCAACATTATTGTGTGTAATTGATGGCTTTCATGCTCTTGTGATTCTAGTTATAAATTCCTGCAGTAATTCTTCAATTCAATTAGGAATAGTATAAAACAACAGCTGTTATATATGAATAACTATTGCAAATCATCACCACCTCCTCTTCACTTTTTATAAAGTTTTAATTATTCTCAGCTGGGAATAACATTGTCTCCATTAAACTGAAAGACAACACAGCAGAACTGATTAGTAAATTAAAGTGTAAAAAAAAATACCTGCAGCACTGACGTCTTCAAAAGGAACGGAAAAATCTTGTCATTTGCCATTCTATATTAATTAGCCATAAACATGTCAACCTTGATATAACCTGAGATATATTTGCAAATCATTCAGTGGTTTATCTTTACAAAACTGCAGCATCAAAAATGGGCAAGCGATAAGTTTTTCTCTAGGCACTTGTACTGAACAGTAAAAGTTTTTGGACAGAATGCATTCCAGTTATAGTATTTCTACTTCTGGAACTAGGAGCTTGGAGCTAGATGTTTCACGTGAGCAGTTTAAGGGCCCTGCATGATATCGTGACACAACTCTCTACACCATTTTCTTAGGGAGGTTTGAATTTGAATAAATTTCAAACAAGCTGTTTGTACCATATTCTTATTCACTGCCAAATTGCCTCCCTAAGTTTTACATGGCAGTGTAATTTTGAATTGGAAGATTGATCAGATCATACAAAACTTGAGTGCTGTTAAACAGTTGCCAATTCTTTATATTTTGTGAAAATTGATGGAGAAGCTATAGAGCAACCAATCTGCTATGCTGATACATGGATAATTAGATATGAGTTCAGCTAATAATTGTGGCAATGGACTGAAATACTTTGACAAAATATTGCTTTCCACTCTAATGATGTCATCTGAACTCACTCTGTCTTCATATCCGCTCTGAGTATTTATTATTAGCTACTGTACGCATCCTATTTCCAATTCTTAGCTTTGCCAACTCCTCTCCCTCAATTGAAAATGGGCTTCAAAGTGTCTGTTTTCCACTTACTAAGGGCAGCTATTTCTTGCCATAAAGTTATTTTGTCAGCAGATCACAATGTTCTTCTGCTTGCTGGAACTACGTAGAATGGTAGAGCAATCTGATTCTGAAATGTATTAATTTTCTAGGAAAGTGTATTTGAACTGTACACACTTGTCATTATTATTTCACTGTGTATGTTATAGTTAGCAATATGGGAGGGATGGCCTTTCCATTCTTTGTCAACAGCAATTAACTGCTGCTTAAAACTTTTCCACATGCAGAAAGAGACTTTATTCATTGGAAAATTATTTGGAAAGTCTTTGAATAATAAAATGGAGCCACATTATCACATTTTTGTCCATGTGGAATTGCTTTGAATTTGTAAACAAATAAAAGAATTGCTATATGTTGGAGACCAATCTTCTACATGTTTTAGGTAGAAATTATTTGAAGCCTGAGATTTTCTTTAGAAGAATAATTCTTGCAACAGTTAAAGAATGCTCACTCCATTTATCCCGATTTTTCTCATTCTTAGGTATTTTGTTTACAAGTCCCCTGCTGTATGAACCTTCATTAAATTGCCATGCTTTGTATGCATAAAGCTAAAGGTGCATGAAAACCCCCATTGTTTGAACTGGCATCGCCCAATCATCGTTCAATGAAACAACCACTATTTGTGTGCAGTGTGGCTGATAGAAAGAAATGTTATGATCTAAACAGTTGAGACCTGGATGGAGATGAGGAATAATCAAGGTTATGATGCCATGCCTTTAGGGGCTACTGGGTAACAGAAACCTGACCTGATTCTCTCCCATCTATCACATCTCAGATCCTATACTGATGCTGGAGCCAGTTATAGTTCCTGAGATGAGATCAGCTAATTGAACATATACTGAATTGAATTTGAGTCTTTCTAGTCTATGTAGTGAGTTAGTGCAGCAGGCAGTTCTTTTCTCCAGCAAGTCATCATTTGAACTGTTGTTTATTTCATGGCAGCACTCAGTATGCATATAGAGTGGTTACATATAATTAATAGAAGCCACTTTTGCGTGATCAACAAGTATAAGTGGGTGACAGCCAGTAAAGGTTGCATTGAGAGACAGTGCAGCTTTCCTGGATAAAACAGGAATTGTGTGTTGGAATAAAAAGCAGAGAGAAGTGTTTGAATCAAATATAGGCAGTTGGTGTCATATTCATACTAGTGATGTGGCATCTAACCTTTAAATTGAGATCCCTCATAAATCACTGAGGCAGAAATCAGGGGGGAAGAGCAATGGAGAATCAAAATCTAAAAGTTAACTAAAAAAACTCCGCAATCTCAAGTGGGCGAAGGGATGAAAAATTTCTTGAAGATGCTGGACATGAGACGTGAGACAGTCTGCAACTAATCATGCATCGTGTTCTCAGAAGAGAAATAATTTAAAGAAAAGCTTGACTCAACAGTTGCTCCTAGAAGGGGACTGAGCACTCTCTGGATATTTTCCAATACGTTTGGACTCAGATAAACTGAATGCAGATGATCTGGTGTGAAATGATTTGCAATGTAATATCCTATCATGACTGGCTGTAGTATGATTTCCATAGAAACGCAGAGATACTGGAGTCATTTTCAAGCAGAAAAACTTCAGTGGAGATAAAAATAAACTGCAGATGCTGGAAATCCAAAACAAAAACAGAATTACCTGGAAAACCTCAGCAGGTCTGGCAGCATCGGCGGAGAAGAAAAGAGTTGACGTTTCGAGTCCTCATGACCCTTCGACAGAACTGAGTGAATATTAGGAGAGGGGTGAAATATAAGCTCGTTTAAGGTGGGGGGGGGCGGGGTGGTGGTGGGGGGAGACAATTGGGAGAGGGGTGGTGTGGTGTGGTTGTAGGGACAAGCAAGCAGTGATAGGAGCAGATAATCAAAAGATGTCACAGACAAAAGAACAAAGAGGTGTTGAAGGTGGTGATATTATCTAAACGAATGTGCTAATTAAGAATGGATGGCAGGGCACTCAAGGTACAGCTCTAGTGGGGGTGAGGTGGAAAGACTAGCAGGGCATAAAAGATTTAAAAATAATGGAAGTAGGCGGGAAAAGAAAAATCTACATAAATTATTGGAAAAAATAAAAGGAAGGGGGAAGAAACAGAAAGGGGATGGGGATGGAGGAGGGAGGTCAAGATCTAAAGTTGTTGAATTCAATATTCAGTCCAGAAGGCTGTAAAGTGCCTAGTCGGAAAATGAGGTGCTGTTCCTCCAGTTTGCGTTGGGCTTCACTGGAGCAATGCAGCAAGCCAAAGACAGACATGTGGGCAAGAGAGCAGGGTGGAGTGTTGAAATGACGAGCGACAAGGAGGTTTGGGTCTTTCCTGCGGACAGACCGCAGGTGTTCTGCAAAGCGGTCGCCCAGTTTACGTTTGGTCTCTCCAATGTAGAGGGAGCATTGGGAGCAACGAATGCAGTAGACTAAGTTGGGAGAAATGCAAGTGAAATGTTGCTTCACTTGAAAGGAGTGTTTGGGCCCTTAGACGGTGAGGAGAGAGAAAGTGAAGGGGCAGGTGTTGCATCTTTTGCGTGGGCATGGGGAGGTGCCGTAGGTGGGGGTTGAGGAGTAGGGGGTGATGGAGGAGTGGACCAGGGTGTCCCGGAGAGAACGATCCCTACGGAATGCCGCCGGGGGGTTGAAGGAAAGATGTGTTTGGTGGTGGCATCATGTTGGAGTTGGCGGAAATGGTGGAGGATGATCCTTTGAATGCGGAGGCTGGTGGGGTGATAAGTGAGGACAAGGGGGACCCTATCATGTTTCTGGGAGGGAGTAGAAGGCGTGAGGGCGGATGCGTGGGAGATGGGCCGGACATGGTTGAGGGCCCTGTCAACGTCCGTGGGTGGAAAACCTCGGTTAAGGAAGAAGGAGGACATGTCAGAGGAACTGCTTTTGAATGTAGCATCATCAGAACAGATGCGACGGAGGCGAAGGAACTGAGAGAATGGGATGGAGTCCTTACAGGAAGTGGGGTGTGAGGAGCTGTAGTCGAGGTAGCTGTGGGAGTGGGTAGGCTTGTAATGGATATTGGTGGACAGTCTATCACCAGAAATTGAGACAGAGAGGTCAAGGAAGGGAAGGGAAGTGTCAGAGATGGACCATATGAAAATGATGGAGGGTTGGAGATTGGGAGCAAAATTAATACATTTTTCCAAGTCCCGACAAGAGCATGAAGCAGCACCAAAGTAATCATCGATGTACCGGAGAAAGAGTTGTGGAAGGGGGCCGGAGTAGGACTGGAACAAGGAATGTTCCACGTACCCCATAAAGAGACAGGCATAGCTGGGGCCCATGCGGGTACCCATAGCCACACCTTTTATTTGGAGGAAGTGAGAGGAGTTAAAGTAGAAATTGTTCAGTGTGAGAACAAGTTCAGCCAGACAGAGGAGGGTAGTGGTGGATGGGGATTGCTCGGGTCTCTGTTCGAGGAAGAAGCTAAGGGCCCTCAGGCCATCCTGTTGGGGGATGGAGGTGTAGAGGGATTGGACGTCCATGGTGAAGCGGAAGCAGTTGGGGCCAGGGACATGGAAATTGTTGATGTGACGTAAGGTGTCAGAGGAATCACGGATGTAGGTGGGAAGGGACTGGACAAGGGGAGAGAGAAGGGAGTCAAGATAACGAGAAATGAGTTCCATGGGGCAGGAACAGGCTGACACGATTGGTCTACTGGGACAGTTCTGTTTGTGGATTTTGGGTAGGAGGTAGAAGCGGGCCATCCAAGGTCGGGCGACTATCAGGTTGGAAGCTGTAGGAGGACGATCTCCAGAGGAGATGAGGTCAGTGACAGTCCTGGAAACAATGGCTTGATGTTCAGTGGTGGGGTCATGGTCCAGGGAGAGTTAGGAGGAAGTGTCTGTGAGTTGATGCTCAGCCTCCGCGAGGTAGAGGTCAGTGCGCCAGACAACAGCACCACCCTTGTCAGCGGGTTTGATGACAATGTTGGGGTTGGACCCGAGAGAATGGAGTGCAATAAGTTCAGAGAGAGACAGATTAGAATGGGTGAGAGGAGCAGAGAAATTGAGACGACAAATGTCATGCCGACAGTTCTCAATGAAAAGATCAAGAGAAGGTAAGAATCCAGAGGGAGGGGTCCAGGTGGAGGGAGAATATTGGAGGTGGGTAAAAGGATCCATTGAACAGGGAGAGGACTCCTGCCCAAAGAAGTGAGCACAGAGATGAAGACGGCGGAAGAAGAGTTCAGCATCGTGCCAAACCTGAAATTCATTGAGATGAGGGCATAAGGGTATGAAACTAAGTCCTTTGCTGAGCACTGAATGTTCAGCATCATAGAGGGGAAGGTCAGTGGGTATAGTGAATACACGGCTTGGGCTGGGATTGGAAGATGGGGTGGGGACAGGCAGGGGTGGAGGGACCTAGATGGGTGTTGGTGTCGATGAGTTGTTGGAGCTTGCGTTCCTTAGCACTTGAGAGAAAGAGAAAAAGTTTCTTGTTGAGGCGTTGGATGAGACGAAGAATAAAATTAAACTGGGGGCATGCGCAGCTTTGAAAAAGGGTGTGGCAGTGCTGCTGGAGGGAGAGGTCAAGTGTGTTCATATGGCGGCGCATGGCACTGAATGTGGATCTCAGAATGTGACGGGAACAGCTGTCCAAGAAACGTTTTATGTCCTGCAGATACCTGTAATCCTGGGTAGGTTCAAAACAAGGAGGATGGAATTTCAGTTGAAATCCACGTGGAGTAAGTTGGAGACGGAGACAGTCTCTGAGAAAGGGGATATGACTGTGAAAGCGAAGTTTAGTAAACACCTTGGCAAACACCAGGAGAGAAATGGAAAGCAATGAAGATGAACAAGATACAGAAATCTTGTTGCAGAGAGGAGCAGAACTTCTTCAAGGTAGGCATTTCTTGAAGAGGAGTGGCAGTCAATCAAACACAGAGATAAAAACAAAAAACTGCGGATGCTGGAAATCCAGAACAAAAACAGAATTACTTGGAAAAACTCAAGGGCCCAAATACTCCTTTCAAGTGAAGCAGCATTTCACTTGCATTTCCCCCAACTTAGTCTACTGCATTCATTGCTTCCAATGCGGTCTCCTCTACATTGGAGAGACCAAACGTAAACTGGGCGACCGCTTTGCTGAACACCTGTGGTCTGTCCGCAAGAAAGACCCAAACCTCCCTGTTGCTTGCCGTTTCAACACTCCACCCTGCTCTCTTGCCCACATGTCTGTCCTTGGCTTGCTGCATTGTTCCAGTGAAGCCCAACGCAAACTGGAGGAACAGCACCTCATCTTCCGACTAGGCACTTTACAGCCTTCCGGACTGAATATTGAATTCAACAACTTTAGATCTTGAACTCCCTCCTCCATCTCCACCCCTTTTCCGTTTCTTCCCCCTTCCTTTTGTTTTTTCCAATAATTTATATAGATTTTTCTTTTCCCACCTATTTCCATTATGTTTAAATCTTTTATGCCCTGCTAGTCTTTCCACCCCACCCCCACTAGAGCTGTACCTTGAGTGCCCTGCCATCCATTCTTAATTAGCACATTCGTTTAGATAATATCACCACCTTCAGCACCTCTTTGTTCTTTTGTCTGTGACATCTTTTGATTAACTGCTCCTATCACTGCTTGCTTGTCCCTACAACCACACCAACCCCCTTCCACTTCTCTCCCCCCCGCCCCCCACCTTAAACCAGCTTATATTTCACCCATCTCCTAATATTTACTCAGTTCTGTTGAAGGGTCATGAGGACTCGAAACGTCAACTCTTTTCTTCTCTGCCGATGCTGCCAGACCTGCTAAGTATTTCCGGGTAATTCTGTTTTTGTGTTTAACACTTCAATGGACTTGGCTTTCCTCGGGGTCATAGGACATAGGAGGTGAGTCTGTGATTGGGCCAACAAAGGTTAAACAGGCTATTGATTGCTCCATAGCCCATTCAGTACACGCAGACATTTGCAGATTTCCAACAGTGGAAACATACTTTGTCTCTTAACCTTTGCCTTGGTATATTATCTCTCCCGCTCAACCTGTATAATTGGTTGTCTCCCATTTTTTCTTCCAATTACTCATGTTAGTATTGCTCATCAAAGTCAAAAACATAAGTGAAAGAGGTGACCTTGTTCTGCAATGCAAGCCTAGCTAGGAAGGATTCTAATGTTGATGGTGCTCTGAGGCCTTTATCCAGAGCACCTTGGTTAGAAGAAAGCCTTTCAACAAAATACACGAGTCTCAAGTATTTTGTAAATGAACAGCCCTATCCTGGAAAGAGGCAAACAGGTTGAAAACTTTTAATCCACCAACTCCTACATGTCTCTTCTTATGTGGTTTGCGAGTTGGTGGGATAAGCGGATGAATGATAGGATTACCTTTAGGGAATGCTGCTAACCAAATGTATGGAAAAAAATATGGATGTCCCTGTTGGTTATGAAACTTGGAAAGCAGTTGCGTTTACTTATGCAATGAGTGCTCTCTCTTCCTTGTATCTGAGCAAATAAATGACTAATTATTAAGTAATAATTAATAAAATAATAACTACTTATTAGTTGTGACTTTAGCAATTGGGTTTTGTGTAACTTAAACTTACTACCTGAAGAGGACTGAGTTGGGAGCCATTCAATTCATCATTAGCGTTAGGCAGCAGGACTACAATCCTTCATTCACTTCTATCTGAGCCGCAACATTGAATTGTATTATCATTGAAAAATGTTCCATCCCACACAGAAATACCATGAGCTTATTTTGAAAGCAAAGTAAATTGCAATCACATATCAGAAGCTGATCAGATTTTTTTCCTTCTCCAACTAGTAAATGTTGCTAATCTTTGAATGAATTGTAGGAAATCCACTGGGGTGGAAAAGCAGAGAATGTCAAGTAATGAGAAGTTTTGTGCTATAAAGCTGTAGGCCAAGCTAGATGAGGGCATCTGCTTTAAAATTGTGACTTACTTGAAGCCTTACCTTTCTGAAAGTTTCTATTTCTTAGGATGCAGTACCCACAGAAGCATAAGTTGGTGCTGCACATATATGTACTGTTTTGCTAATTCTGAGCACGGATAGTAATTCAAAACTCAAAGGAATTGGCTTGCAACATCTCTTCAGAGATTATAATATTTACAACACATGCTATTCTTTGTAAATTGTTGAGGGAAGAATGTAGTGAAAAACAGATGTCTACACTTTTAAATTGTGCAGATTGAAGTCTTTATCTTTGGTCAGGAGAAATAGCTGGGGTCTCTTAATAGAATACTGTTCATAGTCAGTCTATAGCAATTATTGGCATTTTATAAAGAGCATTTAACCTATAACACTGCCCTTGTCGGGCATGAGATTTTGATTTGGAGAAGTTGCTAATTTTAAGACAGTTACCAAGTAGGTGGAAAATGTAATTCTTTCTTTTGAATTTAATAAATTGCATCTAGAATATATTGGTAACATCAAAGCTGAAACTTGGTATCATAATTCAAAACACCATTCTTCAAAACTGGCTGTAAAGAATATAATTGCCTCAAGTAGCCAAGGTCTGTTAGATTAACCATACCAATCATGGCAGATATTCCATTGGTTAAATAAGAGGTAATTAAAAATTAGCTCCATCCACTACATAAGTAGGATATTATGCTAGTTAACAATCTCTAATTTTCAAAAAACCCAAATGAATCACACTTGCTTTAAAAGCTCTGGTCACAAACAGCATATCTGTACAAAAGTAACCAATGAAATTGCCCAAATGATTCTCCATTCCCATTTTTGGCAAGGTCTTGTTTTTTAACCCAATTGGAAATATAAATTCATAAATGGCAAATATAAATTAAATTTAATTCAAAATTATTAAAGTTGTCTTTGTGCTGTTGAAATCTCTCTCTCCTGTCCTGGAAGAGAACTCTTCTGAGGCCTGAAGTGTAAGTTTCAGCTTCTCACTGAAGGTTCAATTCATGAGTTGGATTTTGCTTCTTGTATTTCACTTGAAACCTGCCCTGACTTTACATGTCCAGTTAAAGCGCCCTATTTTCTGCGTATGCAGAATGATATTTTATTAATTTTGTAACCCTATTTTCTTTCCAGTGTTAAAAAATTACCTTTTTTTACTCTAATTCATTTTCAAGCAGAAAAAAAACAATTTTTTGAAGGGAAAGTTTGAGCGCAGTTAAACTGTCACTTCATTTACCTTTATGGGGAGAAGTTGAATTGTGTGATCTCCCCTCAAGACACTGGGCTTTAACGGCATGTTTGATGTCATTTCTAAAGGCAAAAGGAAAGGCAAAGCTGAGCAGGTTTTTAAAGAAAATGGCTGTTCAAAGAGAGGATGTTATGACGTGGCAGGTGATGAGCACCAGGCAGATCAAACCCATGAGGGAAACTTGATTGTGCACTCACAACGGTTTTGCATTTTGTATTTTTACGACATGTGTGCATTGAATTCAGAAGTAATAAATCTACCAAGACTTCGAGATTTTAAAAAAATAATTAGAATATTTATTAACAAGAGATTTCAAGCACATACATAAGACTACAAATTACTGCTATAATAACTCCTAAAATTCCTAATTAACCTGACTCCAAGTTACACTCCCTGTAAGGCAATGGTCCAAAAAATAGATTTTAGATTTTAAACAGATCCAGCAAGTTAACGTGATAACCTGGACAGTGGAATTCCAAATAGCTTTTCCCCACCTTCAGTTTCAGTGGATGGCAGATTTATGCACAAATGCTGGAGACTTCAGTAAAGCTATTTCACATACACCTGTTAGACCTTACTCTGCCTTCTCCTGACAACAGTCTTTCATTCTCCTTTATTCATGTTTCTCTCTTTTTAACATGTACATTCTGTTGTTCCATATGTCTTTGAAACTGTATCTCCGTCATAATATAAAAACGTTCATATTGTCACTGTATATTGTCAGTAACGTTTGGGAAAAATAAACACATTCCTTAGCCTTGCTTATCTCTCTCGTTGCAAACAGACCAAAATTCCCTTTAAATCTAAACATCCCTTCATTTATCTAAAAATGCAAATTCCCTTCACCCCTTACATGCTAAGCCAGCATCCATGTTTGTTCATGAGTATGTCAAGCACCTAGCTTCTTTTCATGAGTTAAAGCTTGCAGTGTACTTGATTCCAAATGTAATTAAATGTCTCACACACACACACGCGCACACACACACACAGCAAGGAGGCAATGGTGTAGTGATATTTTCGCTGGACTAGTAATCCAAAGACCCAGTTTAATGCTCTGTGGACTTGGGTTCAAATCCTGTCACGGCATATGCTGGAATTTGAATTCAATCAAAATCTGGAATTAAAAATCTAATGATGACCATGAAATCATTGTGGATTGTTGTTTAAAAAAAACCCATTTGGTTCACTAATACCCTTTAGGAATGAAACTGGACAGACCACCAGGCATCGATTTAGACGCCAAAACGACAACAGCAAACTTGACCCTGCACAGTGCTCCCTACTAACATCTGGGGGCTAGTGCCAAAATTGGAATAGCTGACCTAGTAGTCCTCACAGAATCTGCTATTACAGATAATCTCCCAGACATCACCATCATCATCCCTGGGTATGTCCTGTCCCACCGGCAGGACAGACCCTGCAGAGGTGGCAGTACAGTGGTATACAGTCAGGAGGGAGTTGCCCAGGGAGTCCTCAAATTGGACTCTGGACCCCAGGAAGTCTCATGGCATCAGGTCAGACATGGGCAAGGAGACCTCCTGCTGATTACCACATACTGCCCTCCTTCAGTGATGAATCAATACTCCTCCATGCTGAGCACCTCTTGGAGGAAGCACTGAGGGTGGCAAGGGCACAGAATGTACTCTGGGTGGGGGACTTCAATGTCCATCATCAAGAGTAGCTCAGTAGCACCACAACTGACCGAGCTCGCCGAGTCCTAAAGGACATAGCTGCTAGACTGGGCTTGTGGCAGGTAGTGAAGGAACCAACAAAAGAGAAAAACATACTCATCCTCACCAACCTGCCTGCTGCAGATGCATCTGTCCATGATAGTATCAGTAGGAGTGACCACTGCACAGTCATTGTGGAGGCAAAGTCCCAGCTTCACAATGAGGATACCCTCCATCGTGTTGTGTAGCACTGCCACCGTGATAAATGGGGTAGATTTCAAACAGATCTAGCAACTTAAGACTGGGCATCCATGAGGTGCTGTGGGCCATCAGCAGCAACAGAATTGTACTCTAACACAATCTGTAACCTCATGGCCTGGCATATCCCCATCTCTATCATTACCATCTAGCCAGGGGATCAACCTTGATTCATTGAAGTGCAGGAGGGCATGCCAGGAGCAGCACCAGACATACCTAAAAATGAGGTGTCAGTGTGGTGAAGCTATAACACAGGACTACTTGCTGCTTATGCTGTTTGACACACGAGTGATAGAGCTAAGCGATCCCACAACCAACGGATCAGAACTAAGCTTTGAAGTCCTGTCACATCTTGTCGCGAATGGTGGTGGACAATTAAACAACTTACTGACAATATGGAAAATTGCCAAGTATGTACTGTGTACACAAACAGGACAAATCCAACCCGGCCAGTTGTCATCCCATTAGTCTACTCTTAACCATCAGTAAAGGAAAGGAAGGGGTCATCAAGGGGCTATCAAGCAGTACTTGCTTAGCAATGAGCTCACTGACACCCAGTTTGGGTTCCGCCAGGGCCACTCAGCTCCTGACCTCATTACAGCCTTGGTTCAAACATGGACAAAAGAGCTGAACTCCCAAGGTGGGGTGAGAATGACTGCGCTTGACATCAAGGCATTTGACCAAGTGTGGCATCAAGGAGCCCTAGGAAAACTGGAGTCAAGGGAATCTGGGAAAACTCTCCACTGTTTGGAGTCATTCAAGCACAAAGGAAGATAGTTGTGGTTGTTGGAGGTCAGTCATCTCAGCTGCAGGACATCACTGCAGGAATTCCTCAGGGTAGTGTCCTCGGCCCACCCATCTTCAGCTTCTTCATCAATGACTGTCCTTCCATCATAAGGTCAGAAGTGGTGATGTTCGCTGAGTATTGCATGATGTTCAGCACCATTTGTGACTCCTCAGACACTGAAGCAGTCCATATCCAAATGCAGCAAGACCTGGACAATGTCTAGACTTGGGCTGACAATTGGCTAGTAACATCCACGCCACCCAAGTGCCAGGCAATGATCACCTCCAATAAGAGAGAATACAACCATCACCCCTTGATGTTCAATGGCATTACCCTCACTGAATACCTCACTATCAATATCTTGGGGGTTACTATTGACCAGAAACTGAAATGGACTAGCCATATAAATACTACAGCTACAAAATCAGGTCAGAGGCTCAGAAACCTGCAGTGAGTAACTCACCTTCTGACTTCCCAAAGCCTGTCCACCATCTACAAGGCACAAGTCAGGAGTGTGTGATGGATTGCTCCCCACTTGCCTGGATGAGTGCAGCTGTCACAACACTTGAAGCTTGACACCGTCCAAGACAAAGCAGCCAGCTCGATTGGCACCACATCCACAAACATTCACTCTCTGCAGTACCAACGCAGTAGCAGAAGTGTGTACCATCTACAAGGTGCACTGCAGGAATTCACCTTAGACAGCACCTTCCAAACCCATGACCAGTACTATGTAAAAGGACAATAGCAGCAGATAGATGGGAACGCCACCACCTGGAAGTTCCCCTCCAAGCCACACACCATCCTGACTTGGAAATATATCGTCATTCCTTCACTGTCACTGGATCAAAATCGTGGCACTCCCTCCCTAACAGCATTCTGGGTGTACCTACACCACATGGACTGCAACGGTTCAAGAAGGCAGCTCACTACCACCTTTTTGAGGGCAACAAGGGATGGGCAATAAATGCTGGCCCAGCCAGCAAAGCCCACATCCCTTGAAAGAATTTTTTAAGAAGACCCAACTTTACTTACCCCCATAAACCTACTTCACAATAAACCAGAAAAATATTATGAAGATTATTATACTTTAATGACAGAAGAACTATCTCTCTTCTCCCCCTCCTTGTACTGCCTTTTCCCCTCTAGAAATGATAACTTATTGTCTTACACATCAGTGCATGGAAATAATCCTGGCAGCAAATGACAACTGTAATCTATAAAATGCTAAAATGCATGGAAAGACTACAACTAAGGCTGTGGCAGGAGATTTGCCGGCTCTGCCAAAATTCCATTGACTTTAGGCAGGGCCGGATGATTCGATTCGGTGGTGGGTGGGG
Source organism: Carcharodon carcharias (assembly GCF_017639515.1). Lineage (NCBI taxonomy): Eukaryota > Metazoa > Chordata > Chondrichthyes > Lamniformes > Lamnidae > Carcharodon > Carcharodon carcharias. Next base: position 74,158,341 of record NC_054476.1, read on the forward strand.
CTGGAAAATCCCACTCTAAGTCTTTGTGAATCTTTCTATGGTCAGTGTGCCTCATTTAGTAAATTATTCAAAAACTTATGAGGAAAGCGGTCCGAAAAGATGGTCACCTGGATATGTGAACATTATGGCAAAGAGACTGAACTGTCCTATATGTACTCCATGACTTTGTCCTAGAGAATTTAACATCTGCCTCCTTTTTTATCTAACACATTGGTCTGTTCCATTTGTGTCAGGTGGTCATCTGCCTCTAAGTATATTGTCTGTTTGTACCCGAAACAAAACTGCATGTGAAACAGGATAGTCTCTATATTTTCTCGAGATAATATTATTTGGTAATTTAAAGGATAGCCACTTTTTGTGACAGTTTGTGCACAGCAGAATCCCACAAATAACAATTTGATAGTTAGCCATATAATCCATTTCAATGATGTATGCTGAGGAATGAATGATGTTATGATCCCGGACTCAACCCCCAAATTTTTATTACGATCCAGTTTGGGGCCAGTAACTTTTGTTGAAAGTTGAAATCCCAGTTACCTATTAAGAGAGTAAAGCCACATGATTCCATGGTTTTTAAACAAACAGAAGAAATTTTACTGTATGAAAGTTAGCAAAGCAAATAGTCATCACTATCTATTTTATGCCCTAAAATACAGAATTAATATGAAGTAACCATTTATTAATAGGTAAACTATGGTCAAATGCACCACGAACTGCACGTTAAGTAGCAGACGCCACCAAGACAGATTGCACGAATTTCTCAGCAAGCCACCTAGATATCACCGATCACAGAGTCACAAAATCGTTTAAACTATGTCTTCCTCATGAGGGATTTCAGCTCCTCTCTTTCAAGAATATAGCTTCTGATTTCCCTCAACAGCCACTCCAATCCAGCTGTCCCAACAGCTGCTAACTTCCCAATTGCTCAATCTCTTGTCCCAAGACTGCTTCACACTGGATTCCTGAGGCTGCACCCCAGCATCTAGGTATCGGTACATTCTAGGTGTCTCGCTACCTTGATGAAGATACCACTGCTCCTGGGCTTTCCTTTGCCCTAACAGCCAGCTTCGCTGAACTGACCCTGAGACCTCTGAGCTCCAGCTTTCCCGAGCAAATTCTGCTCCTGGGCTTCCCCTGCTTTTAGCAGCACAGAGTTTCTCTGAGCCTCAGACTCCTCAGAAGCACGGAGCTAATGGCAGCACTTCAGCGGTATGGATCTGGCCTTCCTCTATGTCTGCTTTCAACTCCCTCTTACATGAGCCAACTTTTGTGCTGCACCCCAGTCCCATGCCATCTTTTGTACATACACAGGCTATTTCCCTGCTGCTCTATGCATGCCAGGAATTGTAGTCCTCAGCCTCCAACCAGAAAACCCATTAACCTAACAATACAGCATCCCTCACAATGTTGACCAGGCACCTGAAAACTCAATAATTTGTATAGTGCCATGGGATTTTTATTTTATCACCTGAGAGGACAGACTGGGCTTAAATGTAATGTTTCATTGCAGCACTTAACATCAAAGAAGGATTTGACCAAGTATGTCATCAAGGAGCCCTGTCAAAATTGAAGTCAATGGGAATTGATGGGAAAGCTCTCCGCTGGTTGGAACCATTCCTAGCACAGAGGAAGATGGTTATGGTTGTTGGAGGCCAATCATCTTAATCCCAGGAAATTGCTACAGGAGTTCCTCAAGATAGTGTCCTGGGCCCAACCATCTTCAGCTGCTTCATCAATGACTTTCCTTCCAAATTCGCTGGTGATTGCATAATGTTTAGAATCTTTTCTACTCCTTAGATACTGAAGCTGTTTGTGCTAATTTGCAGCAAGACCTGGACAACATTCAGGCTTGGGTTGATGAGTGGCATGTGATATTTATGCCATTCAAGTGCCAGACAATGACCGTTGTTACGATCTGGTTAGGACCAGTAACTTTTTGCTTAAAATAGACAAATTTTGAAATCCCAGTTGCCCACTAGGAGAATAAAGCCTCATGGTTCCTCAGTTTTAAACAAACAAAATAAATTTTACTATACAAAGTCAGAAAAGTAAAATAATTTACAATATCTATCATACTCTAACATTCAGAATTAATATGAGGTAAATATGAATTAACAGGTGAACTTTGACCGAACACACTACGCTGCAAATTAAATGGCAGATGAGGCCAAGGTAGATCCTGTGCTTTTCTCAGCAACCCACCAGTAACCATGGTGAGCCACAAAATCATGTTAAAGCTCAGTTTCCCTCATGAAGGATTTCAACTCTTTCACATTCAAAGATCTAGCTTCTGAATGCCCTAAAAAGCAGCTGTGACTCTGACTCTACGACTGCTCATCTCCCAAGAGTACCATCTCTCTTGAGACTGTGTCCCACAGGATTCACAAAACTACACTCTAATTTTCAGCACCCTTCCAACTCTGTCGCTGACAGCCAGCTTCACTAAGCTGGCACTGCTCATGGGTTTCTCGAACTCCAATTTAATGGCTACTCTGAGCTATAAATGGCTCCCCAGGACTTCTCTGAGCACTAACTGCCTGGAGCCTACTAACATCCTCTAGGGCTTCTGTGAGCTGCAAATACACGTGAGGTTCAAACTACAAACAATAGCTGCACAGGGCGACTTTGAGCCCTAACTGCCTGGTCCCTGCTAACAGCAGCACTCTTTCGGTATCCAGCTCCTTCCCTTGCTGTAGAACACTCAGATAAATTGAAATCAGATGACCACTTTAAGCAGCACCAATCTCCAAGACGTAGCCTTTCCACTTCACTTGAATGCTTTTCAATTTAGCTCTAACTCCCAAAAGAAAACATCTCTCTGGACTGCACTTCTTTGTAAGCAGTGTCGACATCGCATCTCCAGTTCTCCAGCTAAGTGCTGTTTTATGGCTCCATCTCTCTATTCTGGCTCTATTAGACAAACATGGGTAACCTTCTGAGCTGCCATTTTCTTTTAGATGATCTATAAAGCCCAGCATTTTAATTACCTTCATAACAACAACCTTCTCAGAACTAAACATTACCTATGAAAATATTAACATGAATCAAGGCCTAGATATTTGTCATACCATCTCCAACAAGAGTGAATTTGACCATTTCCCCACAACCTTCAATGGCAATACCATCACTATCAACATCCTGGGAGAGTTACCATTGACCAGAAACAACTGTACCAGTCGCATAAATACTGTCTCTATGAGAACAGGTCGGAGGCTGTGAATTCCGCGGCAAGTAACTCCTCCACTGACTTCCCAAAGCCTGGATGAATGCAACTCCAACAACACTCAAGAAATTTGACACCATCCAGACAAAGCAGCCTGCTTAATTGGCACAGCATCCACCACCCTAACTATTCATTCCTTCTACTGCCACCGCATAGTGGCAACAGTGTGTACCACCTACAAGATACAGTGCAGCAACACACCAAGGCTACTTCGGCAGCACCTTCCAAACCTGTGACCTCTACCACCTAGAAGAACAAAGACAGCAGATGCATAGGAGCACCACGTACAAATTCCCCTCCAAGCCAACATCCTGACTTGAAAGTATATCACCATACCTTCACTATCATGGGATCAAAATTTTGGAACTCCCTTCCGAACAGCACTGCATCAGAGGACTGCAACAGTTCAAGAAGGCAGCTCACCACCACCACCTCAAGGTCAATTAGGATGACCTTGCCAAAGATGCCCACATCCAATGAAAGACTTAAAAAAAAAAGCACTGATCAATCAGCTTCAATTAAACTTGGCATGCCAACATCAACTTGTCTGATTTTTTTGTACGCTACCATCTGAAGCAGAGCCAAAGCACTTACAGCTTTATAAATTGTCAGCTCGTAAAGATAGATGTTGTTTGCTTCAAGGGTATTTAAGCTTTCTACATCTGCTGTGTATATTTGTTTGGTCAGACGAACTAAAGTAGTTTATTTTTATTGCAACCATTATTAAAATAATCACACTCTTCGCAAATATTGATATACTTTAGCCCAATGTTAAATACACTACGCCAGTTGCTTCAATAAAGCTAGATTAACAAAAGGCAGTGTTAAAAACCAAGCACAAAACAGACTAGTGAGAAGATTCATAGGCCCGGATTTTGCATCAGAGACAATTGAACAGCATTAGTCATTCATTACACTTATGCTTGCTTAGATTTTCTATAGGTTTTTGTACTTGAATTGTGGTGATTAGAAGTCCACAACAACTTTCTGCTCTCCAAAGGGATCTGGAGGCTGTGTGAACAAGGCAAGCTACTTATGCATCTCCTCAATAAATCAAATTGAAGGATCCTTAGTGAAACATGCAGAAGCTGAATCAGAAAATATAAATTAGAATAGTTAACATCAGGCCAAATTAGAGAGATGAGAAAAAAAAGTAAAAATAATTAAATTTTTAAATTTTTAAAATCTTCAACAATGACATCTGCAGTGTAAGACTATACTTGTGAAATTTGATTTTCAATGTCAGGGAGGTCGTTTGACAATAGTTAAGACTTAGGCTGTTAGAAAATCACGAATATTTGAACAGACAAACCAAACTCCTTCTGATGTGTTTAGTATGTATCTAGTGGTTATATAGTGCAACTTTTCATGCCTTCCTTGTACATGAATGCCAGATTTGTGAAAGGCACCAGGATAATGCAGTTTCTGAAGGAGCAGGGCAACTCAGGCTGAAAACCTCTAATTTCCATGTTCAATTATGCACGTGATTGGAAGTTGCTTTCCAATTTGCTCTGTGATAATGGTGATCGCTGAAATCCTCAGTTACTTTTACTGTAAAATTTAGACCATTTTACTCTGTTCAGCTAGTGGCCTCAGACATAGGTAATGGTAATTAACATTAGGAAGTATTTGTCATGAGTACCAACTGGGAATAAGAGAAATAGCAATAGGAACTTATTTGTGTTGCTGTTTTCTTTTTACCTCTTTTATTAAAGCTCAGATTATCCCATGTCTTTGTAATTAATTCTGTGACATATAACCACAAAATAAATCACATCCCTGTGCTACCGTGAATTATAACAAATGGATTTTACTGACATAAAATGTTAAGCTAGATTGATAGTACAGAATGAATGTTTGGAGTGTAGCTAACCTTTGTGAAATTAAATGTATTGTAATCTTTTTGATATATCAGAAAGGTTCATCACTGCAAAACTCAAGGGAAGAATCTATCGATGCACTAAACTGTCTTCAGGTTGGGTGAAGGTAAAACTGTGGAAATACGTTGTATGAGGCAATAAGAAGCATCATTTATTTAACCAATAAAATTTTCTGGCTGTGTTTGTTCAACAGGAGAAAGGAATTGGTTGTGTTTGTATGTGCAGCAAAAAGAAAATCCAAATTACAGAGCCAAAAAAGAAATTGTACATTCAGTGTAGGAGTACACTGTTGAAGCTGCCTGACTGAGGTCACTGATCTTTTATATTTAGTTCACTTTTGTAATATAATGGGAATTAACTCATTGAGGCAAAGCAGTTTAGTGCATCAGTGTTTAAAAAAAATGCAACATGGCTGTAACACTTGTATCCTATAATCACTGTACAATTCAAAGGAATAATAGGAAGTTTGCATTAACTTCCTGGGTCATTATTAGTTTATAACTGTAATTCTCATATTGGTATTCAGATTATTCATTCCTAAGTAAAATGTGTGAGGATAAGTTACCTAGGGATTAAGGAGATATTTCATATGGGAAAGATGTAGGTACATGAAAGGTAGGGAAAATTGCGAACTACCTTCTTGAATTGATGTAGTTCTTGTGGCGCAAGTACTTCCACAGGGCTGTTGGGTTGGGGATTTCAGGATTTTCACCCATTGACGATGAAGGAATGGTTACATATTTCCAAATTGGAGTGATTTGTGACTTGAGGGAACTTTGAGGAGATGGTATTCTCAAGTGCCTGCTGCTCTTGTCCTTCTAGATGTTAGGGGTTGCAAGTTTGGAAGGTGCTGTCACGGAAGCCTTGGCGAGTTGTTAAAGTATATGGGTTGCATTCTGCAGTCACTGTGTGCCAGTGGGGAGGAAGTGGCCAATAAACAGGCTGCTTTTTCCTGAATGGAATTGAGTTACACGAGTGTAGTTGCTGTAACTTTCTGATCAAGTGCATTCGGGATGCCATGAGGGCTAACTAGCATATTAACCTTGTGGCAAATGATACAGGTAAAGAAAGAAAAGAAAGGACTGCACTTACATAACTTCTGATTTTCGAAGACACTTTACAACCAATCCAGTATTTCTGAAGTGTAGTCAATGTTCTTAATTTGAGCTCATCCAAACCTCTGTTCATATCCTAATTTGTGCGGAGATCCACAGGCCCACACCCCTTCTTTTGCTGGCCCATATTGGCTCCAGGTCCAGCAATGCCTTGATATTTAAAAAAAAAACATTCTTGTTTTTAACTCACTTCATGGCCTTACCCTTCTCTAGCCCTGTAACCTCCTCCAGCCGTCATATTTCTGCACATCTCCAATTGTAGCCTTTTGTGTATCACTGGTTTTATTCACTCCAGCATTGGTAGCCTTGCCTACAACTGCCTAAGCCTTAAATTCTTGAACTCGCTCCCTAAGCCTCTCTGTATCTCTACCTCTCTCCTCCTTTTATAACATTCCTTAAAACCCACCTCTTTGACCACACTTTTTTCATCTGGCTTGAAAAAGAATATAGCTCGGTATCAAATTTTGTTTAAAATGCTCCTGTGAAGCACTTGAGATATCTTGCTACATTAAAGGCACTATATAAATGCAAATTGTTGTTTTGGTGCAGGAAATGCAACAGCTACTTTTAACACGGCAAGTCTCACAAACAGTAATGGGATAATGACCCATTGTCCAATGTCACGTAATGACTCTGATTCTATAACTATCTGGTAAGTGCTCGTCTCCTTCAAATCATGGCATGGAATCTTAACATATTCACCTGAGAGGGCTGACCAACATTTCATCTGAAAGATGGCACCTCCAACACTGTAGTGCCCCTTAAGGGCTGCACTGAAGTGTTATTCTCGATTTTGTGCTCAAATCTCTGGAGACTTGAACCCACAACCTCCTAACTCAGACAATGACTGCTACTGCAGAGTCACTGGCAATGCAGTGGCACCAGCAGGGAATGGAGCCACCCCAAGCTGGTACATTTAGATTTCTGCAGGAAAAAAAGGCTTCAGTGAATTTCCAAATAAAAAGATGTGATACTGGCTTGACAATGTGGGTACCTTCGATTAACCTTGAGTAACTAACGTATTGAGAGAAAAAGGTAAGTGGCGTTGGACTGGGAAGATGTACTAAGTGGAATGTTTAAGGTATTGATGCTGGGCTGCTTTCAGGTTCTGAACTGCATATTAATTAGTTGGCTTCAGAAACTCAAGATAATTCATTCAAATTCACAGGCAGTAGTAGAATCTGGAAACGTAGTTAAAGAACTTTAGAAGGATTTAGACAACATAATTGACTAGGCAGCACTATGGCAGCTGAAAGCAATACCGAGAAATGCAGTCTTGCTTATAGAAAGCAAAATTGGAGAGTATATTGAAGTTCATGATGCTATTGGTCTCATTGAGCTCAAGTTACTGCTTCCTTTTCGTTTTGACATTTCCTGTCATCCCATTTTCTAATCCTGGTCTCATCTTTTCCTCATATCTTTCTATATTTCTCTTTCAACTGCTTTCTTGGTTGTTACAGAAAATTAGGATTCATGGAATTGGATAATCGCATTGATTGAGCATTGGTTAATGGACAAAAACAGAACAGGACATTTTCGGTTTGGAAGGGCATAAATAGCGGAGTTTGGCAAGGATCATTACTTGGGCTTCATCCATTTATCGCCCACGCTCATGAGTTAGATGAGGGAACTGATGTTATGTACCTAAGTTTGCTGGCAATACGAGGTTAGGTATCAATATAAAAATAGGTGATGAGGACCACGTTAAGAGGCCAAAGAGGGATTTTGACAGATGGAGTGCAATGTGGTGAACTGTGATGTTATCAAGTTTGGTAGGAAAAATCAAGAATTTTTTTGCAAGTGAGATTGAGAATTTTTCAATTCAGAAAGACCTGGGTGTCCTCATACATGGATCACCAAAGTTAACATGTAGATAACAGCAAGTAATTAGGGAGGCAAATGGTATGTTAGCTTTTGTTGCAATGGTATTGAAGTATAAGATAAAAAAGTCTTAATACAATTATGTAGGCAATGATGAGGCCACATCTGGAGTAATGTGTGCAGTTTTGGCCTTCGTACAAAAGCAAGGACATACTTGCCCTCGAGGGACTGTAATGCAGGTTCACTAGATTGGTTTGTTGAATGAGGGAATTGTCCAATGAGAAGAGATTGAGTGGATACTTATATTCCCTGGGGTTTCGAAGTCTGAGAGTTGACCTAATTGAAATGTGTAAAATTCTTAGTTTGACAGAATAGATGCTGAAAAAATGTTTCCCTTGCCTGGAATGTCTTGAACACGGGGTTACGGTCACAGAATAAGGGGTCAGCATTTAGAGGTTAGTTGAAATTTCTTCATTTAAAGTGTGAATCTTTGGAATCCTCTGTCCCCAGAGAAATGGGTGCTCACTTTTTGAATATATTTAAGGAAGAAGACAATAGGTTTTTGGATATTAAGGGAATTAAGAGATACAAGACTCATCCAGGAAGGTGAAATTGAGGTAGATCAGCCATGATCATGTGGAATGGTGGATCATGTGGAATGGTGGAGCATGCTTGAAAAATGGCCTACTCCAGCTCCTATTGTGTTTTTAACCATTACCCTTTGAAATGATAATGTTGTCAACTCAGTGTGGCAGCTGTCGCTTGCTTCAAGGATGATGTTTACTCGGTTGCAAGTTTCTGGTATGGGTCTTCGTACGATGGCGTAGTGGTATTGTTGCTGGATTAGTAATCCAGACAGCCAGGGAAATGTTCTGGGGACCTGGATTCAAATCCTGCCATGGCAGATGGTGAAATTTGAATCCAATAAAAATCTGTCTATTGTTGTAAAAACCCATCTGGTTCACTAATTCCCTTTAAGGAAGGAAATCTGCTGTCCTAACCTGGTCTGGTCTACATGTGATTCCAGACCCACGGCAGTGTGATTGGTTCTGAAATGGCCTAGCAAGCCTCCCAGTTGTATCAAACTGCTACAAGGTCACAAAAAAGGAATGAAACCGAGCGGACCACCTGGCATCGACCTAGGTACCGGAAACATCAACGACAAACTAAGCCCTGTTGATCCTGCAAAGCCCCCCTTACTAACACCTGGGGGCTAGTGCCAAAACTGGGACAGTTGTCTCACAGACTAGTCAAGCAACAGCCTGACATAGTCATCCTCAAGGAATCATACCTTACAGATAATGACCCAGACACCACCATCACTATCCCTGAGTATGTCCTGTCCCACTGGCAAGACAGACCCAGCAGAGGGAGGGAGTTGCCCTGAGAATCCTCAACGTGGATTCCAGATGGCATCAGGTCAAATATGGGTAAGGAAACCTCCTGCTGATTACGACGTACTGTTCTCCCTCAGCTGATGAATAGTGCTCCTTCATGTTGAACACCACCTGGAGGAAGCACTGAGGGTGGCGAGGGCACAGAATGTACTCTGGGTGGGGGACTTTGCTGCCCATGACCAAGAGTGGCTAGGTAGCACTAGTACTGACTGAGCTGGCCAAATCCTAAAGGACTAGACTGGGTCTGTGGCAGGTGATGAAGGAACCAACCAGAGGGAAAATCATACTTGACCTCATCCTCACCAGCTTGCCTGCCGCAGATGCATCTGGCCATGACAGTATCAGTAGGAGTGACCACCGCACGGTCGTTCTGGAGAGGAAGTCCCACCTTCACATTGAGGACACCCTCCATCGTGTTGTGTGGTACTACCACAATGCTAAATGAGATAGATTTCAAACAGATCTAGCAACTCAACACTGGGCATCCATGAGGCGCTGTGGGCCATCAGCAGCTTGAACACAATCTGTAACCACATGGCCCGGCATACCCCCCACTCCTACCATTACCGTCAAGTCAGGGACCAACCCTGGTTGAATGAAGAGTGCAGGAGGGCATGCCAGAAGCAGCAGCAGGCATACCTAGAAATGAGGTGTCAACCTGGTGAAACTATAACACACTTGTGTGCCAAACCGCATGAGCAACAAGTGATAGATGGAACTAAGCAATCCCACAACCAACAGATCAGCTCTGAGCTCTGCAGCCCTGCCACATCCAGTCGTGAATGGTGGTGGACAATTAAACAACTCACTGGAGGAGGAGTCTCCACAAATATCCCCATCTTCAAACAATGGAGAGCCCAGCACATCAATGCAAAAGATAAGGCTGAGGCAATTGCTACAATCTTCAGCCAGAAGTGCCGAATGGATGATCCATCTCTGCCTCCTCTGGAGGTCCCCAGCATCATAGGTTCCAGCCAATTCGATTCACTCCACATGATATCAAGAAATGGCTGAAGGCATTGGATAGTGCAAAGGCTCTGGGCCCTGACAATATTCCGCAATGGTACTGAAGACTTGTGCTCCAGAATTTGCCACACCCCTAGCGATGCTTGTTCAAGTACAGCTATAACACTGGCATCTACCCGGCTATGTGGAAATTGCCCGGGTATGTCCTGTACACATAAAGCAGGACAAATCCAACCTGGCCAATTACTCAGTCTACTCTCGATAATCAGTAAAGTAATGGAAGGTGTCATCAACAGTGCTATCAAGTGGCACTTGCTAAGCAATAACCTGTTCACTGATGACCATGTGGATTCTGCCAGGGCCACTAAGCTCCTGATCTCACTACGGCCTTGGTTCAAACATAGACAAAAGAGCTGAACTCCCGAGGTGAAGTGAGAGTGACTATCCTTGACATCAAGGCCGCATTTGACTGAATATGGCATCCAAGAGCTCTATAAAATTCTCGAGTCCTTGGGAATCTGGGGAAAAACTCTCCACTGGTTGGCGTCATACCGAGCACAAAGGAAGATGGCTGTGGCTGTCAGCATGTAGTCTTCGGTGCCTCTGTTAAGAATTGCCTTCATTCTATTAACATTTTCATTGAGGTTTTTAATGTACCATAGCTGACGGAGACATTTTTGACTATTGTGATATGTATTTACACATTGATTTAATTGTGATATTTGCAAAATGATAGCATAGCCATCATTGGAGAGTTGGAAGAAGGTGAGGGTGCTGAGATGCTCTTGGTACCTTTACCCTGCTCTAACCTCCATAGCCGTACGTTGGCCTTCAGGTGGAGTTGATGGGACTGGCAGCAATCATCCTTTCCAGCAACCGTTGTGCCAGTGGTGCAACCATCCTGTTAAGGGAATGCAGCTCCTCATGTATTTATGGATGTGGATGTCAGCGCTGGTGCTCAGTCCAGATCCAGGCTACTGAGTGAGCCTTGCACCCTTTGCAGGCAGTAACACTGCTCTTGCATCCACTCCAACTGATATGCAAGTGTCGATCCATGAGATTGGCCATTCTCTCATGATTGCAGCTCATATGCTTGAGCCCCCAAGACAATATGCTTGTTACCGCCATAGATTCCTCTACTCCCAGTGTGTGAGCTCGCATTGCCTGAGGGAACTCTGCCAGGTGTCCTCACATCTGCATCTGATTATCCAAATATTGTGCTCCAAAATGTGACTCCTGAGGTAACGCCTCTGCCCACTGGAGCATCATGTGACTTTCCTTCCTCCTCAGAGTGGGACTGTGCACAGATGTCCCTGACTCAGAAACCCCTTCCTGGACACTGCAGTGCCCTTCAACCCCTGCCACCAACTCTACATGCATGCTACGGTGTGCTGGTATCTATGTTGGCAGAATGTGGGCTAGTAAGAAGTGACGCTGCTTCCTCCTGATGCCTGAGGGATGAGGTGGCCTGGCAGGGTGCATGAGCGGCGCTGGGATCTGTGTAATATAAAAGGACTTATTAAAATATTGTGGAAGTATGCTCTGATGCATGCCTATGCGTCTAACGATAATCGCGCTGCCCTTATCATGCGATTCTATCCTTACGCTCCCTCTCATGGCAACATCCCCTTGAGCTTCGTGAACTGATGGCATCACCTCCACCATTAGCATCATGTTCCAAAGTGCCTTTACCACCACCTTTGCCATGGGAAATTCTCCATCACCCACAGCCAGCCGAGCAGGCTACCTTAATGGCTACCTCCTCCAAATTCCTAATTGCCCACAGCCTCACAGACTCTACCCCCAGCCTGGGCAATCACCCTCATTATAGGCCCTCATAACCTGCAAATGCAGCACAAAAGTAATGTTAGCCTTATATCTAGTGCTGGCAGGGAGAAATCTCTTGAATGTGTCATTCACGTTTCCACTGTGCATACCTACGGGAGTGGCATGGACTTACAAGCCCCCATGCAATAGGAGAGACATGTACCAGGTTTCCCACCATAGTTGTAGCTTCAGGTATGAACCATCACTTGGACTTATGCTTATGCCCAACAGCTCACCTTGCTGAAGCACAGCAGGTCAAGGCACCTCTTCCTACATTGAATCCATGATTGGCCATAGTTCCCTACTGCACTGTGGTAGAGGTAACCTCCTGCCATGCCCTATTTGTGGCTTGGGTGAGTTCTGGCGGCCATTTGGGGACAATGTTTCTCACCGTCTCTGGACCTCCTCCACCCAGATCTGGTCGCTAAAGCAAGGCACAGCCCCTCCCACCCCTTCTCACACTCTCCTCAGTGAAACATTCTGGCATGAGAAATGTAAACTGAAAAGTCTCGCAAGGCACCCAGCTTCGAATGGTGTCACACACATTTGTGTGTGTGTTCTCTATATCATCAATGACTAATGTTAAGGCAGGGAGGGAGGGTGGCAGGGTGGGGGAGCTGGTCTGGCTGTATGTATAGAAGCCTGGATTTTATTGCTGCCACTCCCAGGTGGCATGCTATGCTCCCGCCCATTAACTATCCTACTGGCTTACTCCCTCTTAGTCACGCTGTTGTACACTGAGTGTACAGTTGTGAAGGTCCTGGTCAAGGGTCAATTGAATGGGTGTACCCTGATCAATGAGTGACAAGATGGTAGGCAGATGGTCCAAGGATTGTACCAAATGCGATGTGTATCAGTCATCCCCTGAGGCGTAATAGTAACCTGCATTAATGCAGAATATTGTTGGCAGCTAATGGTGCCAAGGTGCTGCCATCTCCACTGCTGTGTCTTGTGAAGCTTTTTCAGCCTGAAATGGTTTAAGTGCACTTCTTCATTAAAATGTGAATAGGCAGCAGCGATGGCTACTTTTTTCCAATGGAAAGCCCATGATGGGCCATCTGTCCCAGTGTCAGCTATCAGCTTGAGTGCTATTACTGTTAGCACTCAACCTGACTGCTCAATGATATCTCCTCCAAGCTGCAGCAGCAGCAGCAACACCAGCCACTTCCTGCCTCAGAACTGGACTTTCTTACTGGCCTGCTTTTTAGTCATGACCAAGGTGTGCAACCCATGCTGGGCTCGCCTCTGTGTCTCCACTACTTCCGGGATCGGCAGGCTGGACTCAAGTTAGACCCCACTTCCTCCTCTCCAGCGTTCCTACCAAGTCGCTTCAGCAACGTTGGCAATGCTCTTGACTCTGTGCTGCCAAATCGTGAGAAAAATGAAGCCCTCTGTGCCTTCCTCCCAGCTTACTTTCCCACCTCCTTTTGGAGATCAGATGTGAAGTTCCATTGTATAGTGGCAGCTATATAAGCTGAGTTACCAATTTTATTTATTTTTAAATCAATGTGCTGAGACATACAGTGTGTGAGAGACATACTTTGTAAATATTTGTATAGGATATTTTGTAGGCAATTTGTCTGGTCTGTATGACAGCATGATATGGAAGAGGAATGTCTGGGCCAGTCTGGAAAAAAAAAGTCAAAATGTGTTTCATCCATAGTATGGAGAACTGACACTGATATGAAGTTTATTCCTGAAATTCTTGTGGTTGATGTCAGTGCTAATTTGGACAAGCTTTAATTGTAAAATCAGATGTCAACACAAACCTGACCATGATTCATCATTATACCTGAGGTGATAAACAAAAGATGAAGGCAGAACAGTATAACCTGCATAGTGCCAAAAAGGAAGAAACACATACAGTAGAGAGGCAAGACAATAGGAGGTAACTTTTAAACAACTTTTTATTTTAATGAATACTATTAAAATTATGAGAGAATTTATTTTGTGTTTTCTGCATTGCCATATTGACTACACTTCAAAAAATACTTCATTGCCTAAAGGCACTTTGAGAAATCCAGTAGTCATGAAAGGCATTATATAAACACAAGGTGGTGATAGGAATGAGTTTTAGCTCTAAGTTTAAGTTTGATTTGTATTTCTGTATTTGTGTGTTAGGGAGAATTTGAGTTTCGGTTTCACCTTAATAGATGCCTGCATTTTAATGAGATTTTATGACTCTTGAAGGGAAGAGAAAACTAACACAAGGTAGAAAAAAACTGTTGTTGCCTAGCAACAGGGGTCCAGAGAGAGAGGCCCCACACAGGCAGAAAGGAACTGAAAGCAGTTTGGGTGCAGCTGGTCTAAAGTGAAGGGAGCAGTTTAAGTCTCTCTCTAGCTGGCATACAAGCAGACAGCTGAAGGAAATAAGAAAGAATCTTAAATGAGTTGCTCTAGCTTGGCCTAAATAGCCAAGTGGTTATGGAACTGGGTTTGTAACCCCAAGATCAAGAGTTCAAATCTCACAATGGCAAACTATGAAACAACGTAACTTCATCTGAATAGGAACAGATGGAAACGTGTTTGTACTCGAAAGAGTTACAGTTAAAGTAACAGTGAAGGTCAAGTGAGTTCTGGATCTCAAGGGAGATACCAAGTTGTCAGTAGTCTATTGGGAGAGACAGCAGATTTCCCAAAAGAACTGAAAGGCCCCAAACACCAGGAGTGAGGCAGAAAGGAGGGGTCCCAAGAAGACCTTCTAGTCAAAGGAAGGCAGGAGTCTGGAAAAGTTCCTTTTCTGTGGAAGTGAAAGTAGGGAGCAGGGAGGAAAGCTCCATGCTTAAAGGGAAAAAGCTGCAGGACGCAGATTTAAAGCAATATAGGCTTGAGAGAAGCCAGCAGATCCAAGGTGAAAGCTGAAGGTCTGTAGCTCTTTACTATGTGTATGTGTAGCAGTGGCGTTGTTTTGGCATGGCTGAGCATATGAGAGTGAGTGCGTGAAAGAAAGCTTGAATACACATGGCGATCCAGGGGAGAGGAACATTGGCAGGAGAATTTGAAACCCTGGAGGTGGACCTATGTAGAAGGCTTCAGAGAGAAAGTGCTGTTTGGGAGAAGATCCCAAAGCAGGTTCGAGAAGGGAGATTGGAACCCCTCGTGTGAAAGACGGAGTTCAGTGAGACCATTTGGCTCACGGTGTGACAAGCACCTGGGGGGAATTGTGGAGAGATCCATAGCATCTGTCTGGCGTGGCATCTGTCACTTGTTTCAGAGTGTGGTGTGCCTATTGGTTTACATGGACTGTGTACTTACTGTGGACAATAGAGTATAAAATAGCTATTGCAACTTGTGTTATCCTTACAAATCTGTATATCTGGAAATATATAGTTGTTGGTGAAAGTATTGTGATATGGTTCATCACTTTTTGTTTAAAAAATGTTTTATTCTTTTGTTTAAAGTTCATCAGCTGACTCCTGTGACTCTGTTCAATAGCTGGCCCCCACATGAGCAAAAAATAAATGTTAGAATCTGTTGAACCAGTTTCCATCCTGGGATCTGGCTTGTCCAGTAGTAACATCAGTTGGGGGTAAAATTTGTAAAAATAGAAATATCTGTCCTTTGGCAATTTCTGGTCAGCAATTTTAAAATCTTGTGTATGAAACAAGGGAGAATTGAAGCCCCCTGTAAATGTACAGATGCCTGCCTTCATTACACTGAGAATTCATTACCTAGAATACTAACTAGAACTCCTGCCCTAACAGCACTCTGGGTGTACCTACACCACATGGACTGCACCACAAGAAGGCAGCTCAACACCACCACCTCAAGGGCAATTAGGGATGGGTAATGAATGCTGGCCCAGTCAGCGAAACCCATGTCCCGTGAATAAGTGAAAAAAATATATATCTAGCAATTTAGGTTCATACAGTTCCTTGGAGATATGTTGCAGAATAAAATAAAGTACCATCTAGTGGTCCTTCTAAATTTTCTTGTGCGCAACCTGTTTATTTAATGTGCAGCACTTATTGCTTTATCTTGCTTGTGAGGGATCTGCATGGTTTATTCACAAGTGCTGTGTGGCTGAGTGTGCGCATGCATTAGAGGTAACATTGTTACTGTCTTACCATGCAGTCGCATGCTTGATGTTTTTAGAAGGTAGGAAAGCTAAGAGGTCTACATTTATAGAGTCAGTTATAGCACAGAAGGAGGTTATTTGGTCCATCAAGTCCGTGCCAGCCCTCCTCAGAGCCATCCAGTCAGTCACTTTCACTCCTCCAGTCGTTCCCCGTAGCCTTGCGAGATCATTTCCTTCAAAGGAAGGGGAGGCGGTGTCATAGTGGTTTTGTCACCAGACTGGAAATCCAGAAACCTGGGGGTAATGCTCTGGGGACCTGGGTTTGAATCTCACCATGGCAGATCCAATAAAAATCTGGAATTAAAAGTTTAATGATGATTGTCATTGAAAACCCATCTGGTTCACTAATGTCCTTTAGAGAAAGCCATCCTTATCTGGCCTGGCCTACATGGGACTCTAGACCCACAGCAATGTGGCTGACTCTTAAATGCCCTCTGAACAAGGGCAGTTGGCGATGGACAATAAATGCTGGCCAAGCCAGTGGTACCCACATTCCGTGAACAAATAAAAAAAGCCATCCTTTTGAAATCATTGAGTGTTTCTACTTCCACTACGCTTGTGGACAGTAAGTTCCATTGCCATTGACTGCCTTTTTCTCCCATTCCCCTGAATCTCTTGCTCAAGATCTTAAATTTGTGTCCGCTAGTCCTTGCACCATAAGCTAATGGGAACAGTTTTTCTTGAATACCTTCTCTAAGCCTGTCGTAATCTTGTACACCTATATTAGATTCCTCATCTATCTCCTTTCCTCCAAGGAGAACAACCCCATTACATCTTGCTGATTATTTGGGACTGCTGTATCATAGTAAAAGATGTACATTTTAAAAATGAACTTTTACTTTGCTACAAATTCTTTCTGAAATGCTCCTTAAATCTTTGCTTGCCTACAGATTTCCATTAGTTAATGATCATTTAATTTGCAGTAACTCAGCCAGCATTTGGATAGCATTTCTGTCAGTTGATGAATTTTTAGTTGGATTCACTGCAAATGATTAATGGCAATAGTACAAAATGGTTTAATTCCAGAGAGTCTGGAACTAGCTGCGAATATTCAGCCTGGTTTGCATTGCCGGGAGAGTAAGGCGGAGAGTGATTAAGAGCAAGTTCATTCTGGGGTGAATCTCATCAGGCTTTGTTGAAATTTCACCTTGTGTCAACCCAAATTAGAATTAGTAACTGCAAAGAGCTACTGGACATTCTTTTGTCAAAGGAACTGTAGCTTTTAGGAAAGTTTTTGTAACCTAGTCTATCTGCCAAGTTTGCGGCTGCTAATTTTATTTCTTAAACCTCGATTTATAACCTGACATTTATGGTCTGTCAGTGTTGCTTGTTAACATGTATGAGTCATTTCATAGTGTTCCTCAGAGCTTAGCAGTTGCATAAGGAATCATCCTGAGCATCCTACCCCCTATATTGCTTTTTAAAATAAAGCTGTTTTAGTTAATAGGAAATATGGACCTGCCTGGGGAAATGTGAATGAGAACAAGTGCCTGGAGAGTGCCTGAATCTTTGCATTGTTGAACCTGGGCCTTGAATGCTTGTTCCACTGGTCTAGGTAGACATTAATGATCCTGTGGCATTATTTGGAGTTGAGCAATCATCCTCACCAAGCTTTCCTCCCTCAACGCTATCAAAAACTGAGTCGTTCATCACTAATCATAGGATCTTGTCATGCGTAAAATGGCTGGGGAGTTTGTTAATATAATGTCAATGCACTTTAATTATATTTCAAGCACTTTTGAGATGATTCTGACTTGATGCAGTACCTTCATGAATTGCTGTATGAATTAAAGCCTTCCTCCTTTCTTTGAACTAGAGGGAGAGGTTTGTCAGTTCTGTTTCACTTTGTTTCTACAGGGAATAATGCAACTCATTATGCCACTCCATTACATTTATGGGAACCCACGTGAAAGAAATACATCAGGTACTTGTCATTGAGTGAATTAAAAATCCTAATTTGTACTTTCCTTTGCGTTGCATTGTTATACCACTTTTACAGAATAATGGACCAGTTTTTGAGATTGGTAGGTTTTAATTGTAGGATCAAGGTATACAACTTAGCCTTCTAAGAGCATTGTATTTTGTGAGAAATGATGTTTGGCATTTTCATCATAGGATGCCATTGAGGTTTATTGTGTCACTTAATCTACCTCACAGGAAAGAAAGTCTTTGGGTTTGATTTTTCCAGCCTGTCTTTTTGTAAGATATATTGAGCAATTACCTTTAAGCTTCTAAGTGTGATACTTACTGCATGATGAGATAGCGGGTGAAATTTGTCAGCTTGTTAAATGAAGATTTTTTTCTTTTAGTACTTTTTTTCTTTGGCTAGCCTGCCATATGAAATAAGCCATTTTTTCAGAGACTAGGGTAAAACTGGATTTGGTGACACTTTGGTTAAATCAACTTAAATGATTCTCAGTGACAGCGTCCAGAATGTTATATGAGTCTTCTCGATTAAACTGCTTAGTCTAAGTATCGGCCAGCTACTCAGCTAAAAAAACTGAAGAGCAAAATAAACGTTGCATTTCTATTTTCAAAATTCACTGCAATGCCTACAGACTCTTGTACAGCTGATCCTGAGTGAACAAATTGTTTGCACACAGTATGTATTTATATCATTGCTCTTGCTAAATCATATAAAGATACTTAAGAATGGGAGTGTTATGCAATGTAATGCAGAATATAGTATTCTGCTAAGGAAAAACTGCATCCATTTAAAGCTTTAAGTTCTAATTAAGTAAAAAGCTTCAGGTTAATCAGTTTAAAATTGGCACAAACTAGAGGCTGCCTTGCATAGATTTCTGATGGCATTTCAAATGCAAAAATGTTACTATAATTTTATTAAATTATTTTAAGTGCTATTTATTTCTTTTGTCAGAAACATAATTTGTAGGAGTAAGTGCCCAGCTTAATGACAAAAGCAAGATAAAAGGTTGAAAGGCTTTCTCTGAGAATATTAGCAATGATTTATTTGTTCCTATTCTTTTATTGGTAGATTTTGTTGACTGCTAGGCTTTGTTTATTTTTTGAGATATTTTATTAGTTTCTCTTTGAAAGCTTATCTGTTTCCTCATATTTGATTCGTCGGTTTCATACCCAAATTAGCACTGTTTTATGAAGTCAGAATTTGAACCAATGGCTGCAAGTATCACACATGCTGGGCATAAAACACAAGATGATGTAAGGAGTGCTTTTTCACAAAAGAAAAACATGATACATTATTCATGACCCATTATGTTCTGTACGATGTCTTGAGATTTGACATATAGGTGTAATACTTAGCCCCTAACAAAATGGCTTCCCTTTAGGGCCAGTGCTGAGGAGAAGTGGTCTAAATAGATGTGAATGAAGATTGATTACAGGTTAATAATTTTTGAGCAAGTATGTATGTCATGTTGAACCAGCAACACTGCTGTTTGGATAAAAGCAAAATAACTGGTTGCCAGTTTTCACTAAAACTAAGTCTCAAATCTGGATCAACTTGATCTGATGCTGAATACAATACTCCAGTGTGCAGAGTTCCTTACTCCAACCTGCCCAACATAGCATCAAAGTGGAACTGAACACCTATGTCGATTAGTGTTCTTAAGCATGAAAGCGCATGGGTGAAATAAATCTAACCACGTAAAGCATTTGGGAGGCAAATTGGTTTTAAACTGAGATGGAAAATTTGCTCCAATCCAAAATCAAAATAAATTATGTCTATTTGAAATATTGATTTTTTTTTTCTCTATAAAGCTGCAAAATGGCCAAGTTACAGCAGCACCAGTACTAGTAACAGCTTTTTGTTACAAAACTCAATAATGGAGACTTGTACACATCAACTGATCAATAATTTAAAAAAAAGGGCTTCAAGCTTGTCCAAAAGCAACTATCATTGTATGGGTCCCAGCATGGATAAAGGTCACAGTTCATTCACTGTTGCGATTGGAAATGTCATAGCCCCTGCTATCCCCCATGTTGAGGGTTCCTGATCTTAAACTTAATTTTCTTAAAATAAACCATTTTTTTCCCCTTTAAGGTGTGCACACCAAGGAAACCTGAGATTCTACTGCACATCTTTTGGTAGACAAGTTGAGGATAGAAGAAACGTAAGATTATTCAGTGAAGACTCAGCAAGCCTACCCTCCCCCAAAAAATGGTGGTGTTCAAAAGGTGAAAAACTCCAAACAAAAGTTCTTATGCTACTCAAATGATTCAAGATTACAGGAAACTATCTTCTGTTTAACTTGTTCCAGGTTTTTCAAATTCTTACACTTTTTTGATTAAGGTCTCAAACTGAGAACTGAATCAAAATTGCCTGAGCTCAATTCTATTTCAGTCGGCAGAATAAAAATACATAACAGGCCAGGATACTGATCAGGAAGAGCATTGTCCCAAACTACTCAATCATTGAAGTTTGATTCTTCTACCATCTTACAAATTGTGTGTGAATGGTACAATATGAATACCAAGTAGCAACAAGTCCATTCAACTTCCCAAATCTAGCCTGGGATATGGGTCTAAACTCCATAGCTTAAACCACTCCTGAAAGGATATGGATTTTAAACTGTTAGTTCCCACAAAATAAAACTAAATGCTGCCAGCTGAAGAACTCAGAAGTGTCAAAGGCTACAGCAGCAATGATTTATTTTCCATAAACCATTGGTAAGGCTTTCATTCCATTCATCTGTAGGGCAATGTTTAATAAATATTGTGCTAACAACCATTTCCTGACACATTTATTGTGGTGTGGAGTACATCTGTTTCAGTCACATTCCCTTAAAAACAGGACTTTTGGTGCCATTGCACGATATATATATCATTTTCTTTTTATATTTGCTGATGGAATTTAAAACTAAATGTAAATGAATAGTTGAATCTGTACAATGGTTACAGCTCTAATAAGCTTATAAAGTAATTTCGCACTGACAGCTTTGCTGGAGAGTCAAATTTTTTGGAGACTGATAAAACAGAATGCATTCAGTACTGCATCAGTTTCATAAACTTTGTTTCAATTATTCATTAAGTAAATCAACTAAACCTTACAGGCATGAGCAGATTTTTTTTTGAACTATCTCTTCATCGCACATGTTGGCTGCACTTATGATGGAATCATTTGAATTTAAACACCATTATGTGGAGGTCAGCATTTCTGGATGTGAAATTAGTGAGAAAAAAATCAAATCCAACTGGTGTATGGTTACAGATAGTACTCAGACAGCATTCTACAGCTAAGTAATACTTACGGGAGGGGTATATATTAGACAAGAAGTTTTTGTGCAGGGATAGAAAACAATGTTCCGCTTAAAATTTCTGTGGCAGGAGCAACAGACTTTGTTGTCAATAATTATAAATGCTTGGGTTCTATCTCATCAAGGCAGTAAGCATCCACACATCATTATTATACAGATGCACGTGTGTGAACAATTGAGCAAAAAGTACTCAAGACCTTAAACTCTGCACCTACTGTAAATGGCTAGTAAATATTAAAAATTGATCTTTGGGATGTTTACTTCATCAAATATTTACAAGCTTACCTTGCTTCCCTGGACAAACCCTTTATACTTTCCATAGTACCAGTTACGCTTAGAAGCCGCAGTGTTCTTGGAGTTTTCAATATCCAAGATGTTGCATCAAGTTTGTCACAGATTCACACAGCATAGTACTAATACAGTTTCAAATATCAAGTTATTTTATAAATGGTAATGCAAGTTACAACAGCAAACTAATTTTGTCAATTTTGCTGAACCTCCAAACACCTCCATGCACCATAATATACAACTTCTAGCAGAGAGAGCTCTAACTTTATCATGGGTGTGAAGTCTGTGCAACTGAGCATACTGACCAACACAATTTATTGAAATGAGTACATCTACTTTCAACTAAGTTGCTCTGTAAAATGTTCTATATGCTGCAAGTCAAGAAGTTCAAGGCTTGAAAAAGGTAAGTTCATTTTCCAGTGCCACCAACTGAAAATAAATTAAGGGTCAGAGAAGCTCAGTTCACCAATTCACTCATGCCAAAATCTCAAACACATTATTGCTGAGTTGCTGTTGTGCTTTAGTGAGATACATTGCAGATCAGCACAAATCTTTGCTCCTCACTCTCTCCCAGCCTTAGTCAGAGCAATTTTGGGACCTGAGGTGAGGAAGGATGCATGTTCAAATATGAATACAGCCCGAATCTCCTAGCTGAATTGTTCCCTTGCTCTCTTCCCCACCATTGAATAGCAGGAGGAAGAGGGGAGACTCTCACTTGTTGGAGATGATCATTGCCTAGCACTTGTGTAGCACAAACATTATTTGCCACTTATCAAACTAAGGCTATATGTTGTCCAGGTCTTGCTGCATGGAGACACAGACTGAGCAGACAGTGAGCAAACTTGATTCCTTTTCATGTACTTACCATGCATGTATGTTTGATTTGCAGGGGTGGGGTGAATAATAATTTTTACTTAGGCTAAGGGGCATGTACTGGACAGTTATTTTTTTACTTGAGTTGGCAAATTCATTAGGACAGTAGGAAATGTCAGTTGCTGTAGGCTGTGTTAAGATAATGAAGAATGGATGAAAGGGCCATCTGGTTTATCAAATCTGTCAGTCTAAACTAATCAATTTTTAAAGTCTTGAATTCTTCCAATGTTTTACATTTTCTGAGGGAAATAAATAGTCATTGTTAATATTTCTAATAGAAGAAATATTTCCCCTCATTCTAAAGACTATTAGTTACAACTGTCGGGTATTCATCTTAACATTATAATATATGATGTTCAACCCAGCAACCCCAGTTCAATTTCATTGATGATGTTCTTGTGTTTCAAATTGAGGTTTATTCTTCTATGGAGTGTTCGATAATCCAAGTCCTAACATTGCAATAATTTTCAGTCTGTTACATAATCAAATGTTGGTCCAGCTTCTTAAAAAATGTTTGTTGATATAGCATTTCATGTGTCTGAGGATCTGAGGAAATATTTTTCCCCTATCTTTGTTCTTGCTTGTGGTTTGTCAAGTTTTAGCTGTCGAGGCTGGGATGATTCCAGGTTGCATCCTGCTGTGGGTTAAATTGATTAACAGTAGTTGGCACAACAGTAGAGGCACTGATAAAAGCAAAAAACTGCAGATGCTGGAAATCCAAAACAAAAATAAAAATACCTGGAAAAACTCAGCAAGTCTGGCAGCATCTGCGGAGAGGAACAGAGTTAACATTTTGAGTCCGTATAACTCTTCTAAGTAAAAATAGAAAAGAGGTGAAATATAAGCTGGTTTAAGGGGGGTGGCGGGGGGGTTAGTTCTAGGGGCACTAGAACTGTCCTCGGCATTAAGAGAAAACTTAGGACTGATTAATAGTCAATGACCATGAATGGAATGACACCAGTTTTATGTTGGACAAGGATCACACCAGGCTTGACTATGACGTGGCCAGTAATGAAATAGCCTGCTGATACTCAGTGTCAAGACATATACATCAATAATGGCTACTTAAATTAGAACGAGGATAGCACACGGGGTTGTACCCAAATGATAAATCTATGTCTTAAGGAAGAAAATGATGCAAATGCACAACTGATCATATTGAAATTCTGATGCAGGAATTGGAATAAATGATTGGTGGTTTAGTTGTAATAGAGGTACCAGTAATGAATACAGCTTCTGTACTTGGAATATTTTTGCATGGTCAATGGATTAATTAAATATAAGTTTTTTTTATTTCATGCAGTATCAGGACTTAACATTGTACTTACCGAAGGGGCAAATTTATAAATTATGCAAGTGGCACCTGATTCATTCCACGCATTCTGCAGCATGATCTAAATCTCCCATCACTAACAGTTCAATTGTGTATCATACAATGGTGAATTTTAAGTTGTCCTTCTTGTAGATTTATTAGTGCTGTGTGATTAATGATGATGTGTCAATATGCCAGTGTGATAAGCTCTCCCATGGTGTTGATGGTCAAATTCACAGATGTTTGCTGGCTTCTATCAACGTTAAAAGATTTATGTAGGACAGCCAGTTTCTCTTTCATAGACCTGTCAAGCCTGGATATATTCCTGGAAGTTTCATTGCATAAGCTCCAACCACCTCACCTATTCAAACAGCTATTTTCTTTACTATCTCTATTATTTTATAACAAGTCAACTAAACGTCTTCAAAGAATATAAGTAGAACACACAACTGCTCTTAATGGCCGAATGATTTTTCTGCTGGATTGCTCAAGACAATATTCAGGAGATTTGTCTAATTCCTGGAGACTACACAATCATGTCCAGTTGACAACCTTGTTCTCAGTCTGTTAGGAAAGTTCCATTGTATTAGTAGGATAAGGGTAGAGTTTCAACACTTGTAACACTTCCAAATTTATTTAAAAACTACATTCTGGGAATTTTTGAATGCAGCATTTAAATGTTAAGCGTTCCACTTTAAATATTGTCATTTATAAGACTTCTCTTTAAACCTTAAACATCTTTTACTTCTTCATTGATGGGATGTGGGCAAAGCCTGCATTTATTGCATATCCCTAATTGCCCTTGATGGGGGCAACTGGGTAGCTGCTAGGCCATTCAGAAGGAAATTAAGAGTCATCCGCAATGCTGTAGGTCTGGAGTCATGTATAGGCCAGACCAGGTAAGGACAGGAGGTTTCTTCCCTGGATATTAATGAACTAGTTGGACATATGTGATGATCCATTAGTTGCGTGGTCACCATTACTGATATTCGCTTTTCGTTCCAGAATTACTTACTTAACTTTAAATTCCCCAACTGCCATTGTGGGATTTGAACCTGTGCCTCTGGATCATTAGTTTAGGCCTCTGGAATACTTGCCCAGTAACAAAACTCTATGAGTATTGTTCTCCTGAACAGCATAAACAAATAATTCACATTACTGTGCTTTTTTTTTTGTCTTTTCTGGGTAGCATCTTGCATTATTCGAGAGTCACCGAACCACTGCTTATGCTGTGAGTTTACTACAGGGCAGGGCAAGGAAGCAGGCCCCAAGTCTATCTCAGGCAGAATGGGATTGGACTCCACTCTGTTGGCGTTATTCTAAACCACACGCTAACCATCTAGCTAACTGGTCCCCTTTTTTTTGTCTTTCTTGGGCTATTACCCATTGAAATAAGTGGCTAATCGTGACCATCTGTGGTTCTTTCCTTTAAATTGGGCAGAATGATTGTAGTTGTGGTTTACAGAACTCTGTTTTATTATCTGTGCGTGTATAGTAAACTGTCACCCTCTGGGACATGAGTGCAGAAATGATTCTGCATCAAGCAACGCAACTTTCTAGTTTTTAATAACATTATCATGATCAAAAAATGATGTAAAAGCTCATTATGGGGATTGTAAGAATAGTGATTAAATATACAGCAAATAATGTGATTACTTATCTGTAAAAAGCAACCAAAAGTTCCACACAAATTGTTTCATTTGTATTTTAATTAAAGTTAACAGTTAGCTACCAGCTGGTGAGGGGTTGTTGTTTGACAATCCTATCAAATCACATTTTTAAAATGTTTCAGTTCTGTAGCCTTGTTTGAATTCTATTTTGTAAAGTGCAGTCACTTTGTAAACAAAGCACTTGTGTTTCTCGATGAGAACATACTCTGATGGTGACTATCCATATATGTTAAAATGCAAGGTTCATCCAAAGGCAAAAAATATTTTCTTAACCATATAATCAATAGAAATTTGATGGTGTGAATGGTTTATTCATGCTCCATCATCAAGAATAAAATTTATGTCTTTGATTTTCCTCATAAATCAAACATATTATCTCAGTAAAACTTTAATGAAAAGTAGTAAGTGGGTATTAAAATGTTTTTCACTGGCAGGTGAAGCAAATTATGTGTCACTGAAGTGCTCTTGGATTTTTTCTGTCTTACTGTCCATTATGGTTACATTTGTGCTCATCTGGCTGTGTGTCTATTTTACCCAAGTATATGATCTAAATATTCTGTATTGTTGATGTCAAAACAAAGCACCAAACTGTTGTTTTATGGAAGTACTGTAATAGCATGTTACAGTGCATAAGATTGTAATTTAACACAGTGGGCTGCAGGTGGCTTTGCTGTATCTGCCCAATGTTTTTTTTTGCAGAAGTTAGCTATATTCTCAGTGATGCCATCACAATCATCCATATAATCAATTGTATTTGACTAGGTGAACTGTGTGTACCTGTAGCTCCATATGACTCTGCTTGAGGACTAATAAATACTGTGTTTAGCTCAGATAGTTGTGCGTTTAATGATATACAAGAGCAGCCTCTTGGAGAATTAGTTCCAGATATCTGCGTTTAAGCTGATCGATTGTGGTGTCATGTAGTACCAGAGAGTGAAAATATCTCAATTTTCCTTTTATGCTGGGAATGAGACCTCATTCCCAAAAGGAAACCAACAGCTTAGGGAAGTAACAGCTGTTTATTCTCTCAAAGCTGTTGTACCCACAAGTGTAAAGAGAGGGAGACAAACATGATTAGCTTCTAGCAATGCCAAGGACAGGCAAATGGTGGGCAGTTATCATGGGTCAAAAGCTATAATTAAGTTATGTTTAGTTCCCCCTTCTTCTCTCATCCCATTTTAATGTTTTTTTTTGTTTTTGCACACTTAATCAATGACAGTCAGCATGGTTTTGTTAATTGGAGGTCATGTATGATCAATTTGATTGAATTTTTCGAAGAAGTGACCAGGTGTGTAAATGAGGGCAATGCATTTGATGCAGTCTACTTGGACTCCAGCAAGGCTTTTGATAAGGTCCTGCATGGGAGACTGATAACAAGGCAAGAGCCCATGAAACCCAAGGCAATTTGGCAAATTGGATCCAGAATTGGCTGAGTGGCAGGAAGCAGAGGGTGGTGATGGTCGAGGGGTGTTTTTGTGACTGGATGCCTGTGTCCAGTGGGGTTCCACAGGAATATGTTGAATGTAGGAGGGTTGATCAGTAATTTTGCGGATGACATGAAAATTGGTGAGTTGGTAAATAGGAGGATAGCCTTAGATTACAGGAGGATATAGATGGGCTGGTCAGATGGGCTGATCAGTGGCAAATGGAATTTAATCCGGATAAGTGTGAGGTGATGCACTTGGGCAAGACAAACAAGGCACAGGAATACATGATGAACGGTAGGACCCTGGGAAGTACCGAGAATCAGAGGGACCTTGGTGTACATGTCCACCGGTCCCTTAATGTAGTAGGTAGATAAGGTAGTTAAGGCATAGGGGATACTTGCCTTTCTTAGCCGAGGCATAGAATATAAGAGCAGGGAGGTTATGCTGGAACTGTATAAAACGCTGGTTAGGCCACAGCTAGAGTATTGCGTGCAGTTCTGGAATCTGCATTATAGGAAGGATGTGATTGCACTAGAGAGAGTGCAGAGGAGATTTACTAGAATGTTGCCTGGGCTGGAGAATTTTAATACGTGGAGAGATTGGATAGACTGAGGTTATTTTCCTTGGAGCAGAGGAGATTGAGGAGTATAAAATTATGAGGAGCATAGATAGGGTAGACAGAAAGGAACTTTTCCCTTTGGTGGAGGGATCAATAACCAGGGGGCATAGATTTATGGTAAGGGGCAGGAGGTTTAAAGGGGATGTGAGGAAGAATTTTTTCACCCAGAGGGTGGTGGGAGTCTGGAACTCACTGCCTGAAAGAAACCCTCATAACATTTAAGAAATATTTGGATGTGCACTTGTGATGCCATGGCATACCAGGCTGTGGGCCTAGTGCTGGAAAATGGGATTAGAATAGTTAGGTACTAGTTTGACTGGCGCAGACTCGATGGGCCAAAGGGCCTTTTTCTGTGCTATAGACTCTATGACTTTTCTCTAATCAAGACCATAGACAGCCGAGCCTGCATGTATGGTGCTCTTATGTAGGCTGTTTGGACGCTAGATATACTGGTATATTTTTGATTCCCTTTTTCTCACTTGTATTGTTTTCCTGTCACTCTAATTTTTCTTTTTCATGTAGAACAGCCCTATCAGGCCACCTTTTGTTACAGACTACACCATATTTGTGGGAGTCGCACAATCCCGTGTATGTGTAGAACACCCTAGAGGTTGGGATATTCCTAGTTTGGAGAACTGGCTAATTTCCCATACGTGATTTGTCTTTGTGTTTTTGTGGGTGCGTGGTGTTCAGTTTTGCCATAGCAGAACAATGTACAATTGTTTTAAATCAAACCTGCAAGCTTGCCAATGGTGGGGTTTCTTCCTCTGCCAGCAGCAGATGACATAAACATTTGTATTGCAATCATGGAAATTACTGGCCCAATTGTCACTTCATTGGCCTTCTAGAACTTTGTCTAGAATGGCTAATGGATAGGGCAGGGGCAAACAATTTGAAGGATTATGCGCTTGAGCAACAGTTCTGGCTGTGTTTATCTATTGGGGGTGGGTGGTATTTTCTAGGTCTGTGTGGGATGAGTTAAATCTTCTCTTATGCTGCTACAAATAAAGGTAATTTTCATGACCTTCATTCAGTTCTGCTCGGAGTGTTGCCTACTCAGCATTCCCAGGGACCATGAAAGTTTTGGTGTTGTCAGTTACATAACGAGGCACTCTTGAGTCAAGGGCTGATATATAGATCTACTGCAGCATAATAGGGTGGTCCCCGAGAATCTCTTCCCTGGATATTCCTTTAACCTGGAGCAAACACAACTTTGACTTTTTTTTTGACATCCTTAATGTGGAAAAAATCAAAGGGCATTTCAGAGGAAAAAGGTGATGATTGCCAAATGTTTACAGGGGCAGGAGTGAACTTAGGGGAGGTGACAAAAGCTTTATAGGTATGAGTTTTCAGGATAAAAACAAAAAAACTGCGGATGCTGGGAATCCAAAACAAAAACAGAATTACCTGGAAAAACTCAGCAGGTCTGGCAGCATCGGCGGAGAAGAAAGGGTTGACGTTTCGAGTCCTCATGACCCTTCGACAGAACTTGAGTTTGAGTCCAAGAAAGAGTTGAAATATAAGCTGGTTTAAGGTGTGTGTGGGGGGCGGAGAGAGAGAGAGAGAGAGAAGTGGAGGGGGTTGGTGTGGTTGTAGGGACAAACAAGCAGTGATAGAAGCAGATCATCAAAAGATGTCAACAACAATAGAACAAAAGAACACATAGGTGTTAAAGTTGGTGATATTATCTAAACGAATGTGCTAATTAAGAATGGATAGTAGGGCACTCAAGGTATAGCTCTAGTGGGGGTGGGGAGAACATAAAAGATTTTAAAATATTTAAAAATAATGGAAATAGGTGGGAAAAGAAAAATCTATATAATTTATTGGAAAAAAAACAAAAGGAAGGGGGAAACAGAAAGGGGGTGGGGATGGGGGAGGGAGCTCAAGACCTAAAGTTGTTGAATTCAATATTCAGTCCGGAAGGCTGTAAAGTGCCTAGTCGGAAGATGAGGTGTTGTTCCTCCAGCATGAAGCAGCACCAAAGTAATCATCGATATACTGGAGAAAGAGTTGTGGAAGGGGGCCCACATGGGCCCCAGCTATACCTGTCTCTTTATGGGGTATGTGGAACATTCCTTGTTCCAATCCTACTCCGGCCCCCTTCCACAACTCTTTCTCCGGTACATCGATGATTACTTCGGTGCTGCTTCATGCTCTCGTCGGGACTTGGAAAAATTTATTAATTTTGCTTCCAATCTCCACCCCTCCATCATTTTCACGTGGTCCATTTCTGACACTTCCCTTCCCTTCCTTGACCTCTCTGTCTCAATCTCTGGTGATAGACTGTCCACCAATATCCATTACAAACCCACCGACTCCCACAGCTACCTCGACTACAGCTCCTCACACCTCGCTTCCTGTAAGGACTCCATCCCATTCTCTCAGTTCCTTCGCCTCCGTCGCATCTGTTCCGATGATGCTACCTTCAAAAACAGTTCCTCTGACATGTCCTCCTTCTTCCTTAACCGAGGTTTTCCACTCACGGTCGTTGACAGGGCCCTCAACCGTGTCCGGCCCATCTCACGCATCCGCCCTCACGCCTTCTCCTCCCTCCCAGAAACATGATAGGTCCCCCTTGTCCTCACTTATCACCCCACCAGCCTCCGCATTCAAAGGATCATCCTCCGCCATTTCCGCCAACTCCAACATGATGCCACCACCAAGCACATCTTCCCTTCATCCCCGCTATCGGCATTCCATAGGGATCGTTCCCTCAGGGACACCTTGGTCCACTCCTCCATCACCCCCTTCTCCTCAACCCCCTCCTATGGCACCACCCCATGCCCACGCAAAAGATGCAACACCTGCCCTTTCACTTCCTCTCTCCTCACCGTCCAAGGGCCCAAACACTCCTTTCAAGTGAAGCAGCATTTCACTTGCATTTCCCCCAACTTAATCTACTGCATTCGTTGCTCCCAATGTGGTCTCCTCTACATTGGAGAGACCAAACGTAAACTGGGCGACCGCTTTGCAGAACACCTGCGGTCTGTCCGCAAGAATGACCCAAACCTCCCTGTCACTTGCCATTTTAACACTCCACCCTGCTCTCTTGCCCACATGTCTGTCCTTGGCTTGCTGCATTGTTCCAGTGAAGCCCAACGCAAGCTGGAGGAACAACACCTCATCTTCCGACTAGGCACTTTACAGCCTTCTGGACTGAATATTGAATTCAACAACTTTAGGTCTTGAGCTCCCTCCCCCATCCCCACCCATTTTCTGTTTCCCCCTTCCTTTTGATTTTTTTCCAATAATTTATATAGATTTTTCTTTCCCCACCTATTTCCATTATTTTTAAATATTTTAAAATCTTTTATGTTCTCCCCACCCCCACTAGAGCTATACCTTGAGTGCCCTACTATCCATTCTTAATTAGCACATTCGTTTAGATAATATCACCAACTTTAACACCTATGTGTTCTTTTGTTCTATTGTTGTTGACATCTTTTGATGATCTGCTTCTATCACTACTTGTTTGTCCCTACAACCACACCAACCCCCTCCACTTCTCTCTCGCCGCCCCCCCCACACACCTTAAACCAGCCTATATTTCAACTCTTTCTTGGAATCAAACTCAAGTTCTGTCGAAGGGTCATGAGGACCTGAAACGTCAACTCTTTTCTTCTCCGCCGATGCTGCCAGACCTGCTGAGTTTTTCCAGGTAATTCTGTTTTTGTTATGAGTTTTCAGGAGGCTTGTAAAAATGGTGAAAGCAGCTCAAAAAGAGGGTTACAAACTTTGGGTGGAATCAGTTGAAGGTTTGGAACAGTTGGAAGGTGAAACAGAAAGAAAAGAGGTTGGGGCCTGAAAGGTATTAGGAATCCAAATTAATTTTCATTATAAATCATGCATGTAAACAAGTTACACAGTACTTTATCCTTTACAAAGAAATTCCGTTCTTGAGCAATTTAAGACTGGATTGCTATTTATGAATAACTTTTTATAGCCCATTTCATATCGGTCCATTGTCTTGCTGCTTACGTCGGTTTCTACTTAACTACGGATACTCAAGTACTGCCTAATGTCTGTTTAAATAATCAAGTATTTAGCTCAAGAGTTCAAATTAATGTAAAAGTCTCCCCAGATTCAGGTCCTGCTGGCTCCTGATGGATCCAAGAAGCTTGTGTAACGCTGTTGTGATTTAATTGTGTGGGTGTGTGTGTCTGTGGGGTTGGTTTAATCTCTGCTAATTGTCTGTCATCACACAATTCACCAGAAAAATAATACTGTTTTTTTGTTGAAGTGCTCTTTACTATTGACTTATCATTACCGTTGGGTTCTATCATCCTCTGCGATTAGCTTTTTAGTTATGTGGTGGGTCTCTTGGCACCGGCTGCATTTTTGCACTCCTCCTGTTTCTTCTCCTTTCAGTATTCTGAAGCATAATTTTACATTAACAACATAAATCATCTGTGCTGTGTAGTACACAGAGCCATGTGTTTTCTGTTATTGATTCACCATGCTAATTGGTTGAAAGCCTTGAAGTGGAAAGGCTTGAGCAACATCAATTCTGGTAATATTGACAGCACTGTTTAAGATAATTGTTATGTCCATTTTTTAAAAAGAAGTTTTTTTTCTTTGAAGCATGTGCTTTGCCTCTTCAGACTTTATTTTTTAAGGATGCACTTTTAATTAATGTACTTTAATGTCCAAGGTTTACAGTCGCGGTGTTTTGGGGAAATTCAGAATGGCAACTTATCCCCATGATTTATATATATATAGTAAAGCTTGTTATGTAAGCATCAGCTGGGATAAGCACCACCAACTCAAAAGGTGATTGACCAGAGTAACCTGCCCATGATAATCTAGCTGTTAATGATGCCTTTTCTTTGCAAAGCACCTAAGTAGTCTTTGACAGATGTGCTTTTCTAGCTCTTTTTCCCACTCAACACATTATATATGGTATGGAAGGAACATTCCTCGACTGTTGGCTGTAATTACAGTACAACTGCAATCATCCATGCTCCAATTATCTATCTCCCCCATTATCAACAAGGATTTCCATGGGACAGAACTCTGTGATGGATGTGAGCACATTGCATCTGCTTACTCATCCTGTACAACTTAAATCACCTTCACAGCTCTAGAAAAAAGTAATTTGTTTTGTTGTGTTTAAGGTATCATACATGTTGATTCAAAGTTTGAGGACTCTATTATCTGCCAATTTCCATTATTTACCAGGGTCTCCTTCCATGAGTGCAGTATTTTGTTCTGAGCAAATGTAATCTGGTCTCATCTGTACCATACATTGATAGATTAATTCATACTAATATTGGACCCAAATGACAGACTTTCAACTTTGCCAGGAGCAATGGAAAAAAATTGAAGGCAATTGAAAGGATAAAAGTAACTTAAGTTAGAGGCTACCTTTTTTTGTACAAAAAAAAGTTTAGCAGCATTTCCCACGTAGAGACTCCTGTAGACTGTTACTTGGCTTTTGACCTTTGCAGTGTGAAATCCAGAAATTCTTCCAGCTTTTAAATTATAGTTCTTCGTAGGAGTTGAGTGGAGAAGTCACCTTTCTTAACAACTTGATCTCTTAAGTCCCAAGTTCAAATTCTGCCAATTTAAGTCAGACATGGGGCAGAAGCAGTTTAATGGCTTTTAAGCAACATGCACTATATTTAAGCTGGTTGCAGTTTTATTTTAGTCTGAGTCAGAAAATCAGAGTAACAGATGGAGTTAGATAGCATTTGGTGCTGTGTAAGTCTGCTTGCTGATTATGCAGTTTTCTTCAGGGCAATTTTGGGAGCTCTAAAGTAAATGATCTGTAATATCTCCCATATGACATATGGGATCAGCGGGGGGCCACTGACGGTAGATGTGTAATGGGAGGTGATTTCATGATGGATGTGCCGATGGCAGTGTTTTTACCATTAACACTTGTTAGTCAAACTATTACTGTTGTGTGAGAAGTCTACTAATTGAGCTGTACAAAAATTGGGTGGGGAGCATTGAAAAATGAGGTGAAATTTTGAGAATTGATCAAAGTGGTTGAGTGGAAATAGAATAAGCAGAAAAAGAGCACAGATGGGTAAGGATAGACAGCAGAGAGCAAAAGATGGCGGCAAGAAAGAAAATCGGATTCTGTCTGCTTTGCTGTTGATTATGGGTAATTTGTTATTGCTCAGAAGGTGTTTTTTGAACCCTTACACTGTTAGATTTAAAACTTAGTTAAAATGAGAAGAGAAATTGGGCTCATGTCTACATTACAATCTACAGAGAAACTTAAGTGAGAGCTCCAAGAACTCCTGAACTTGATCAGCCTGACTCAACTCTTTGACTCCATTTATTCTATCTGTTACGTGCCCCATTTCATAATTCTCTTACCCCAATTTCTGTGGGACTTCTTAATGGCTTACTTTTCCATTTACTCTACAGGCAGCTTTCACTCTCTTTTTTTCCTCTAAGTGGATCCCTGGGAATGTTTATTTATTTGCAGTTACAGTCTCCAAAGGCTTGAGGGAATTTACTTAGCAGTTTCACATCAACTTTATAACGGTTTTCCAAGTTTCTTCCCTTTATCTAATCATGCATGGTTAGTAATTATTTTTGCATCAATAAGTATCTATTGTTGGAGCTTGACAATTTATATTTGTGATCAAAAGGTACTTTGAAAATGTAAGCATTTATGCAAATATGCAGTAAATGCAAAAATTGTAACTAACTCAAATCTTTGTTTTACTGTACCCAATTTAACTTCCACTGGTTTGTGTGTTTGTTTACATGTGCAGTATATATTTAATCACAGTGGGGAATTTTGAGTTAAGTACCCGGTTCAGGAAAAAACGTTATCATTTTGAGTAAGTGGAAGTTTGCATGTTTGAGTGATTTGATGCCTGAACTCCCATGAACCGAGAGCCAGTTATGTACCTTTCAAGTGTAATCAGCTGTAGCATTCTCAGCAAATGCATCTCGAATTCTACACTTATTTGAGAATGCAAGGATTTTGCTTCAGAATGAGATGAGTTGCCTGTTTACCGTAGAATGTCACTATGTTTTGAGAGATGATGGGATCCCATGTATGCTTAATTTGGGTTTAGCTGTTCATTGTCCATGGGAAGGAGAGAAACTGATCTTCAATGTTATTTATTAAGTAGTTTTGACATAATTACCTCTACAAGAGGTGACAGTTGCACTGCAGCCTGGATAAAAAGCTTAGAAGGAACTACTTACTTCACCGAGTGATTCTCTTAGAAGGGAGCTGCTTGCCTTTCTGTTGGAGCAAAATACCTGGAACTGAGACAAGATGTGACAAAGCTCTATATTAGGTGGTTATGGAATGCGGAAATAATGGAAGGCTGCACTAACCAAGCTTGAAAGCTTGACATTCCAGAAAGTGACTATAAAATGAAAGCATAATCCCATTTCAGTTACCTATCGTAACAGCACAACAGATGTGTCAGACTGTGATGTTGGGTATTGAGTTAGTGTTAGGAAACTGTTTAAGTTATATTTGTATTTGTCTGTGTTAGAAATTAAGCTGTAGCTTTAAGGTTAAGTTGAATTTATGTTTTTCTATTTGTTGGTTAAAAGGTGAAGCCTGGGATCTAGTTTCATTTTTGAGTGGAGACAACAAGTCTCAGGCTTTGTGTGTCTGTATTCTGATGAGATTTTTACGACTCTTGAAAAGAAGTTAAAAGGCTAAAAAAAAACTGCCATTGCTTAGCAACAGGGGCCCAGAGAGAGGGACCCACAGAGAAAACGAGAAAAGCAGTTTCAGGTCAGTAGAAACCAGGATTCCAGAGAGGCGGGACAGATAGCAAGTCTCAAACTAAAGTTGAAGCTAGCTGCCAGGAGCAGCTAGACAAAGAGGAAGCTGCAGGAGCAGGTTTCAGAAACTGAAGAAGAAAGTCCCCAAATCCAGGGGAGTGAAACAAGAAAGATCCCTAGAGGACAGCCTAGCCAAAAGACCAGGACAGGAATCTGCAAAAGGCCTTGTTCTGTGGAAGTGGTGGAAGTAAGAAGCAGAGAGGAAATCTTCAATCTTAAAGGGAGAAAGCTGCAGGATGCAGATTTAAAGCAATATAGACGTGCAAGAAGCTGGAAGATCTGTAACTCTTTACTCTGAGCATATGAAGCAGTGGTGTTCTGTTGGCACGGCTGAATCGGCGAGAGAGAGTGCGTGGAAGGAAGCTTGAACACACGTGGCAATCCAGGGGAGAGGAACATTGGAAGGAGAGTTCGAAACCCTGGAGGTGGACCCTTGCGGAAGGTGTCTGAGAGAGAGCATCGTTTAGGAGAAGATTCCAGAGTAAGTTCTTCAAGAGTGGAGATTGGTAACTCTCGTGTGAAAGGCGGAGTTCAGTGAGACCTGTGGGCACATGGTGGAACAAGTGTCTGGGGGGAGTTTTGGAGAGATCCAGAGCGAATGTTTGGAGTGGCCTCTGTCACTTGTTTTCAGAGTGTGGTGTACCTGACCACAGATTGCCTATTGGTTTACATGGACTGCACATTTACTGTGGACAATAGAGTACAAAATAGCTTTTGCAACTTGTGTTATCCTTACAAATCTGTATATATCTGGAAAGGTTTAGTTGTGGGTGAGAGAGTATTGTAATATGGTTCATCTTTTCTTGTTTAATAAATGTTTTATTCTTTTGTTAGAAGTTCATCAGCTGACTCCTATGACTCTGTTCAGTAGTCATTCTCCACATATCTAAACAAAAAAATAAAAGTTAGGATCTACCAAGCCAGGTTCCACCCTGGGATCAGGCTTGTCCAGTAGAAACATCAGCTGGGATCATAACACTAGAATAATTTCACGTTGTACTCATGAGTAATAGCATTTAAAGCTGAGAATTCTATCGCAGGTTAGTAGCTGAGGTGATGTAAAATGCATGTTTTGCAACAGGGAGGTAAATATTTTCCGAGGTCATAGACTTGCTACTGTCACTGATTGGTAATTATAAATTCATGCCAAATTCTTTGAACTAGTTCATTTTTAAAAAGAAAAACATTGCTGTTGCACGCACTTCATCTCAGTGCGCATTAGAAGCAGCACCGAGAAGGTTCACTCGATTCATTCCTGGAAAGAAGGGCTTAACCAAGAAGAAAGGTTGAACAGGTTAGGCCTATACTCGTTGAGTCTTGAAGAATAAGTGGTGACCTTACTGAAACATATAAGGTTCCGAGGGGACTTGATAGGGTAGATACCTGGAGGACTGTTTCCACTTGTGGGGGAGACTAGAACTAGGGACACAGTTTAAGAATAAAAGGTCCCCCTTTTAAGACGGAGATGAGGAGAATTTTTTTCTGAGGGCTATTAGTATGTGGTATTCTCTTCCCCAGAAAACAGTGAGGCTAGGTGTTTGAATTTACTCGAGGCAAAGTCGGACAGATTTTTGATAGACAAGGGAGTTGAGGGTTATGGGGATCAGACAGGAAAGTGAAACAGAGACCACAACCAGATCAGTCATGATCTTTGTGAATGGCAGAGCTGGCTCAAAGGGTCAAATGGCCTACTCTTGCTGCAAAGTCCTATGTCCCTATGTGTCACTTCCTAGAACTTGTTTCCCATCATGCTTCATTGATTTACTTTTACTCCTCTCTGTAGGAATTCCTCTGCAATTCCCAAATTGTGAACACCCTCTTGTCGCTCACAAACCCCAGGCTGCATTACCAGTGCTCCCAGACCCATATACTGCACCCTATGCTGCTGGATTCCAGTGCTCGGTGATCCCTTTGATGGATTAGACAGGAGTATGTGGGGGGAAGTCATGCTTGATGGTCCAAAAGGGGCAAGAACGGTTTAGGTTTTTTTTGTCTGAGCCTTCCCACAAGGCTGCTAGATGCTGCTCCCCAATAATACTATGTCCTAATAATCTTCCATAATCAGTTCACACTGGTTTTCCCACTACCCCAAACTTAGGTAAAAGCTCCAAGCATCCTGAGTACTCCTGGACTCAAGAATAGCCCTACACCTCTCTGTTAGGCTTCCTACCCCCAATCCCATGTTACAGACCCCTACCTGGCGCTTACAAATCCTAGGCTGCATTATCTGCATCCCTACCCCTTGTACTGCTCCTTATTCTCCCTGATATTCTTTCCATCACCAAGACCAAGCATTTACATCTCCCTAAAATTGCCTATCTTCATGTCTCCCACAGTTCATCTGCTGGGAAACCCTCATCCATGGTTTTTTTTAAAAATTTCTAGACTTGATCATTTCAATACTCTCCCACCTTGCACCCACTCGAAACTTGAGGTCATCAAAATGCTGCTGCCTGTATCCTAACTCGCATAAGTCTCGTTCTTCATGACCGCTGTGCTCTCTACATTGACTCCCAGTCTGGCAAGGCTCAGCTTCAAAATTCTGATCCTTTTTTTCAAAACCCTCCATGGCCTTGCCATTCCTTTTCTCTAACATACTCCAACCCTACAGCTCTCCAAGACATCTGAAATTCTGGCCTCTTTCGTGTTCTCAATTTTCATTGCTGCACCATTGGTGGCCAGGCCTTTGGTTGTTAGACTGCAAGCTAAGCTCTGGAATTTCCTCCATAAGCCCTTCTGCCTCTTTACCACTCCTTCTTCCTTTGAGATACTCCTTAAAATCTGCCTCTATTACCTGTTCTTAGTGTCAAATTTGGCTTAATGATTTCTCCTTGAAGCCCCTCGAGACTTTTTACTAGGCTAAAGGTGTTATATTATTGCAATTTGTGGATCCTAGAACTGTACACTGTTCTTTCTCACTGCTAACACATCCCAGGATCTCCTTGCCCACTTACTCCAGGACTACACAAAAGGTTCAGAGAACCGTTCTTTGCAATGCTCTGAAACCCTTTTTCCAGTGCTCCTTGACCCTGATTCCTTTCAAACTTTGATTATAGAATTGAATACTTGAAGATGCTAGTTTACCTTTCCAGTGTACACACCACCACTTCTAATGCTGGTAAATTGGTGTCCCAAGCTGGAAGCCTATTCTCTAGAAAAGTGAAGACTTAAGGGGTGACTTAAAGGAAGTCTTTGAGATTATGAAAGGGCTTGATAGGATAGACATGCACAGTAGAAAAGATGATACCACTTGCAGGGGAGACCAGGATGAGAAGCTGTGAATGTAAGATGGTCACTAATAAACCTAGTAGGGAATTAGGAGAGACAACTTTACACAGAGAATGGTTAGAATGTGAATGTCTCTACCATAAGCAGTAGTCAAGGTGAATAGCATAATTGCATTTAAGGGAAAACTGGATAAATGCATGAAGGAGAAAGGAATAGAAGGATATGTTGATAGGCTTTGGTGAAGAAGGGTGAAAGGTGTGGAGCATAAATGCTGGCATTATCTTGTTTGGCCAAATGACCTGTTACTGTACTGAAAATACTTTGAAACAATGTATAATATATAACACCCTTGTTTTAATAAACCTGATTTATTCTGAACAACATTATTTAAATAAAAGCAAAATACTGCACATGAAATAAAAACGAAAGGCTAGAAATACTCAGCAGATATGGCAGCATCTGTGGTGGGATAAACAGAGTTGAATATGACTTTTTTGGGGTTCTGAGAAACAGTTATTTTCGATTCTAAAGGTTAACTCTGTTTCTCTCTCTACAGGTGCTGGCAGACATGATGATGAGTATTTCTGTCACTTTCAGCTTTTATTTGCACCATGTAAATGTTTGCGTGAGCATCAGTATCCATTTGCACTGCATCTCTGTACATCTGTTTTGTGGACAGTCTTGCAAGTAATCGTCTCCTATTTCCCCGCCCCTCCCTTCCCCCACCTCTTCACCCTCTCCCGACCAATGTTTGCCTTTCATAGCTCAAAAGGAACAAAAATAATGTCTCGGCATGTGGTATAATATAGTAAATAACTATACAATGTCACCTTAGTGCAACAGTACATTTACATCTTTTTCATATCCTGTGGTTATTTGCATATCTCTGTGGACCCTGAATCAATTTGAGTATGAATATGAAGTAAATTGTAGCAGAACATTTTTGTTATAATGACAACAGTAGTAGATTTTATTCTACTCAGGATTATTGTAGAATTTCTGCACCAGAATCAAAAGTGTAGTCAAATTTATGTTTGTTTTAAGAGAACACTTCTGCAAATTTGTGTACTTTCAAACCTACATTGTGAAGATGTGAACTATGTTGAAATGCATCCTTACGTCAGCCTGATATTTCAAAAATGACACTTGTTCTTCTTCCTCCCCAACAAGTAGCTGATAGTTGAATTTTACAAACATAATGCCTCATTAAAAAGAAGGCAATATTTTGATTTTGTTTTTCTCTACATCTTCGTGGTACATAAAGCATTGCATTCTTAAATGGAAGAAGTGAACACCAGCAAAGCTGTTTGACTTGAGTTGAAATGAATAGCATTATTAACTTATTCATTTGGCATTTGGAGATTGTAATGTTTCTCCCATTGCTTTCTTGTGTTGAAGGGATGGAGGGGAAAGGTCACGCCACCGAGCTCCAAGAAATGCAAGAATGACAGCCCCATCACTGGGACGTTTTGTTCCCCGGTAAGACCGATCGGTTAACTGTCTGTTTATAAGTTCGGTGCCTGTTGAAATGTATTTGCAGCATTCGTTCGAAGATAATGGAGCTGCATGAGTGCAGTTGACTGTGATTGGCAGACAACTTGAATGATTGAGAATTAATTTGAATGTTTCAATCAGATTTTCTCCTGGATGCCAACCCACTGTATGACTCTTAAGTTCAATATTTTGGTAATAATTTTCAAATTTTTTTTCTTTAATTTTCTCTCCTCTCTAGACCAATGGATCCCCTCTCTCTCTTCTTCCCTAACCTCTCCCCATACCTATTAAAATTAAATAGGCAGCTTGAGTATCCAATTCAACAGATCTCTTGCTGTGGGAGAGATTGTGGGGAGCGGATGAAGAGTACATTGAACAAAAAAAAAATCCATTTGAGTCACATACTTCCATCTTCCCCTTTTAAATCCTTACTTTACATGAGACATGGTGATATAACGATGGTGTACAGACATGCTCTACTGGAGAATGGCAGGATTTTGGTTTCCATCTCCAATTTGTTTGTATTTCAGAGATCAGGCAATATCCCACAGTGAAAGAAGAACATTCCAAGCTGAAGTAAAATGAAGGGTTACGATAGGGGAGTTTAAACATTTTTTCACACTGTTGTCTTGTGAAGTAGTTGTAGAGAAATTTATAAAATATTTTGGCTATCAACAAATTCATCAAGTTAAGGTGGAAATGTGCTACTGTACAAGGGGACTCATAAGCTGTCAGCAAAATGAACCCCACAGCTGCTCTTGCATGAGATGTGCTGCTTTATGCAGCCTCTGCATGACATTGCATTTCATCTTCCCATTCTGAAATGTGATGGGAGACCTGAAGTATATTTTCAAAATTTGGCTTTCTAAGCCTTTCCCCTGTCCCATCCAGACTGGAAGCGGGTGATGTAAAAGACGTAAAGTCTGTCAAATAATTAATTGCATTGTAAAATTCAGTCATTGTATGTAACGAATTGCTGCTCATGGTGAAAAGAATTGATGATTTTTGTAAAAATGTTATGGCACTTTTGTATTTGAGTGAATATTTTACTTTCTGCAGGCGATTTCTGCTGCCCGAATACCTTCCTTACGCAGGCATCTTCCACGAACGAGGACAGCCTGGATTAGCCACTCATTCCTCTGTTAATAGAGCCTTGGCAGGTAAACATTATTTGTGTCTGCTGGGACCTCATTAACAAACAGGTCAAGAGATGTTTCCTCACATTCCAGAGAAAGAAATGTCACCTTACATTGTATAATAATTGGGGGTGGCCAGTAACCCAATAGTTTTGGCCTGTAAGGAATGTATTCTCATTATGCAACATGTCTAATAGGTCAGCATCTCCTATTTTTGGCAGATCTAGTCTAGTTCTGTCTGTTCCATTTTAAAATTTTTTTCCCTACTCCTCAACTCTCTTCAAGAAGTATTTACTTTTTCCCCAAAGTCGGTTGTTTTCAGGCCACTCTAGTTGCTGCTCATGACTCAATGAGCAACAGACAAGCAATTGTGTTTTTGGTTTATTCACCCTCCAGTTTACACTTGCTTTGCTTTTATCATTTATTTCATATCATTCAACTAGGAGAGTGAGTCATTATTCAAGATGTCCCAAGCAATTGACTGCATCCTACTTTGTATTAATGCAGCAATGAACCTAGCGAACTTTTTAATGCAGCATATGTTCTTTTTGTGAGTATTATTGAAGCTGCAATAGTGCTTATCCTCTAGTCACATGATGACTATTTCTGCTCAGCCATCTGTCCATTAGTAAACTCAAGTTATTGTCAGTTTTGCAAGTGAGATTTCTGAGATACAGTTTGTCATTTCTGGAGAAAGTATGTTAGTGAGCCTTCTGAATGCCATTGTTGGTCACTG
Source organism: Carcharodon carcharias (assembly GCF_017639515.1). Classification (NCBI taxonomy): domain Eukaryota; kingdom Metazoa; phylum Chordata; class Chondrichthyes; order Lamniformes; family Lamnidae; genus Carcharodon; species Carcharodon carcharias. The sequence goes on from NC_054476.1 coordinate 74,200,438, forward strand.
AGCCCTCTGTAACAATGTCTATTGTAAAGAACATTTTTTTTATTTTTCTTGGACTGTGACTTTTAAGATTGGACTGTGGCTTTAAAAGCCTACATTGGCCGCAATTTAAGCAGGAAGAGAAAATCTACAATGTTGTTACTTCCTGGAACAGCGTGTGCCAGGTTGGACGATGGCGCTGGAAAGGTCATGGTTTAAGAGAGAACTGCCTAGCAACAGTGTTTGATTGGCAGGTGACCAGGGCTTTATGACAGCAGTAGCCAGCAGAAGGATCCTAACCTGCCAAGAGGAAAGACCTAGGAACCTCCCCCTCTCCTGTGTTTTTGGTAAAACTCCAATAATCCTGCCATAGTAATTAGCTGGCTATCCCTCACATCTCTGTATCCTGTTTTTTGAGAAAAGGAGAGAAATCACTGGTAGAGACATTAAAAGCAGGTTTTCAACTAGTAAACTGCAGGCTGGAAGTGCTGAAAGATCACCTTGAGTGTCAGCAGCACAAGTCTGCAGGGAACTTGGGAAGACTTCAAGCAAAATCAACTCATCTAACCCTGTACTCCGGATTGGTGCTATCAAACTGTTTTTACCTCACCCTTAAAATCATTGTTCTGTGTGTCTTATGTGTGTGTATTTGTGTATAAGGGTTAAAAATTGGTAAAGTTAAATGAGTTAGCAGTTCATATTTCTTTTGTCATTGGTTAAAAACAATTTGTTTAATAAACAGTTATTTACTTGTTAAGTTTACAAACCTGGTGCTCGTATTCTGTTAATCTAAATTAAATTACACAGGTAAAATTGGGGCAATTTGGTGGCCAAATTGAACTTTCTCTCATTTGTCATGGCTTGGGGAACAGTGGGGCTTGACATTACACCACATTATCCCCAATGAGTCGTGACAAAGTTCAGGGACTCGTCCAGGATATTTTGGAACAAAAGACAACGACAATTTGGGTGTAGATTTAGTCAGTAATAAAAGTTAAAAGGAAACACCAGGTTTGTACTATCAAAAGTAAGATGGCACTGGAAACTGCTAAAACCTTCCTGCAAGTGGAAGACATATCCTTGACAATTTTACAAGGGATCCCAAAAGCCAGGTTAATCGAATTGGTAAGTAAATTAAAATTAGGATTACCTGCCAAAGCTAGGAAGGCAGAGATAATCAAGGAGATAGCACAGCATGTAAAACTGGAAGGAATACCTGAGAGACTGAGTTCTCCAAGGGGTGATCCATTGGAATGGGCTAAAACTCAATTGCAATTTTTAACAATTGGAATGCAAGACAGCAAAAAGAGACAGAGCATTCCAAAGGGAACAGGTGTAATTCCAGGCAAGAGAGAAGGATAAAGAAAGGGAATACCAGCTTAAAATGCTGGCAGTTAAACAAGACACATCAGTAGGTGAGGCAGCACTTATATCCAGATCAGAATGCAGTGAGGAGATGTTTAAGTTTGGACAGGCTCTTCGAAAATTTGAGGAAAGGGATGTTGAAGCATTCTTTATTTCATCTGAGAAAATAGCTAAACACATGAACTGGCCAAAGGAAAACCGGACATTGCCCATGCAAAGCAGAGTAGAGCACAGGGAATTTATGCTTCACTGTCAGAGGAGGTTTCTAGGAATTATGATGTTGTAAAACAGGCCATTTTGAATGCATATGAATTGGTCCCTGAAGCATACAGGCAAAAGTTTCAAAATTTAAGGAACCAGTCTTGGCAAACTTACATTGAATTTGAAAGGCTTAAACAAATTAGTTTTGACAGTTGGATACGAACATTAGGAGTTGAAACCATCTATGAAGTTCTCAGAGAGATCATTCTCTTGGAAGAGTTTTTAAAACGCGCTACTTTCTGTAATAAGAACCCATGTGAAAGATTAGAGGGTTGCAACTTCCAAATATGCAGCAATGATGGCTGACAATTATGAGCTGGCCCATATAATCAAACCTTTCTTCCATCATCTCCATAAATTTGAAAAGGATAGAAAGTGGGAGAGTGAAAGGAAGGCAGGTAGCCAGGGTAAAGAATGGAAAACTGGGAATACTTTGAGATCTCTTCCCCAGACCAGGAAAGAAGGCACTGAGGGGGAGGTGAAACTTGAAGGCCAAAGCGTTACCACTGTAATAAAGTGGGGCACGTTTGTTTAGAATGCTGCAAGTCGCAAGGAAAGCCAATGGGACTTACTGGGGTTCGTAAGAGAGAGTCCAAAAAGGGAACTCAAAAAGAAAATGCCCCAGATCAAATTGTAACTTTAACGACAAATAAGGGTCTGGAAGTAAATACTGTTGTGAATGCAGGTGAAGTAAATAAGGTAGATGAGAGATATAAAGGGTTTTTGTCTAAAGGGAAGATAACCCCTTTTTCATCACATGATGCAGCTGAACCCATAATTATATTAAGGGACACAGGAACTACTCAAACTCTTTTGCTGGAGAAGGACCTAGTTTCCCCTCCAGAGAGTTCAATACATTAGTAAAAGGGATAAGTGCAGAGTATACCTCGGTTCCATTATACAAAGTGCAATTGGAATGTGCTTTGTTGTCTTGATCGGTGCTTGTAGGAGTAGTTAAGAAATTACCTGTGGACGGAGTGGATCTAATCCTGGGGAATGATTTGGCAGGAGTGAAGGTTATAGCTTCGCCCATAATCAGAAAGCCTGAAAGAGGCTTAAGAGATGGAACAGTTACAAGAACAGGTTCTTGGTATTGTTCCATCATGTGTGGTGACCAGAGCAATGGCTTAAGATAGTCCATCGCCAGAGGTCAATGTAATACCACGAGCATACGTTAGAGTAGTCAAAACTTTCTTTAAGGATGAGGATAATTCAAAGGAAGTGTTTGGCATGTCTTCCTTAATTGAGGTTTGGGAAGCAGATCCAGAGTTAAACAAGTTAGCACAGTCAGCTCATGCTGAGGCTGAAGTCTTCACCCACAAAATAAACAGAAGATCAAAAATTAAGTAATCAGCAAATTACTTCACCTCATGAGCAATATGGAAGGAAAATAAAAGCACTTGAAACAAAAGTGGAAAAAGTTAAAACAACAGGAACTGAAATGCAGGATAAATTCAAGATGAAACTTTCTGAACAGGAGATTAAATTAAAAGCAGAACTGGAAAAGTTGCAGAGGGAACTTGTTCAAAAGGAACAAATGTTCAATGAGAAGCTGGTGGAAATGGCACATGCAGGCCCTACAAGAATTAATGAAACAGCGACCCCGCTTGGAATCTAATCACAAGCAACAAGAATTGAGAGAGCTAAAACAGAACCTCGAATAATGAAAAGGAAGAGATACTCATGAAAGTAACAGAACTTACAGAGGAGGTTGCTTTACAAGCAAGTAAAATACAGCAACTTCAAAGGGAATTAGAGGAAGCATCGGTTCAGATTGTTACAGAACCACAGAATCTCACAGTGCAGAAAGAGGCCCTTCGGCCCATCAAGTCATCATCGACACCTGAGAAACACCTGACCTACCTACCTAATCCCATTTACCAGCACTTGGCCCATAGCCTTGAATGTTATGACGTGCCAAGTGCTCATCCAGGTACTTTTTAAAAGGATGCGAGGCAACCCGCCTCCACCACCCTCCCAGTCAGCGCATTCCAGACCATCACCACCCTCTGGGTAAAAAATTATTCCTCACATTCCCCCTAAACCTCCTGCCCCTCACCTTGAACTTGTGTCCCCTTGTGACTGACCCTCCAACTAAGGGGAACAGCTGCCCCCTATCCACCCTGTCCATGCCCCTCATAATCTTGTACACCTCAATCAGGTCGCCCTTCAGTCTTCTCTGCTCCAACGAAAACAACCCAATTCTATCCAACCTCTCTTCATAACTTAAATGTTTCATCCCAGGCAACATCCTGGTGAATCTTCTCTGCATCCCCTCCGGTGCAATCACATCCTTCCTATAATGTGACGACCAGAACTGCACACAGTACTCCAGCTCTGACCTCACCAAGGTTCTATACAACTCCAACATGGCCTTCCTACTTTTGTAATCCATGCCTCGATTGATAAAAGCGAGTGTCCCATATGCCTTTTTCACCACCCCACTAACATGCCCCTCCACCTTCAGTGATCTATGGACACACACGCCAAGGTCCCTTTGTTCCTCAGTACCCCCTAGTGTCATGCCATACATTAAATACTTCCTTGTCAAGTTACTCCTTCCAAAGTGCATCACTTCACACTTTTCAGGGTTAAATTCCATCTGCCACTTATCTGTCCATTTGACCATCCCATCTATATCTTCCTGTAACTCTTTCAAGTACAAGCACGTTTCCATGTGTTCCTATTCAGATGAAGTTACATTGTTTCATAGTTTGCCATTGTGAGATTTGAACTCTTGATCTTGGGTTTACAAACCTAGTACCATAACCACTTGGCTATTTAGACCAAGCCTATATCTTCCTGTAGTCCAAGACACTCAACCTCACTGTTAACCACTCGGCCAATCTTTGTGTCATCCACAAACTTACTAATTCTACCCCCCACATAGTCATCTATATCGTTTATATAAATGATGAATAATAGGGGACCCAGCACAGGTCCCTGTGGTACGACACTGGCTTCCAGTCACTAAATAAAGCAGCCTCTGTCTCCTACAACAAAGCCAATTTTGAATCCACCTTACCCTGTATCCCATGTGCATTTGCTTTCTTTATAAGTCTCCCATGTGAGACCTCGTTAAAGGCTTTGCTGAAATCCATATAAACTACATCAGCTGCACTACCCTCACCTACACACCTGGTCACCTCCTCAAAAAATTCAATCAAATTTGTTAGGCATGACCTCCTTCTGATACCTTGATAGAAAACGAAACAGCCCTTAAAGCTAAATTGCAGACCTTTGAAGAGACTAACAGTCAAACCTTGCTGGAAAGAACAGAATTAGAAAACTGTCTAGGTGAACTGAAAGAATTGGATGTGCAGAGCCAGGGTAAGATTCATGACCTTAGCAGTTTATTGAAGGAAACTGAGGAGTATGAAAAACAGCTTCAAGGAAAGTCTATTGATTTCGCTTGCATTCTGAAGTTCAAGAGCCAAGGAGAGCAATTAATTATTTTAATGAAGCAAATGCAAAAATAAAGCTACAAAGCAATGAATTTAAGGTGTACAGATAAAATGAACGTCATTCATGAGCATATTAAAGGCTACCAAAGTCAAATTAAGAAGGTACAAAAGGCAGCTGTGAAAAGGATCAATAGAGTTGGTGAAATAGAAATTGAACTTGAAGAGGTGGTAAATTGAAATGTCTTACTGAACGATTCAGTGCAGCATATAACACTATAACTGAAAAACGAGCAAAAAAACTTTACAATTCATTCTGAGCTACAAAATGTTACTGCGCAACAAAGCACACTCCAGCAAGAAAGGAAACATCACCGTCAAGTATTAGATGAGAAGGAGACGTGCATCGAACAGTATAGAAAAGAATTGTCAGAAAGTGCATATGCGCATTAATCCATCACAGACCAGCTAAAGAGAAAAGAATTACTGATCCTGAGCTTGGAGGAACAAATAAGTGACCTGAAGTTGCAGCTTGAGCACAATGCGTGCCTTTCAGAAAAGGAAGTTTTTATTTCATTGCTTGACAAACAATACCAAGTGGAACAACAAAAGCTGCTGGACCAAATAGATCAGTTATCTGCAAGTATTGAAACTTTTCTAAAGAGAAAGTTTCAGCCCTTGAACAGGCCAGGATAAAAACAAGTTAACAAAATGGAAGAAAAATATGGAATCAAAATTAGTGCAGCATGACAACAAAATGAAAGAGCTTGATTCAAAATTTAAGACTTCTGGTAATGAGAATAACAAGGATGACCAATTATCAAAATTGACAGCAGAGGCAGGGAACAAAAACACAAAGAAAACTGGATTAAATCCAGTAGTAATGATGCGGTACAGGACAAGATTGAAGATCAAGAACAAAAAGAGCAAAATCCAAAAGCAAGGAAAGGGATAGAAATAGGAGCAAAGATGGTCAAGGGAAAAGAGATCAAGACCGAAAAAAGGGACGATAACAAAGAAACACTAATCTACACTGACCATAATCTGCTGGTATTTATCAAAAAGTTAAAAACTCCAAATGAGAGACTGCTTATATGGAGTTTATTGTTTCAACCATTTAATGTAAAGATTGTTCACGTTGCTGGGAAAGATAATGTCATTTCGGATGCATTGTCCCAGGTGTAAATTACTGAAATCAGTTACTACTTAAAAATTGTATAAGGGGAAAGGATGAATGAAAGCTTGCACATATCGTGTTTGTTATCCATATGTCACAGCTTGTGATGAAACGCAATTTTTAAAAAATGGTGTTTCATCTTTTTAAGGGTGGAGGCGTGTAAAGAACATTTTTTAGTTTTTCTTGGGACTGTGACTTTAAGATTGGACTATGGCTTTAGAAACCTACACTGGCCGCAATTTAAAAAAAACATGCTCCCTGAAGCAGGAAGAGAAAATCTACAATGTTGCTACTTCCTGGAACAGCGTTGGATGATGGTGCCGGAAAGGTCGTGGTTTAAGAGAGAACTGCCTAGCAATGGCGTTTGATTGGCTGCTGACTAGGTGACCAAGGTTTTGTGATAGTAGTAGCCAGCAGAAGGTAACCTGCCAAGAGGAAAGACCTAAAAACCTCCCTCTCCTGTGTTTTTGGTAAAACTCCAATAATCCTGCCATAGTAATTAGCTGGCTATCCCTCAGATCTCTGTATCTTTTTGAGAAACCCCTGTCAAGAGAAAAGGGGAGAAATCACTGGTAGAGACATTAAAAGCCGGTTTTCAACTAGTAAACCACAGACTGGAAGTGCTGAAAGATCACCTCGTGTCAGCAGTACAAGTCTGCAAGGAACTAGGAAAACTTCAAGCAAAACCAACTCATTTAACCCTGTACTCCGGATTGGTGCTATCAAACTGTTTTTATCTCACCCTTAAAACCCTTTTTCTGTGTATCTTATGTGTGTGTGTTTATGTATAGGGTTAAATATTGGTAGAGTAAGTTATAGAGTTAAGAGTTAGCAGTTCATATTTCTTTTGTCAATGGTTAAAAACAATTTGTTTAATAAACAATTATTTACTTGTTAAGTTTACAAACCTGGTGCTTGTATCCTATTAGTCTGAATTAAATTACACAGGTAAAATTGGGGCAATTTGGTGGTCTGATTAACTTTCTTACATTTGTCATGGCTCGGGGAGAAGTGGGGCTTGACATTACAGTGCGCTATCCCCAGTGGGTCATGACACTATGAGTAGTTTAATATCGGTTCAAACAGATTCACCGATCAACTTGGGCCAGGATCTTAAAGTCGGCAGGCGGGGGATGGGGCCCACTTGCTGACGTGTAAAATGACACAGGATGATGTCGGGCCGAACTCCCAACATCACCCCGCATCATTTCAATTTTCAGGTCAGTGGGGTTGCAGCCGAATCAGCTGTGCGCCTGCTGACCTGTCAATGGTCTATTGAGGCCATTTAAAAAGTAATTGACATACTTAATGGACCCTGGCAGGCTTCAGAGAAAGCATGAAACCTCATCCATGAGCAGGATGAGATTTCATGAGGGTTTTGAAAATTTTAATAAATGTATGCTTTAAAGAGATGGACATGTCCCAACTCATGTGACACTGTCACATGAGGGGACATGTCAGGGAAATTTTATTTTTGCCCCTTCACCATTTTTAAATTTGGCGCTGATCTCCCAGAGGCAGCACTTAGCCTCAGGGAGATGAGTGCGCTCTTATGTGTGAAAGAGCGCACTCTTGGCTGAGGGAATCCCCCCCACCCCCCCCCCCCCCACCTGCACAGGTTGCACATAGCGTTTCCTGGCGGACATCAAGCTGGGCAGGCCTTAATTGGCGGGCCCCTAATCTCCCCTCCCCACCTCCCCCCTCCAGCTGAGATTCAAGATTTAACAAAGGTACATATTTGTAACAATAAAAGAAGTGTGAATATTTTTATGTGCTTTTATAAAGGTGAGTTTGATGCTTTCTGTCAGTAACTCTAGTGATTTGCTTGTTGCTGTTGAAAAACCCATATTTTAAATAAAAATGTGTAATTTCTGTAGGAATGTTCAAACCCCAACACTTTGTATAATTATTGGGGTCAGTAACAAACATATTTTTGGAATTAACTCTGCTCAGACCATCCATTTTTTATTGCAAAAACACCACAAAAATCAAATAGTTTACTTTTCACAAAGGGGATATTGTAAAGTTTCTGGAGTAGTCATAAACTGGGAGAAATAGCATCGCTGCATACACAAATATATAATCAGATCACCCCTATATGATGTACGAACATACAAACTAGGAGCAGGATTAGGCAATTCTTCCTAACAAGCCTGCTCCCCCATTCAATAAGATTGTGGCTGATCTGAATGTAACCTCAGCCCCATATTCCTGCTGATAACCTTATACCTCCTTGTTAATCAAGAATCTATCTAGCTCTGCCTTAAAAATATTCAAAGACTCTGCTTCAACCGCCTTTTGAGAAAGAGAGTTCCAAAGACACTCTACCCTCTGAGAGAAAAGTTTCTCCTCGTCTTGTCTTAAATGAGCGACCCCCTATTTTAAACAGTGACTCCTAGTTCCAGATTCTCCCATTAGAGGAACCATCCTCTCCACATCCACCCTGTCAAGACTCCTCAAGATCTTAAGGTTTCAATTAAGTCATCTCTTACTGTTCTAAATTCCAGTGGATACAAGCCTAGTTTGTACAACCTTTCCTCATAAGGCAACCTGCCCAATCCTGGTAGTAGTCTAGTGAACCTCCTCTGAACTGCTTTTTAATGCATTTACATCTTTCTTTAAATAAGGAGACCAGTACTGTACACAGTACCCAGATGTGGTCTCCCCAATGCCCTGTCCAACTGAAGCATAATCTCCTGACTTTTGTAATCAATTCCCTTCAAATTAAATGATTACTTTCTATTAGCTTTCCTAATTACCTGCTGTACCTGCATACTAACCTTTTGTGATTCATCCAGTAGGATACCCACATCCCTCTGAATCTCAGACCTCTGCAATCTCTCACCATTTAGGTAATAAGCTTCCTTTTTATTTGTCCTGCCAAAATGAACAATTTCAAATTTGCCCTCATTTTGCTCCATTTGCCAGATCTTTGCTCACTCACTTAACCTATCTATGTCACTTTGTAGCCTCCCTACACCCTCTTCACAATTTACTTTCCTACCAACCTTTGTGTCATCAGCAAATTTAGTCACCATTCCTTCAGTCCCTTCAACCAAGTCATCTATATAAATTGTAAAAAGTTGAGGCCCCAGCTCTGATCCCTGTGGCACACCATTCATCACATCCTGCCAACCAGAAAAAGAACCATTTATACCAACTCTGCTTTCTGTTAGCCAGCCAATCTTCAATCCATGCTAATGTGTTACCCGCTACACCATGAGCTTTTATTTTCCACAACCGTTGATGTGGCACCTTATCAAATGCCTTCTGGAAATCTAAGTACTGTACATCCACCAGTTCCCCTTTATCCACAGCACATGTGAATCCTTCAAAGAACTCCAAAAAATTGGTTAAACGTCATTTCCCTTTTACAAAGCCATATTGACTCTGCCTGATTGCCTTGAATTTTTCTAAGTGCCCTGCTATAACATATTTATTAATAACTTCTAACTTTTCGCTATGATAGATGTTAGGCTAACTGGCCTATAGCATCCTGCTTTCTGCCCCCTCCCTTTTTGAATAAAGGCATTATATTTGCATTTTCCAATCTAATGGAACCTTCCCCGAATCTAGGGAATTTTGGAAAATTTAAAATCAGTACATCAACTACCTCACTAGCCACTTCTTTCAAGACCTTTGGAGGAAGTCCACCTGGACCTGCAGATTTGTAAGCCCGCAGCCCCAACAGTTTGCTCATTACCACTTCTCTGGTGATTGTAATTTTCCCGAGCTCCTCCCTCCCTTCCATTTCCTGATTAACGTCTATTTCTGGGATGTTACTTATACCCTCTATAGTGAAGACTGAAGCAAAATACCTTTTTAATTCATCCTGTATCTCCCGACTTTCCATTATCAATTCCCCAGACACATAGGACCAACGCTTACCTCATTAACTTCTTATTTAAACATCTATAGTAATTCCTACTATTCATCTTCCTATTACTAGCTTTTTCTCATACTCTAATTTTCTCCTCCTTATTAATCTTTTTGTCAGTCTTTGCTATTCGTCATATTCTTTCCAATTTTCTGACCTGCCACCCGTCTTCGCATAATTATATGCTTTTTCTTTCAGTTTGATACTGTCTTTAACTTTTTTAGTTAACCAAGGATGGTGGGCCCTCCCCTTGGAATTTTTCTTTCTCATTGAAATGTATATATTGCATATTCTTAAATATCCCTTTAAATGTCTGCCACTGAACTTCTATTGACATATCCCTTAACCTCATTTGCCAGTTCACTTTAGCTAGCTCTGCTTTCATGCCCTCATAATTGTGTTATTTAAGTTTAAAATATTAGTCTTAGATACACTCGTTTCTCTCTCAAAATGAATGAAAAATTCGATCACATGATTACTGCTACCTGGGGGGGGGGCCTTCACCAGGAGATTAGCAATTAATCCTATCTTGTTGCTCAATACCAGGCCTAGTATAGCCTGCTCTCTGGTTGGCTCCAGAATGTGCTGTTCTAAGAAACTATTCTGAAAACATTTGATAAACTCCTTATCTTTGCTACCTTTGCCCATCTGATTTTTCCAGTCTATATGTAGATTAAAATCCTCCATGATTATTACTGTACCTTTCTGACAAGCTCCCATTATCTCTTCTCCTGTACTCTGTCCTATTGTGTAGTTACAATTAGGGGCCTGTACACCACTCCCACAAGTGACTTCTTGCCTTTATCATTTTTCATAGCCCAAACAGCTTCTACGTCCTGGCTTCCTGAGCTTGGTTATCCCTCTCTATTGTGCTAATACTATTATTAACAGAGCCACCCTCCACCTTTTCTTATCTTCCTGTCCTTCCTAACTGTCACATACTCTTCCAATATTCAGTTCCCAATCTATGTCATCCTGTCGCCATGTCTCATAATGGCTATCAGATCATACATGTTTATTTCTATTTGCACTATCAGCTCATCTGTTTTGTTTTGAATGCTACATGTGTTTAGATACAGAGCCTTTAGTTTTGTCCTTTTATTATTTTTGTAGCATCTAGCCTTACCTGCTGATTTACTCTTGAAAATGTACTCTCCGTCCCTTCCTGTCACAGCCTGTTTATTATTTCCCATATTAATACTTGTCTCTCTTGCCTAGTCTCTACTCTTTGGTTTACCACATCTTCCCAAATTTGATCCCTTGCCCCCAATATTCAGTTTAAAACCCTTTCTACTTCCCTAGTTATGTGGCTCGCGAAGACACCAGCCCCAGCATGGTTCAGGTGTAGACCGCCCTGACGGTCCAGATCCCACTCTCCCAAAACTGGTGCCAGTGCCCCACAAACCAGAACTCACTTCTCCCACACCAGTCTTTGAGCCACATATCCATTTCTCTAATCTTATTTGTCCTATGCCAATTTGCACATGGCTCAGGTAATAATCCAGAAATTATTATTTTTGAGGTTCTGCTTAATTTGGTGCCCAGCTCCTCATACTGACTCACTATGGAGAACCTTCTTTCTCACCCTGCCTAAAACGTTGGTACCTACATGGAGCACTGGCTCCTCCCCCTCCCACTGCAAGCTACTCTCCAGCCCTGAGCAGATGTCCCAAACCCTGGCACAAGGCAGGCAACAACGCTGTCTGGGGTCTTGCTCTTCGCTACAGCGAACAGTGTCAATCCCCCCTTATTATACTGTTCCCTACTACCATTGCATTACTTTTTGCTCCCCCGATTTGAATGGTTTCTCGTACCATGGTGCCATGGTCAGTTTGTTCAACCAACCTGCAGTTTGCTCTTATCCAAACAAGCTGAGAGAACCTCAAGCCTTTTGAACAATTTGAACAATTGCAGAGGCTCACACTCCTCTGTGTCCCCTTACCTGCCTCACTCGCAGCCACACCCTCCTGTCCTTCACCACTGACCAAATCAGCAGACCCTATCCTAAGTGGTGTGACTGCCTCCTGGTGTGAAGCATCCTGGTAACTTTCTCCCTGCCTGATGTGTCGCAAAGCCTGCAGCTCAATGACCCTGAGCCAAAGTTCCTCAAGCCGCAAACACGTCCTGCAGACACGTTTGTCCTGAATCATAATGTTATCCAGGAGCCCCCACATGCTGCACCCTTGACGTATCACCTTGCCCTGCCATCCTTAATGTGTTTTATATAATTACTTAATTATATTAATCATTTATTTATTGCTCTCTCATATACTTTATTAACTTTACCACCAAATTATGCACTATTTTAAACCTTAGGGATAGAATAGAACTCGCCAACTTACCGGACACTCACCAAATAGCTAGCTCCTTTCCCTGTAGCAGAGCAAGAACCAATTTCTATGGTGTTAGAAAGATAGAAAGAAGAAACAAACTCCTTCTCTCCCGTCACCAAATTCCCCTCTCACCAAAGTCCCAAGTCTTCATTCAGAGCAGGTGATGGGAGTGCAGCCAATTAACTATCGTCTGCTTTAATGGTATTATAAAAAGAGCTATTCTGTAGACATGTACATTGGCTATTCTTTTAATGAGCTACTTCTCGGGAGGGTCCAGAAAACAGCATCAGCATGTGGTGTCATGGGTTTTTGGTAAAAATTAATTTCAAAGCTCACTTAATGCCTAAGAGATTACTCGTTCTTATGTTATAAATGCCAGGGTGGCAGCTCAAATGTCCAGATATCTATGAAAAATTCTTTCTGTTGTACTCTTTAGGATTCAAAGTTTCCTTTTTAATGCAAACTAATATAACAATAACACCTTTATTCTTTATCAATTTTTAAAACAGTCTTTCATCTTCACTGAAATGAAAAGACAGCAGCTCTTTTGTGGATGCCTGGCATGCTAGTTTGCAAAATAAGACTGTGCCATGGATGCCATTTAACTGCTAAGATAATGGCAGCACACACAGTTGTAATTAGTTTTTGTGTCTGTCCATGATTTTATTATGGATGGCTATGTTTGATTGCTTTGGAAGTTTTGCATAAAATAAATTAATAATTGAGCACAATTAATGAACCTCATGCAGCGAGCAGTTGTCTTTTTCTAGATATGTTGCACATGAGTGTCAGTGTGTTCGTACAGCCTTATTGCCTTTCCAGTAGTTATTAAACTTTAAATGCATTTTTTGAAATTGATAATTTGGGAATAAAGTTTGTCAGTAAAATTGCCAGCTGTGTATTCAAAATATAAGTGGAACGTGATCTATCCTGATGCATTTTAATAAATTTCAAGTGTGCCATCTTACTGTTGAAAGGCATTAATAACCTTTGGCCATTATGACACTTCAAAAAACTTCATCATGTCTGTAACTTGTGGTAGCTCAGGAAAAAATTATGTTGGCTTAACTAGCCAAAGGTAGTAAGAACACAGTTCACCTCAGCACCAGTAGGCAGACTAGAATTAAGATCAGCCTGGGTTTTTGCTGCAGCTTGGGAGCCAATAATTACTGGTGGGGGTGACTTTGTGCAGATGTTGCTTGAGATTGAGTTTAAATGTCCTTACATGGTCAAATGGCCTGCTAATCTTCACTTGTGAAGAATGTCTATTTGGGCAAAGGATTAAAGGGTTGCGGGTTGGTGGGGAACCATTGCCAAGCGACAATGATGGGACTTCATATTTGTTAGGTTGGGAGCGTACTGGAAAACAACCACAATCATTGCAAAGAAACACAATTAATCTGTGTATATCAAGTAACAGAGTATGGATCAGTGTGATAAGTCCCATCACTGAATTCCTAACAATGTGTAAACTATTCTTGGATTAAGATACTGAATCCAAGACTATTTCAGCTTTGTGTCCTTTTTCGATACCAGTCCCTACTTAAAATAAATTATATAAATCATGTAACAGTGATGACTGTCATAAAAATGGCTCACATTCCATCATCGAAGAACAACTAAATTAAGAGCTATACCTTGAGTGCCCTACCATCCATTCTTAATTAGCACATTCGTTTAGATAATATCACCAACTTTAACTTTAACACCTATGTGTTCTATTGTACTATTGTCGTTGACATCTTTTGATGATCTGCTTCTATCACTGCTTGTTTGTCCCTACAACCACACCCCCCCTCCTCCACCTCTGTCTCTCTATCTCTCCGCCCCCCACACACACACCTTAAACCAGCTTATATTTCAACTCTTTCTTGGACTCGAACTCAAGTTCTGTTGAAGGGTCACGAGGACTCGAAACGTCAACTCTTTTCTTCTCCGCCGATGCTGCCAGACCTGCTGAGTTTTTCCAGGTAATTCTGTTTTTGTTTTGAACTAAATTAACTTTTTGTTCTGACATCACGAATGATTTATGAATTTTTCCTCATTCTGGGTGGTTGGTAGAATTAGTATATTTACCTTTACCGACTGACTTTTCTCAATTATATCACAATGGTATTCAGATTCTTCTCCGTGGGCATGCCACCTGCCTACACATATTGATTCTCTTCTAGAGTCCATCTATCCTAGCTTTAAAGGCTGTCAATTAATTTAAGGTAAACAGTGCCACCTTGCAGAAGTTATTTTTAAATTTGCAGCAAATAGAATTGCCGTGTATAAAGCAAGTAAGGGGAGGTAGCAGTGAAGAATGAAAATGTGGTGGCAGGGAGACAGAAATGTGATCATTTGGGACCTGGGAACCTCTGTTTGTAACAGCTGCTACACAACAACATTTTGAAAATATTACATAGACCAACATGAATAGCAAATTAAAATTGTATTTATTTTAGAGGAAGTGAAATTCATTAAAAAAATTGAGAAGTCTCCTTTCAACTAGACTGGTAGCTGTAGAGAATGAAGTCAGCCTGTTGTTCTCATTATTAAACAAGCAAATTCATTTTCTCATCTGGGAACATCTGTGCACGCAAGATGTTAACTGTATTAAGTATGACTGTTTCATGCACATGGTTGTAGTGTGAGGTTTTGAAGCTTTGATGATCAGAAAATCAAGTTTCATGTGTCCTAAGCATGAAAGGAAACTGATACAGTTTTCTTGCCATCAGTTAGCTTAATTTTCAGCAGTTTAACCAGTGCAGATTAACCAACTATTAGAAAAGCAGATCATCAGTGTATTGCCACCATAGGTATGCACATCTATACTTGGATGAAAAATATATTGATGAATAATCTGTTTCAAATCACAAATCAACTAATGTTTCTTCTTCATAAAGACCTTTGTTTTACCATTTGGTTGGGGGTGGGGGGAGCCCATTGAGTGTGA
This sequence comes from Carcharodon carcharias, assembly GCF_017639515.1. Classification (NCBI taxonomy): domain Eukaryota; kingdom Metazoa; phylum Chordata; class Chondrichthyes; order Lamniformes; family Lamnidae; genus Carcharodon; species Carcharodon carcharias. The sequence continues at coordinate 74,215,766 of NC_054476.1, forward strand.
TGGGACAGGGCAGGCTCAGTACTTACTGATAGCTGTCCAGGTTTGGTATCAATGATTCCTTTTACTCCACCAAATATGGGGCAAGGAGAAGGTTGCATTTTTGTTTTACACAATATTTACCTAGGGTTCAGTATTACTGACTATTCCTGTAAATTAATCTGTGGGTCGTTGCAATACATAGTTTGCTTTCAACTGCCTAATATCAATTCAACGTGATAGGCTCAGGGATTGAACAAGGATTTAATATATTTCAGCCAATGTGGCTTCATTAGCTTTGGCAAAGTAGGGGAAGAGAAAAACCTGTTGAGTGACTCATTGAACAGGAAACTGATAAATGGCAGTAAGGCCAAACATAACATTTACAACAATTACGCATTGTGCTAAAACTCCTCGAATATAAATAAAACAATGAAGTTGCTTTACTTTTTTTAAACACTAAACACTAAATAAATAGCAGTTTCTGAAGTTCAATTTTATATTATGAAACAGTAGTAAGTGACTGATCACAGAATCTCTGGCCATCTATTTGTGATAGCAGAATGACTGCTGAGTTGAAGGTATATAACCTTGGATTAATTGCCAAAGTCCTCCTATAATACTATATAGGAAAGGGATTTTAAAAAAAGCTTTTATACACAGTTACAACTACCTTAAATCATATGTCTTAAAAAGGATCTGCAGAATGGCTTTAATTGAATGGTTTGGTCAAAACAGTCTGTCCTATGAGATCTTTTTTCTCATTCAAAATCCTTGTTGACATCCAACTTTTTCAAAACAAGGCCTTTCCGAACTTCCTGTTGTACACTTCGGTTAGGTTGGAACGTTTTCTGAAGGTTAGCTGACCTTAAACCTGCGTATACCATATTCAGCACAAGTGCTATGTTCCTAGAAGTCGATGGCATTATTTATTGTGGACAAAATGCTTCATTTTTTTGTGATGGGGAAGCCATGTCATGTAACCAGGAACTACAGATTTTTGTTTCTTTTCAACACAACTGCAGGACCACTTCAGCTAGGGAACGTGTCCAAACAGATTCATTCCAACTGTCTGGCTTTCATATAGTAATGAGTGGGCTGAGTGAATAGAACCAGCATCCCCAGCAATTTACTCTCAATTAGTGCAGTTGCTGTTATATAAATGAATGTAGCTGTACTAAGAGGCAGGTAAGAGTCCTAACAGGTATTATGATAATCTACATAATTGATCATATTCTAAATTGTAAGCATCCACCTGTTGGCATATTCAGTAAAATGGTCCAGATGAAAGCAAAACATGATTTTTGTTTGAAAACCTTGTTGCAAATTATATGCTTTGAAGCTTCCAAGTGAGTGTGTTGGTGGTTGAGTAGGCAGATGGTGTCAGCAAATGAGTGGTAGATGTCTGTTTAAGTTCACTACAGGGGGAGTTTGTATTTGGAACACAATGATTGCAACTCAGTCCAGAACTTGTTATACTGTTGTTGTACCTGAAGCCCAACTGCTGTAATATGTGATTATGTAGATACAATCTTTTGCAAGGCTTAATAAGAGAGAAGCAATTAACTTCTTCCATTATTTCATAAAAGGAAAGTTTGTAGAATAAAATTTAGATATGATTACTTCCTTTAGCATATGAAATTCTGATAAATGACAAAAAGAATCAGCATTGTATTTGGATCAAGATTTCCACAAACATGCCATTTGTCAGAATTTTGTAGGGCCTGGTGTGCATGTCATTGTTTGCTAACAAAAAATCAGCATGGACAGTGTATATTGCCCCCTACTTCGTTCCTACCATCACGGAAGTGTGTCTAGTTGCTGTGTACTGTAGGGAAAAATTGATGTGCAAGCAGAACCTCCTGCCACTAAGTTTGCAGAAGCTAGACTTGGCTAAGAGCGGTGCTGAAGCAAGGAAGAGATCGGATAATAATGACATGGAGGGAGGAAAAGAAAGCAGTGAGCAGCAGAAGAGATGGGGGTGGAAATAAGTGTCAATGAAGTGTACACCAGCAGAAATTGGATTGGTGCCTGGTTTGGTGGGGAAAAGCAAGGAGCAGTTATTTGGGATGAGGGGAAGGAAGAAGATTATTAGCATGAACTGGGGAGGGAAGTTCTAGCCTGAACTGGTTGGAGGAATAAATAATGCTAGATTAAATTGAAAAGTAACAAGAAAAGTGCAGAGTGACTATGAACAGAGATAGTTGGAAGAAGGGATGGTGTCCATGTCAAAGTTCAGAGAGGATACAGTCCTTAGGCTAGTGGTGCGTTAGCAGAAAGGGAATGATTGACAGAAAAGAAGTGATTGAGAGAACTTTTGGTGAAGAGATGGCCTGGTTGCTATATTGAAAATCTAGATGTCATTCTCTTTTTCAAGGAATATACCAACAGCTTAAATTACAAAACTGATTCAAATATTTGTTTTCGCATGTCATTAGGTTGTAATCAGAGCTGTTGTTGAGTTGTGGTACTTTTGGGAATTTTATCAGCTTCTTTGAAAGCTGCAGTTCAGCTTTTGGTGGTTTTTGAGGTTTGCATGTATGTTTTTATACCAGAAGTAAACCTTTGCCCAATTGACCATTTGGAAATTTAACTGAAATAAAAGGGAAAACACTCAATTTAAAAAGCAGTTATAGTTTGAGAAATAATTTTTAAAATGTGTCAAACTCAAGTCTAATTATACAATGGGAAAGGTTATTGAGTATTTAATAAAATAATTATGGAGTGTACTGTACTTTGGATATAAATGAAATGAATAGAAGTGTTCTATCACAATTTTGAGCTGTGTCCTGTTTCGATACATGTTTCTTTAGTGTCACCCGTGATTCCAGTTTCTTGGATGATTTTTTAGAAGTTCCTGGTTCCTGATTAGTTGTGAACATTGTTCTTCCACATCACCAACTTTGAAAGAAGTGATGCATTCAACATTGCATCTTGTATAATTGTCAGTCAGTTATCCAGAGGATTGAGCCTAAAGAACGAACTTTAAAATTGGATTTCTTCAACTCTGCAGTAATGATAAATCAATCTGAAATAAAAGTGCAACCTTAGACTTAGACAGCTCACTGAGCTCTTAATTGATGTTTAAGTCAATTATGAATGATGTGTTCGAAAGAATACAAGACAATTAGACCAACTCCTGATGTGGTATTCAAACGATCCCATGTATCAAAGGGGAAAAGTGTATGAAGCAGTGTAACTGGCAAAGATCGAAGCATTTGAATTGATAATAGGAACAGTAGAGTGTTCCCGTCTGAACACCTTCTGTTACAAATTGGTCAATTTATATTTTTTAGGAGAACAAAGCTTTTAAGTTTAACACAACTTGATCTTCTGTGGCATTGCTCACAGACAAAAAATGTTCATTTTTGCTTGTCTCGAATGCTCTCTCCTCCTTCCATCTCTTTTTTTCTTCCCTTTTCTATGCTTGATACATTGTTGTCCCTCTGTATACAACTCCTTGCTCAATCTTTCTTAAAATCTGTGCTTTGCTATATATTTTTCTGTTTGCCATGCATATTTTTAATTTCTTTGCTCCTCATTCTCTAACTTGGATATTCTGGGTTATTTCCCTGAAAGAAAATTGATTGATGTACATATGAACGTACAAATTAGGAGCAGGAGTAGGTAGGCCATTTGGCTCTTCGAGTCTACTCTGCCATTTGATAAGATCATGGCTGACCTGATTGTGGCCTCAACTTCCTTTCCTGCCTACTCCCTATACCCTTTGATTTCCTTGTCAATCAAGAATCTGTCTAACAGCCTTAAAAATATTCACCGATTCTGCCTCCACTACTCTAAGGGGAAGAGAATTCCACAGACCTCAGAGAAAAAATTTCTCCTCATTCCTGTCTTAAATGGGAGATGCCTTATTTTTAAACTGTGCCCCCTAGTTCTAGCCTCTCCCATAAGTGGGAACATCCTCTCAGTATCCACCCTGTCAAGTACCCTGGAATCTTTTATCTCAGATTTATTTTTTCATGTGATGTGGGTGTTGCTGGTTAGGCCAGCATTTATTATCTATCCCTAATTGCCCTTGAGAAGTGGATGCTGTGCTGCTGCCTTGAACTGCTCCAGCCCATGTGATGTGGGTATCCTTACACTGCTGTAGTGAAGGGAGTTCCAGAATTTTGACCCAGCAACAATGAAAGAATGGCAATTTAGTTCCAAGTCAGGTTGGTGTGTGGCTTGGAAGGGATCTTGCAAGGTGATGATGTTTCCATGCATCTGCTGCCCTGGTCCTTTGAGGTGGTAGAGGTCACGGGTTTGGAAGGTACTGTCGAAGGAGCCTTGGTGAGTTGGAGCAGTGCATCTTGTAGATCCTGCACACTGCTGCCACTGTGTGTTGGTGGTGGAGGGAGTGAATGTTTAAAGTGGTGCATGGGATGCCAATTGGGCAAGCTGCTTTCACCTGATGGTATCGAGCCTCTTGAATGTTTTTAGAGCTGCACTCATTCAGGCAAGTGGAGAGTGTTCAATCGCACTCCTGACTTTTGCCTTGTAGATGATGTAAAGGCTTTGGGGAGTCAGGAAAGTGGGTTACTCGCTGCAGAATTCCCAGCCTCTGACTTCTAGTAGCCATAGTATTTATAAAGCCAGTCCAGTTCAGTTCCTGGTCGATGATAACCTGCAGTATGTTGATAGTGGGGGACTCAGTAATGGTAATGCTACTGAATGTCAAGGGGAGATGGTTGGATTCTCTCTTGTTGGAGATGTCATTGCTCAGCACTTGTGTGGCACGTATGTTACTTCCCACTGATCAGCCCAAGTCTGAACATTGTCCAGGTCTTGCTTCAGTATCTGAGGGGTTGCGAATTGTGCTGAACATTGTGCAATCATCAGCGAGTGTACTGATTATGAGCTTAGAATGGGGGGAAGGTAATTGATAAAGCAGCTGAAAGTGGTCAGGCCTAGGACACTGCCCTGAGGAACTCCTGCAGTGATGTCCCAGGACTGAGATGATTGACCAGCAACAACTACAACCATCTTCCTTTATGCTAGGTATGAGTCCAACCAGTGGAGAGTTTCCCCCTGATTCGCTTGACCCCAGTTTTGCTATGGTTCATCGATGCCACCCTCGGTCAAATGCTGCTTTGATGTCAAGGGCAGTCACTGTCACCTCACCTCTTTAGTTAAGGTCTTTTGCCCATGTTTGGACCAGGGCTGTAATGATGTCAGGAGCTGAGTGGCTCTGGCACTCAATGTACCAGGACATTCAGCTTTCTTCTGTATCACAGAAGTCTGAAATCTCTCTCTCTTAAATAGTATGCTGCTTCTGTATTATAGAAATATAATGACAGAGAAAGAAGCAACATAGATTTACTGGGCAGTTGTTTTCATGCAATAATTTATCATTTACTGGATTTTAGAATGTTGTATGTTTAAATGGATTAGGGATATATTCTTCTTCCCTATTAAATCAGGCTCCAGCTCACAGTTCCTCACCTCCAATTTAAGCTCTGCACCTTTTCCTTTGCACTCATCTTGCTTATCTTACTTTTCAGTGAAACAAGTTTTTAACCTTTTTTTTGTTTCTTCACCAAACCAATCTCCCTTTTAAGCTTTCTACTCCAACCTCTGATAAGTTGCTTGGATGAGAGACATTGTTGACTCTCCTGATTTATGAACTTCTGTGGCTAAAAATCTTATCCTCCCCTTAGTAAATTTATTTATGGCTTCTATATTTCTCCTTTTGTTGATAACTCTCTTCAGCATGTTGGCTTTTTATTAAGTAAAATTGATGCATTCCAAATTAACCTTGGCTGACATTCATGATGGTTTTTATGGTCATCAGTATTAACTCCACTTATTATATATCAAATGATATTCATCCTTTGCAATCATGACTGGTGTCAGACAGCTCATCAGTCAGTTTGTCTATGTCCCAGTAACTCAGCTAATCTCTTGTCTTTTCCTGTTCTGCATTCCTAACTCTTGTACTACATCAGTCACTTAACCAATCTTGATCATGGTATTAGATCTGTCTCTTGCAGAGCACCCTGCAGTGAATCACAATCTGTGTTGTTTGACAAAATAAATTTGTGTTGGCGGTCTTGCCAAATTTCTTTAATTTTCCTGGGCCTAACTGCTGTTTTCACTTGTAATCCTTTTATTTGTGCCACATTCTACAGCATCTCAAGCCACCATTTTTTCTGCTTGTGTGGTCTTTAGAGTTGCTAAATATATTTTTATTAAACTTAAGCCATTAACTTCCTGTCCCTTTAGTCACTGATCTTTCTCTTTTCTTACCAAAGCTGTATCTCGTAACTTCTAGGAATTTTTTATCCTGATTATTCAATTGCTAGTCCTGCCATAAATACAAATTGCAAATAGTTGTGGCAGCTGTTTCAAGTTTCCCTCTGGGATTTGAGCATCTTAGCCTTTACCATTTGCTGGACCATAACAAATTGTGGTATAAATGACACTTGCCCTTTACCAATTATCCTCTCCATGCTGGAAAGAATGCCTTGTAAATAAATGGTAGATAATGTGTCTTTGCCTCCATACAAGCCAATCATACAAGCCTCTATTTTAGCCAATAGCCATGCTTTCCAGCAAGCTAGGAATGCAACTCACTTGAGTTCAATGGTAATTGCACCTAACTAGCTCTGAAGTAATTTTTTTTCTTGGCTTGATATATAACAGTAAAACAAAATGTACTTTTGTCAAAGTCTGCCTTATGCCCAGGCATGAGTGGATAAATCTGTCTGGCTGGAGTCGGAAAGAAAGAAAGACTTGCATTTATAATGCACTTTTCTTGATCACAGGGTTCCAAAAATGCTTTACAATCAATGAAGTACTTTTGAAGTGGAGTCGCTGTTGTATTGTAGAGAATGTGGAAGCCAATTTGTGCACATCAAGCTCCCACAAACAATACTGTGATAATGGCCAAATTATCTGTTTTTAGTGATGTTGATTGAAGAGTAAAAATTGGCCAAGACACCAGACATAACACCGCTGCCCTCCTCCAAAGTAGTGCTGTAGTTTTATGCCCACCTGACAAGATATCTTGGTTTAACATCTTCTCTGAAAAATGGTGAAACCCGCTGCCAGCTTATAATGCCCCAGCTCAGGTGGGCTATAAAAGAACCCCCTGGTCAAACGGGGTTGGGAGAGGGGCTATAAAAGAACCCCTGGTCAAACGGGGAAGCTCTGCATCACAGCCAAAACTTTTCTGCCCAACTCCTTTGCCATTGAGAGACTTGAGAGCACAAAGGTGGTATGGGTGTTTTTCAAAATTAAATCTCACTTGTAAATAGTTAAATTGGTGTGACTTTAATTGTATGTGCATCATTGTGTGTTGAGACTAGTTTAGTCAGAGGGCAAAACGTACTAGCACGCTTCAGGTTTGGCATGCATGCAGTGAAGGCTACAGAGGAGTTAGGACATTTCCTTTATTATGGAAGAAACAATTTTTTTTTTTGTCCACACTTAATTGTATGTTCCTGTTAAGTGTCCAGTGTGGTCCTTCCCACTTAACTCCTCCATGCCTGTGACCCCACTCTACACCCCATACCCCCATTATTGACTCATCCTTGCTGGTTCCAAGCCTCCATGCAAACTGTCGTTCCCCTCCCTTGTGCCATAGAATTAAACAAGGAAAACTGCACAAAACCAACTGGTCCACGCCACCTTCAAACAAATGTGAATTGGGTGCCATGAGGTTCTTGTGCCGCGCTGACTTTATCTTCACTGTAGGACATAATTTTTTTTTAAGTTTTATGCTAATGAGCATTCATGACATGCAAATGTTTTACAAGTATGAAACTGCCACAAGCCGATGTGAGGCTCAACACGTTTCAAACACAGTGCTGGCTTTATCTCGGCATCTCAACCTGCTGTCGAAAGAGATTTTGCATCCTGCCTAATTAAGTCATCCTGCAAGTTTCCCATTCTGTGGGCTCCATAAAATTCCCCCCAAAAGTTTCTGGAGTGAGATTTAAAGAAACAAGTTTCTGTTAGTTGAAGGGTCAGTCACGAGGGGACACAAGTTCAAGGTGAGGGGCAGGAGGTTTAGGGGGATGTGAGGAAAAACTTTTTTACCCAGAGGGTGGTGACAGTCTGGAATGCACTGCCAGGGAGGATGGTGTAGGCGAGTTGCCTCACATCCTTTTAAAAAGTACCTGGATGAGCACTTGGCACGTCATAACATTCAAGGCTATGGGCCAAGTGCTGGTAAATGGGATTAGGTAGGTAGGTTGGTCAGGTGTTTCTCACGTGTCGGTGCAGACTCGATGGCAAAAGGGCCTCTTCTGCACTGTGAGATTCTGTGACTCAGGTAAGAGTGCTACCAACTGAGTTTTGGCAGACACAGGTGAATAGCCTTAGCCAAACAAGGTAATTTCATTTGCATTAGGTTTAACAAAAGAAATATCTCATGGCATTTCACACAGAAGTAACAGAAAAGGAGCGAGTCAGGAAAGAAGAAATTAGATATAATCACTAAAAGTCAATCCCACAACATGTGTGCAAATTCTATAGTAGCCAGTATGGGTATATCTAGATTGGCAATATGAATATTTCACCTTTTCAGGACATCTACAACAAGAAGTATTCTGACTTCTTATGTCTAGGCTTCAGTTTGTTTTATTTTGCTGACTGTAATGTTAATCTTGCTCAAGTAGAACTATTTGCAATGACCCAAAAATAACACTTAATGATGGTAGAATTGCCCTCAGCTCTTTGCTTGCATGGGTCTTGTTAATGATATAGAATGGCAGAAAGCCTACAACAACTTACTACTGTTACTCCAAGACCAGGTGATCTTAAAAGTTCCGATAGTTACTGAAGAAGTCATTTATACAGCTTGTAGTGGGCTAATTGTGTAGTAAAATAAGTTGCTTGTTTCACTTGAGAATCAGATTGCTTCTTTAATCAAAAGATTAAAATGGTTTGTTTCCTTAATATAATTAGTATTGTTCCTTTGAACAACATGACTGATTTCACAGAATCACTGAATTGTTACAGCACAGAAAGAGGTATTCAGCCTGTCGCATCTGTGCTGGCTTTCCGTAGGAGCAATTTATCTCGTGCCACTTCCCCACCACCACCTTGTAACTCTTTTGAGTACAACCTGTTTCCATCTGTTTCAGATGAAGTTACATTGTTTCATAGTTTGCCATTGTGAGATTTGAACTCTTGATAATCTTTTAAATGAAAACCAAATCAACAAAATTGGCATAAATCAGGCACAGCCCCTAATTCAGGTCAGTTAGTAACTCTTTTGAGTACAAACCCGTTTCCATCTGTTTCAGATGAAGTTACATTTTTTCATAGTTTGCCATTGTGAGATTTGAACTCTTGATCTTGGGGTTGCAAGCCCAGTACCATAACCACTTGGCTATTTAGGCCAAGCCACCACCACCTTATAACTCTTTTGAGTACAAACCCATTTCCATCTGTTTCAGATGAAGTTACATTGTTTCATAGTTTTGCCATTGTGAGATTTGAACTCTTGATACTCTTTTTGAGTAAACCTGTTTCCATCTGTTTCAGATGAAGTTACATTGTTTCATAGTTTGCCATTGTGAGATTTGAACTCTTGATCTGGGGGTTACAAACCCAGTACCATAACCACTTGGCTATTTAGGCCATGCTAAAGGCAAATGTAACTCTTTCGAGTACAAACATGTTTCCATCTGTTCCTATTCAGATGAAGTTACATTGTTTCATAGTTTGCCATTGTGAGATTTGAACTGTTGAGCTTGGGGTTGCAAGCCCAGTACCATAACCACTTGGCTATTTAGGCCAAGCCACCACCACCTTGTAGCCCTAAACATCCTTCCTTTTCAGATAACAATCCGATTCCCTGTTGAATATCTTGATTGAACTTGTCTCCACCACACTCTTAGACAGTGCATTCCAAATCCTAACCATGTGTCAGGTGGTTATCGTTTTTTTTTGCCAATTACCTTAAATCTGTGCCCCTGCCTTGTTCTCAATTCCTCCATGAATGGAAACAGTTTTTCCCCATCTATTCTGTCCAAACCCCTCGTGACTGCCTCTATCAAATCCATTCTTAAGATTTGCCTGTTCATATATATGTGAAGTTTTATATCTTTCTTGTTATTTGCCATTTGAGCTGTGATATTTGTTCCCTACAGCTAATTAAATATAATGCATCAAATGTTTTTGTTTGGTAACCCGCAACTCAAGGCTTTAGCTCAAAAATTGGCTTTAGCTCCTAAGTGATTAAGCACAGAGTTTGAAAATGCATTTTTGAAAGCTGATGTTTGACTGGCAGAATATAGTTTTAAGAGGATAAAGCACAGAGAATTCAACAAATGCCGACTTCTTATCATTTGTTATGCTCTCATGGAGCTAACTTAACCCTAGCCAAGAAGAATAGTCAATTGTAGGGTTTAAGTTTCCTTTAAGTGGACAACAGGTACCAGAAATTCATCCAAGAACAGGATAGTGAACAGCGAAACTAAAGTGTAAAATGTTTTTTCACTATTGTTCTTAAAAATGTGTGAACATAAACCATCTCCCATCAGATGATATCTCCACTGGAGGTCTGATACCTCAGCAATTGCTGGCTTTTCTGTTACCTAACCAAGGTCAACACATTTTACCTTGGATACGTGAATGAGAATAAATGAAAGGGAAAGTTCAATGATGTGTACATGAGTGCATAAGCTTGGCAGTTTCTTCCTGAAATAAATGGACCACTTAAGGTACTGTAACTGGCAACTTTGAAATTGATAATACAAATGTCACTGTTCAGCTGATATAAACATCTGCCTTTTTAAAATGTGAATATTTGAAATGCTGGGGACTGTACATAAAGACATCAGCTGGCCAATATTCAATGTCCTGGCATCAACATCACAAAAAGAGATTATCTGGTCATTATCACATTCTGGTTGTGCAAGTTTTCTAAATGCATATTAGTGCTGCATTTCCTACATTAAAACAGTGACTACACTTAACAAAGTACTTCATTGACTGTAATGCACTTTGAGACGTCTGGTGGTCATTAAAAAAAAATCTATTTTCTTTCTTTAAAAGATGTGCCTTGCTGCCTCAAACACTCTCAGTTTGTTGATGTATTTTGGATCCTGACTGAAGAAACTTTCACAGTTGCATGCTGAGGAGCTCCAAGCAGTGAAAAGCTGCTTGGACAACAGCTTATGTGGTGGAAATTTGATCTGCATTGGATTCAGCTGAAAGAGAGATGAAAGAGGCCTTCACCATTTTGAGGACTGTGGCAAACTTAATGTTGATATCAACATCCAAGTGTTCTAATGGATATGAATCAATAATTGGGATAGATATTATTTACGTCTTTCAATCAAAATCTTTTCCTATTTTGAGGCAAAATGCTGCACTCACTGGCATCTGCCCTAATATTCCACTGATTACCCCATTGTTCCAACATTAGACCTCTTAGTGAATCCAAAAGCAAAGTCTCATCTGCAGAAGAGAATCTGTGCTCATCAATTTTTAGTAAAATATTTTGAGTCCTAATAGTATACCATACCAATTTATAAAAATACTATTAGAATGACATTGTAGAGAAGCTAACCTAAAGACAGCAGATTGATACTTTACCGTAATTTGAATCTGGAGCATGGTGCTAAATTGCAAAGACTTACTCTAGTGTGACACCTCCTTCTGGTGTATGGAAGATAAATTTCAGAAGTCATTAATGTATCATTTTATTGTTGGACATTAGCCAACCTTGAAATTAAAAGGAAGCTGACCAATTTCTGGCGATTCTTATATTAATATTAGGAGTTAAATAGGCATCTCCACAGACATCTGATCTTTTGCAATGCAGAAGCTGCGTTGTAGTCAAACTTTCTGCACATGTTGAATTTGCATTGATCTGGGCAAACCACAGGAATTGTCAGAGTTTATGTTTGCTTCTTTTTATTTCAATTTCCTAATATCCTATGCTTTATGTCAGTGAAACTATATCTACACAATTGCATCTGCTCCTTTGAGGCTAGAGACTAACTTACATAACCAATAGACACATGAATAATTATGGTTAAAAGGATCAAAATTAAAAACTAAAAATTAAAATTATAGTCCAAGTATCAGTTAAATCAAAGCAGCTTTAAAGGCTGTAAAATTCTTACATGGAAGAAAAATAGTCAGCTCTGCATATTTGTGCTGGGTTAGTTTTTTTCCTGAATATATAGGTACTGAGTGTCTTTGAATGAAAGCTTTCCCAGTGTTCCCAATTAAACACATGCTGTGTTTGGAGAGCTATTTTACTATTTATCAGTAATTGTTCCCTGCTTGAAAACTGATTTAAAAGAGCTTGTATTTTGGTAAATTACTGCAGACTTTGAATTTAAAGGAACAGCTCAATTAATTACCTTTTGAGTGCCAGTAACATGGAATATTAATATAGTTGTTTGAAACTTAGCATTTTCATATAAGCGTTTAGGAGACGAAGAAGGAAAGCTGATGCCTTTATCAAATTGCCTGAGAGAACCACCCTCTGCTGTTGAAAAAATCTACTGTTTCATCTGTACAAATTGATTGCATACTTCTCAGCAATTCCTGCATGCCTGTGTTTTTGTTTTGAAGTAAATTGTGGGGATAATTATTATTGAGAGAAAAACAATTAAATTGTTTGCATTAAAATAGAGCTGACAATGAGTTCCAGTTAGATACACAATTAAAGATCCTTGCAATGAAATTGAACAACAAATGTCTGTTGCAAAATTGGAAGAGCAATGAGTTTGTTAAAAATGTATTTAACATGATTTTTATTATCATGTTGTTGTCAGCTTTGAATTTGGCTGAAAATGGATGTAGTAATATCAGTGAAATCTTGTGCCAGTTTAATGCTACAATGAAAACAATATTTAGGATTGTGTAATTAAATGCCACATCTGTGATAAAGAGAACAATAACAGATTATTGGACCTTTTTGATTTAATTGGCTAAAAGATTAGCTGTAGAAGCTCTTAATACCTAAGTAAACTCACTAGTTCTCATTTTTTATCTGTATAGTGATCCACTTGAAAGTTCTAGAATGCTCTCTGATCCTTGGTCCACCATCAGTCAATTAAAAAAAAACATAGTCCAGATTTCATGGTCAGTGAGGAAGCAAAGGTGGTCACCAGTGGCCTTGAAGAAAGCTGCCCACAAAGATCTAACGATTGGTGCAGCATAGATTTCCTCTTTCTCAATGTCAGTTGGTGCTAGGTCAATTGGGTTTCCAGGTGTCCAGAAACATCAATGCCATGGAGCAAGGCAAGCAGCCCATCATATTAAAATATTCTCACTGACAGCAAACCAGGAAGTAAAATGCATTGAATTTTTGTGCTTAATTAAAATTTTACAGACAACAAAATAAATGATTCGGACATACACATGGAATTAAGATAGAAGGTGAAATATCATAAACATTTCAAGAAAACATTTTATTTTATTTTGTTTGTAAACTGTTAAGTTTCTCCAATATAAAATAAAATCACATTTATTAATTTAGTTTTTCCAGGAACAATCAAGCTGTTTAGTAATTATGAACTTGGCTGTCATTAAAAATCTGGTCGCACCTCATTGAACAAGTTGTAACTTTTTTTCAGAGTTCTTACAGTAGAATAATGGTGTAAAAGACCAAATTTTCATCGGCAAGTGGTTTCGATTCGATTGCAGTTGTGGGGGACTTCAGCACACACTGTAGGGCAAGCATAGAACCACTAACAATAGCCTCTGAATTTTCATGTTTAACTGTGCATGTGGGAACTCCAGAAGTTGCTGTCAGTTTCAAAGGAGTAATTAGAGTTAATTTCAATAGTTTTGGCATCATCATACCGCAAAATCTGGGCCAACATGGCTATTCTTATCGGGTAAGTACCATGTCAACCCATAGTGAACACTAGCTGCTCCATTTCTCCTTTATTATGAAGTATATAGATGAATCACTTGTTATATTTTGCTGTACTGAGAGCCCGTTTCAATTGCAGTTACCATCAGTTAACACCCCTAACCCCGTTATGGAGAATAATCATTTTGCTTTGATTGGATTACACAATTACTTTGTACTCGCATGTTAAATTTGTTCTAAGTACGATTGTCTACTTCACTGATACTGGTATCTGAAATATTGTATCAGTATTAAAATAAGAAAAGGATATCAATCCCTGTGTTCTCAGTGCAGATACTTGACACTAAATTCAGGGTTAGCAATAGCTAAATAAATCTCAGCCTCTGGAACCACAGCGTGCTGTTTTGGATAATAAATACTGAGTAATCCTCAATTGTGAACGAATTCTCAGTTCAGGAAGTAAATGGAGCCAAACTGCTCCTTGTTTTCCAATGCACTGGCATTTTTGCAACCTTCCATTTTTTTATAACCTTAATTTTATAATACATTAAACATTGGAGAGCAACAAAGGTCACACATTTTCTGTAGCTCTGTCAGTTCCTTAAATTTACAACAAGCTGCTCACTGCAACTTTCCATCTATGAACCTGGTGTTTGTCTATGTTGCTCAAGGAATTTTTTGTTGTTTCCTATTTCTGAATGTGCATTAGAGATCATGCTCTTTTTACAGATTGTTTAGTAACCTAATCACAATACTCAAAAAGGCAGAGAATCGAGCCTGGTAGGGTTCAGCAAACAGTAACGGATTTCCTGTTTCATTCTGAGAGCATTACAGGGAATTTTGCTGATTCCGTTACAAAATAGTGAACCCTGCCCCCCTATTTTAGTAGGTTGAGCGTACACAGCATTTTTAAAAAAATTTCATTGGTGGTATGTGGATGATGTTGCCATTGCTTGTGGGATCACTTTGCTCTATCTCATGCTGCTTCCCTTGTTTTAGGGTGCCTGAAGTCATATATTGTAGCTTCACAGGCTGGCACCTCATTTTCAGGCATACCTTGTGCTGCTCCTGGCACACTCTTCATCCCTCATTGAACCAGGCTTGGTGCTCTGGCTTGCTGTGGTCACAGTAGAGTCAAGGATATGCCAGGGCCATGGGTTACAGATTGTGGTGGAATACAATTGTACTGCTGCTTATGGGCCTCAGAGCCTCATGGATACAGAGTTTTGAGCTGCTAGATCTTTCCCAAATCTATTCTATTTAGCACAATGGTAGTGCTGCATAACAAATGGTAGGTGTGTCATTGTGAAGGTGGGATTTCTTCTCCACCAGGAATATGCAGTGGTCACTCCTACCAATGCTGTCATGGGCAGATGCAAATATACTGGTAAGGATCATTGAGAAGAAATGTGAATCAGAATTCTGTGTTCCCTATATTTAGATATAAGCAGATATAATCTGAGCACAACTTGAACAGATGTCAACATGGTCCCAGCATCCAGCTTGTGTTGAGACCCTGCAGTGTTAATAGCACTCTTCCATCCAATAACTTGACTCAAAATATGGCCATTCAGCTGCTCAGACAGATGGGACCTTGATCAAATGTCCTACAACCAATGTTGCAGCACTTCCTCAGCACTGTAGTAAATTATCCACCTGGATTATATATCAAATCCTGGACAGGGGCTTGAACCCATAACCTCTAATGCAGCATTGTAAGTGCTATGACTGGAAGAAAAGCCACAAGGTATTTATAATTTAAAAGTATGGGGGGTTTTGACAGATAAATCGGGAAAGGCAATGATATCTTGCTGGCTGGTGATGAATAGTCATCAATTTAAAATTTTCACTAAGGAGTCAGGAGAGCAATTAGACAAAATTTCTTGTGCAGAGCACTTTTTCAGTGTGGAATGCTTTGCCACAAGAGTATTTTAAGCAGAGGCCAATGCAGTTTCAAACAGAAGAGTCTTAAGCAGTCCTTCAGGATCAAGGATCACTTGCTTTCACTCCAATTTGATGGCTCTGAGATTGCTGGTAAAACCTGCAGACCCTGCCACCTGAGAGACTGGTGGTGCTTGGAGGGTCAGGTGGATGAGTTGTTGGGAGGTTTGTGCACTCTCTCTGAAATCTCGACTTTGCTGTCCGTTTTCTTGGCAAAATGCCCTGGTGTGTTCAGTGCTTTCATGAGTGAAGCTTCTCCATTTTGGGTGGTCACAAGCCAGGGACTTGCATGAATTGGCAGGATATTTGACCTCCTCAGGAATGCATTGAGGACATCCCTGAAGTGTTTTTGTTGTCTGCCTGGGAGTCTCCTGCCCCGACCGAGTTTGGAGTAGAGCAATTGCTTGTGTATGCACTTACTCAGAAACTGAGCTCCGGACTTCTTCTCCATGTGCAAAAATTAGTCTTTCATTAGACACCTTGAAAACGAAGGCCCCCTTTCAACCAGCTCCCACAGTACAACACCTCCCACTGTCAATTAAGATCAACAGCGAGATCCTGGGAAGCATGGCCATTTTCTATACTTTGGAAGCAAGCCTCCTCTTGACAACAAAATTCATCTTCACCTCCAATGTTTCTGGTCAGCATCGGGTAGCAGTGATTCCTGTTCTTTGGACACTTGGGACAACCAACAGCAGGCACCTCAAAGCATTGAAGAAGCATCACCAGTGGTGCTTTCGCCAGATCCTCAAAATCCAATGGCAAGAAAGCCTGTCTAACAGCAATGTCCTCTCCCAAGCCAACATGCCCAACATCGAGGCACTAATCACTCAAAACCAGCTCCGTTGGGCAAGACATGTTGTTCGTATGCTTGACTCCTGAAGCAGAAGAATAGGTAATCATTGGAAGCAGAGGAATTGAGTGGGAATAGATTTTGGATTACTCAGGCGAAGAGCTGCCATAAACATGGTAGACCGAATGATTGTCTTCTGTGGTTCTAAATTTCTGTGTGCCTATCATAGCGCAAAATTTTCAAGGTTGGTTCTTTGCGCAAAAATAAAAACACTATATAGATTAATTTATTTCACTTTACTGTTGAACTTGCTGCCTACGAGAGTAGTGGAAGCAGAAACAAATGATTTTGAAAGGATAGTAAATGGGCACTTAAGGGATATGAACTTGCAGGGCTATGGGTATAGAACAGGGGGATGGGACTGATTGAGTTGCTCTACAGAGAGCTGCATGGATTTGAAGGGCTGAATGGTTATTCCTGGTGCCATAATGACTCCATGACCAATTTCAACCTTACAACCTCCCTTTCTTTTACCTCATAGTTGATCATGAATGCAGCAGCATATTCTACATTTGTACTGTGGTCAAGCAGAATTTCATTTAATACCTGGGCAAAGCAAAATTAAATAACTAAGTGTTCTCACTGTTTAGGCAACTGATGTGCAGAAAAACCATTGAGCATGTACTTAAAAGTGCTGTTGGCTAGATAAATTTCATTTTCAGTCACTGTCAATGAGCTGACAACTGTGAGCTCTAGCCCAAGGGAGAACATGATGGTCAAGTACTCTGTCCTTGGCTAGCCTGCCAGAGATGTGCAACAGATTACAGAAATAGCTGTGAGGTCAACAAAAGCCCTGTGTTGATTTTATATGCCATGTCCTGAAATGTGTACAGGAGCATTTTCAAGTCCAGAACTGTTGGGGTTAAGGAGCACCTCCAATGGTTCCATGCACACTGAGCCACATTGCCAAGAAGTTTGCGATTTCAATCCCCATTCTGAGTTAACCGATGTTGGAGGGGGCACTATAATTGCCTTCAGTGCTCCTCGACAACCATATGAAATCGGCTGTGCCCATTTGTTCCTGATGGCTGTCAACAAGCCTTGCTATAAAGAGAAGGACAAGGGCAGCAAACACGTGGGAATGCCACCATCTGGAAGTTCCCATTCAAGTCACTTACCATCCTGACTTGGAAATATATTGCCGTTCCTTCATGTTGCTGGGTCAAATTCCTGGGGTTCTCTTCCTAACTACACTGTGGGTGTAACTACACCACATGGACTGCTGTGGTTCAAGAAAGCAGCTCACCACCACCGCCTCAAGGGCAATTAAGGATGACCACTAAAATGCTGGCCTAGCCAGTGACACCCACATCCCATGAATGAATTAAAAAAAAGAGTAAAACTGGCATTTTTATCTGCCTGTTGCCTGAATCAGCAAATGCATTTAACAGTATGCAAGCAATATGCTGTACAAAAGTCTCTTTATCTATGGGAATTGATCAGAATGATTGGATTTTGGGCATTTTAATTTTCAACTTGTGAAAATAACTGGTTCTGTTTCACTTGGGGGAATTAAACCTCCGCAGCAGTTTGCATGCTTAAGTTGTGGAGGCATTTAAGTTATCTTTGCTTTCCCAAAAAAATGAGCAAGAGGGCTTTTTAAAGTAAAACTTCTCTTCTACTGTTAACCTGTTCCTGTGGCTTGCTTTCATTCTTCGATTTTGTATTTTATTCATTGTGCTTCCTGGTAATCCCTGTGTCTCAGAACCTAGCATCTAACTTTGCAGGAAACAGTTTAGTAAAGTACTGCCAGAACTTGAGGCTCCTAAATCTCAGCACCTCACATATTGTAAGGCTCTGATTTAGATATTTTGCATAAACCTATTGTTTATCTAGTATGTCTTCATAAATAATTTTCATGGCATAAAACATTTTGTCCATGTGCTATCAGCAGCTTTGAACAATAATAATGGATATTGGAAAGCAAAATGACATGGAAATCATTATTTAGAAGTGTAATGCACACAGCTACAGTTAATGCAGCAATAAGTTAAGAGTCGGCGTGCCATTCCATAGCCAAAAGCATTTAAGATACAGGCCACCACTCCATTTTTTCAGTGAAAGTTCTTATGAAATAAGATGCAGTGTAACTCATGTCAGATCATAATTGTATTATATAAAAAAATTCCTACTATGCAGACATATAAAAGAAGAATTGCTGGTTCATATTATTGGAGCATTCTGCTATTCAGCGCATGAGCCTTCTTCAGTCATTCACTTGGATCATGGATGATCTGTGCCTTAAATACATTCGTGCGCCTCTTTCTCTATATTCCTTGATGCATTTACCCAACAAAAATCTGCTTTTCATTCATGATCCAGAGCCTTTTTGGAGGGCAAATTCTAGATTTCCATTCCTCTGTGTGTAAAAAATGTTTCTTGATTTTACAGCTATAACTTAATCATTTGGGAGTATTATACCTTTTTGTCCTGGATATCCCAACTAAAAAAATAAGCATTTTTGCATCTAACCTATCAAATCAGCCCATAATGACCAAAATAAAATGACTCAATATCAATAATTTTTTAATCTAGCATGCAATAGACCGTGCAAGTTAATGGACTGTGGCAATTATTTCAGCTCACTCAGGATTCACGAGCATCAGTGATCCCTTATCTCCTTTTTTAAAAAAAGCCTCAGCTATTATTTTCCTTCTCGTCAGAGTGCTGATTTAAATTAATTATGATTTTCCGTGTTGGCCTTTCCCAGAGCACTTATAGGAGTAAGTTATTATTATAAACCACTGAAATGATTTATCTCTATCTGCATACCGAATTGTTGGTTTGACTTCTTTAATGATTGTCTTTGCAGTGATTGTTTTCCCCCATTCAGTGGTTTATTGAAAATGCTGCTTTTGGGCAAGTTTTGTTAAAGCTATTCAGTGTCCTGACCAGTTTATATTTTTCAACCAACATCACTAAAACTGATTATCTGAACATTATCAAATTGCTGTTTGTGGGGCCTGTGTGTGTGCAAATAGGCTGTTGGGTTTCCTACACCACAACAGTAACTACACTTCAAAAACACTTCATTGGCTATAATGCACTTTGTGATATTCTGAGGCTGTGAAAACTGTTAGATAAATGTAAATTTTTTATTCATCAGCAAGTTCAGTGGCTGAGCCTATCTGTAAAGGTTGGCAAAGTGTTTCTGTGCTCTCTGAACTTGTGTTCCATGATAGGTGAAGATAGATGGAAAAGGTTATGGTAACCAGAAATGGTCATGAATTATGATTGGGGGCAGGGGGAAGGCACCAGCTTCTGAGATTATTAACACAGTTCTGCCATCTAACTGCTATTTATTTTGAAGAATTACTGTATTGTTGCAGCAATCATTATGCATTATTTTAATTTTAGTTGTGAGAGAAACTGGTCCCTTTTAATAATTCCTCTTAAAAAAACTGCTGTGCTATTAATTGTATTGTATTCACCTGAAACATTCAGTGCTGAAGTTGATGTTGTTCTTAGTGCTGCAAAATTTAATGGCTGATTGGAAAGAAAAAAACACTAATGATTGCCTTTACTGAATATGCCAGGTTTTTGAGATGTCTCTGCTGATTCTGAGTAACTATTACAGTCAAATGGCTATTATTACTCTGACTAATGCCTCCTAATGACATCTTGCACCTTCAAAACACATTAAGCTCATTAATGATTCACTCAATTAAACTTCAGGAACATAACACACCCTAAAAGCATGTTATGTGAGATCTTAGTTTTATCCTACAGTGAACTGCACGTGGAATATGTACCTTGACTTGCATCTCCAGCCTATCTGCTCTGAATGCAAACTCATGACCAGTTGCTAATGGAAATGCTCTAGTTTATTTTCCCCACATCCCTTAGTACTCTTTGCATTTTACCAATGCTAATCAAATCACCCTGTTTCAGATACACCCTAAATTGATTGAAATTCCATGCAAACAGTCATTTTTGAAAGTTGCGGCATGAGTAGAATGTAACCATAGACATAATACCAGGCAAGAAACAAGATTTTTAGGAACAGGAAACATCAGTAATTCCACAAGTCTACTTGTGTTTTTTTTTTATTGACCCCCTTTCACCAATGAACTCCTGGTTTTATTCATCTTTTCTCTCTCCAGGAACAAGCTAGCTGCCTGTTAAACCCATTTAATGGTTCAATTCAGCAGTTTTCTCTGGTAACATGTTTTTTTGTGTAAATTTCCACTGGATTTCTCTCCTTACTTTCGGGTTTCCAACTTGTAACTTAGGTCCCTTGACATTTAAACTTTAAACCTTACTAATTTTTCAGAATCAACTTTATGCATTCCATCATATTCTTCCATTAGGCCATCTTGAAGTCCTAAAGCAAACAGGCCCAATTTCTTTTATGCTGTTTTCATAAGTTTCTGGTATCTGTTATTAAGAGAGTCTTACCAATGCTCTTAGCAAATCATAATATGATGAGACAAAGGCAACATGGTTTTATGAAAGGGAAATAGTATTTGACAAATTTATTAGAGTTTTTTGAGCAGCTATTAGAATAGGTAAGGGGAACCATAGATGTATACCTAGATTTCCGAAAGGTATTCAATAAGTGCCACATTAAAGGTTAATAAGCAAGTTAAGGAGTTGGGGTTATATATTTGCATGGATAGAGGATTGGTTAATCAACAGGAAGCAAAAAGTAGGCATAAATGGGGTATTCTCAAGTTAGCAGACTGTGACTATTGGAGTGCCGCAAGGATTAGTATGGGGCCTCGGCTATTTACAATTTATATTAATAACTTAGATGAAGAGACATGAGTAATGTATCTAAGTTTGCTGGTGGGACAAAGCTGTGTGGAAGTATAAGTTGTGAAGAGGAGAAAGAGACTGCAAAGAGATGTAGACATGTTAAGTGAGTTGGCAACAATATAGCAGATGGAGTATAATGTGGAGATCTTTGGTCGTAAGAATAGAAAAGCAGAATTTTTTTTTTAAAAATGTAAACTTGATGGTGTTCAGAGAGTCTTGGGTGTACTTGTACAGGTAACACAAAACAGCTGATATGCAAGGACAGCAAGCAATTAAGAGGTTTGGAGTACAAGAATAAATATGTCTTGCTCCAATTGTATGGGGATTTGGTGAGACCACACCTGGAGTACTATGCGCAGTTTTGTTCTCCATATTTCTGGAAGGTTATACTTGCATTGAAGGCAGTACAGTGAAAGTTCACTAGATTTGTCCCTGAGATGAGAGGGTTGTCCTATGATGACAGGCTGAGTAAATTGGGCCTATATTCTCTGGGGTGTAGAAGAATGAGAGATGATCTTCTATAAATAAACCACAGGGAAACATATTTTATCTTGCAGCAGAGGTTGGAGATGAACTGACATTGATTATCTCGTGGTGTGTACTTAACCTGTTAGTTATTCAAACAATTGCTCAAGAGCAGTTGCATTGAGAGGAGAGGAACTATTCTATTTGTGTGAAGAAATTGTTGGTCTTACAAATATGTTAAATTTGAGACTTTGTGTGAGATATTAACTTTTGTTGTGTTCTTTAGTGACTGTGGTAGTTTGCCCTCAGTTCTTGGACAGATATTAGCGCAAAAAGGTCCTTTTTCCTCCCAGCTATTTTTGCCATTTAGTTCTGACTTGCTGAGAACTTAGTGTACCCATTTGTACTTCATGTCTGTCAGCTGATTTTTAGAGCATGAAATACAATGTTAATCATAATTGCCTAAGTATAGTTTACTTATAAAAGAGAACAATAATTGGGATCCAAGCCTTCCAGCCACTTTTGTCCTTTTTGTTCTTGTTCTCGCCTAAATGTATTTTTGTCTCGATCGAGAATCCATCAATTTCTCATCAGATTCCTTTTTGCTTTCTATTTCTTCTTTTGTTTATCTGTCCCTTTTTACTTGATAGGTTTTTTTCCCTG
Organism: Carcharodon carcharias; assembly: GCF_017639515.1. Classification (NCBI taxonomy): domain Eukaryota; kingdom Metazoa; phylum Chordata; class Chondrichthyes; order Lamniformes; family Lamnidae; genus Carcharodon; species Carcharodon carcharias. The sequence continues at coordinate 74,238,214 of NC_054476.1, forward strand.
TTCCTATCTGTAACATCCTCAGCAGTAAATGGTGGCATGAAAGAGTGTATGCTTCACCTATTTATGAACTGTAACATTTATTTTGTTGCCATGTTAACAGAGAACATCTATGAGTCATGAACCACCTCTGTCCCTCGAACCCCTGCCACCCACCCACCATCCCCCACATGTTTTTCAAACAGGTTCAGGATTAACATTATGGCCACCCAGGTTGAGGATGCCATACTGTTTCAGGCTATTAATTTGTCCATTAAACACTATATGGTCATCCATGGGGAAAACACTTACGTTCATTAAGTAACATTCAGAAAATGATCTCCATGCTGGTAATGCAAAATAAATCTAATGTAAATGATTTTCAGTTTTCTCTCTAACCTACTTGTGTCAATATTTAACACTAATTTCGTTACAATGACAATGGTAGCAGTGATTGTGTGCAAGATGGGCAATTTGTTTTCGGCATATGGTGATACAGTAGTAACGTTGCACAATTTGAAGTTGCCTCAGCAAATGTGAAAGTAGCAAACATAAGGAATCAGAGTGAGAGCGAGCAGGTGAGCATGGAACCCACAAAAGCATGAGCTACTATCTAAACTAGTATCAGGAATTGACCGTGTGTTTGTTGCTTTTGTTTTGCTAATATTTTACTCTACATTGTAACAATGTTGATAGGACCAGAAACACCATCAATCTTAAAGAAAAGAAAAATGCAAGATTAATTATCTAATTTCCTTTTTAAGGAAAGGACAGAAAATGTGAAATCAATAAGCTGAAGGGCAGCTGGTATCAGCAGGAATACTGTCAATAGCTGGTTGGGACCAAGGAAACAATAAAACGCAAGTGGAGTTCTAATTGAGTTGGAGCTCGGGAAAACAAGGAAGTGAGCACTGTGGAAATTGAGCCTGGAAGTAGTGTAGAAAGTTACATGTGTCCTTTTGTTAGTGTTGAGTGAGTCACGGGCAAAGCAGAGAAGGCACTTCAGGCAATTTCTTCAAAATGCTGAGCAATGACTATTCACCATGAATGATTAACTTGGAGCAGTTTGTTGTAGAGGATTTTCTACAGTAACTTACAGAAAAGGTGTTACTAATGCAGTGGATGTATGCAGTTCATAGTTTGTGGATTTCCAGATCAATTTGTAAAGCATAGATAACATCTCAAGATTTAGTGGCAATTCAATGTGCTGGTTTTCCTCTGAGCACCCTTGATGTTCATAAAATATTTCACTAGTGCAGATTGATTTTGTAAAACAAGTGTTGGAATTCAAGTTTTTGTTAAAGTAAATTTTTAGTGGCTCTGTCAAGCTTCAAAGATGATGAAAGATTCTTTTTCAAAAAAGTAATACTTAAAATTCAAAAATGCAAGGCCCTTTTTAGCCACAACTTTATGTACCAGTTAAGATTGATCATTCGATTGGTGTTCCTGTAACTAGTCCTGATTATTCTGAAACCGTTCCATCTCATTATAGTCCAATACTGTGTTTTTTTTTTGGTCAGAAGAGCTGTTCCTTAAAACTACTAAAAACTAAAACCCTGTCATTGTGGAATAGTACAAGGATTGGAGTAATGTAATATGCAACAAGACTGTTCTTCAACACAAAACAACCTTAAGGCGGGCGGGCAGGCTAGGAGCCCCAGCAGCCTGTAGATTATTAATGAAACCTCATCCACTGGCGGGATGAAGTTTCATTACTGTTTTGTAAAAATTTAATACATTTTATGAGTTTGTTATCAACATGTCCCGTCTCGTTTGACATTGTCACATGAGGGGGACATTCATAATTTTAAAATGTCTCTATTTTTTGACTTTACTTACCTTTCACTAAACTCCCTGAGCCAGGACTTTGCCTCAGGGAGCAATGTGCACTTTTGCACGCATGCGCAAAAGAGCACACTTTGACAGTTGGGGATTCTTACCCCCCCCCCACTGGAACAGGAAGCACATAGCACTTCCTGTCGGGCAGGCCGCTGGGCAGGCCTTAATTGACCTGCCCACTTAAAATGGCAGCGGGCCCCTTTTCGGTGGCGGGGTTCAGCTGCCCACCCACCACCGAGCCGGTGGAGCCTGCCCACCAGCCAAGGGCTAAATTCTGCCCTAACTTTTATTTTCTCTTTATGTTTGTGAGGTCTTTCTTGTGCAAATTTGCTGCTGTGATTGCCTATTTTAAAAGCCGTTCATTGGCTGTGTAGCATTTGGGACATCTATTTGTTAGTTTTTCCTTTTGATAAATCTAAAAGCTAATAATTTGGCATCGACACATATTGGTAACAGTGATTAAACTTTATTCAGCACGAACAAGATTTGATGCATTACAGTATCTGAACCATAATTTATAATATAGGAATAATTAAAATTTATACTGCCCCATTTATGCCTTGGGCAAACATCATGGCTACAAGTGCCTGCACACCCTGGCCCGAACCCCCGGGTTGTCCTTCAAGTGCCTCTTGAAGTCTTCTGCACTTACTTTAAGAAGGATACCCCCATGCTTTGTTGTACCCTTTTCTGTAATACAAAATCTCTAAATTCTGTTAGACCTTACAGCTATCAAAATATTGTTGTAGGGATAACATGTATAGAAGGCTCTGGCTTTACTCAGGTTTTAGTTTACTACCCCTGACATAACTTGAGCTGTAGGAAAATAAGTGATGAGTCCAGCTGGCTTTACATTGGCTTTTTTGGTCTATTGATTCTGGCTAAAGGCCCCACCAATCCTGTCTTGAAGCAGGGCAGTAGCCCTCCCTTATTCCTTATAATTCTGGTTAAGATGCCTTGTTTACATTACCATGGGAATTAAATTGCCTTTGCTTGTTCTTTTCCTTCTGCTGTTCTGATGGAGTTTAATTTAATTTAATTAACCATATTATACATTACCCTTTTATTGGGTGTCCCACTTCTTCTATCCCTTCCCTTAGTGTTATCCACGGTTGCAAGATTTCTTCGGTTAACACAAAAGTAAAACAAAATGGTGGTAACCAGTCAATGGAGGTGTTTGCTGGACAACTTTGTGTTGTCTCAAGAGTAATGGATGGAAAAAGTAACCAATGACCTGCCTGCATGAAGCAGTGGATTTCTTTTGGTGAACAATAAAGTCTGAGATTTGCTGGTCATCTTCTATGACTAATTTTTAAAAATGTATATAATTGATTTAGGATTTGATGGTGTTTCCCATCGCCACCAGCTGCCCTCCAACCTTGCCTCACCCCCAAAGAGATGGTGATTTAAAAACTACAGAGAGGACTTGAATGAAATTTGCTGGAGTGATTAAACTCTGCAGTTGACCTCCAATTATTTTGAGAAGGATTCTGTAGTTCTTTATAATGTGTTATTGGATAGTTAAAAAAAATCAAATTGAAATTTTATTATCAGTGCTAATAATTTGTTCAAATCCGTCCAAGGTCCATACATAAGTTTGTATTCATACTTCAGTTACATCCTATAACCACAGCTCTTGTGCCACAGTGGGATTTAAATTCAGTCATCTCATTTACCGCTAATCAGTCTGACTTCAACAAGTAGAGTAACTTTTCAACATGATTTTAAAACTCAGTGCATAAATAAAGAATGGGCAGCTGTCCCTGGAAGTGGTCAGAAATTGTAATCTATTTTGTAATTCCTGATTCATGAACTACTGCCAGCAACATCATTAGTGTAAATTTACTGTGAAATTGAGAAGCTTGAAATCATGATGAGTAGCCTTTCTCTTTGACAGCTGTAAATTAACATTAACCTTTTGGCCTGTCCATAACCGATATTTCTTCAAGACTGAAAATCAAATCTTGATACTGCAGCATACTGGTCTAATGATACTGGTCCCCTTCATGTTGATCTCTCCAGATTGATTCTTTGATCTTAAGTTTAGTTGTTGTGTTAGAATGGCCATTTCTTTGACCCAAAGGGAGTTAGATGACTTCACTTTCACTGCATGTGGTGATAAAACCAGAAAATGCAGAAAATACGCTGGAGATCTGTGAGCATCTGAAAAGAGAAGAGACAGGTCAGTGTTTCCTTAGGTCAAAGGACCTCAACCCAAATGTCAACCCCTCTTTTCAGATACTAATTCTATTTCCAACATTTCTCTTTTGCATTTTGACTTGCCAGCATTTGTAGGTTTTTCTTCCTATTTCTAATATGTGTAAGATTTGATCAGGGTAGCAGATTACTCAACAGAGTTGAGGAGTCACAAGCAGATAATTTAATGGTTTAAAGTGATTTATCGAGAAGTGACAGTTCAGGTACAGCACATAATCAAAATAGACATACTACTCGTGAAAGTTGAGAAAATTAATCGGTCTGGGATAGAATAGACCAAATGGCCTTGCCTCTGCTGCCTACTGTATACTGCCTTCCTCGCCTTTTATCTGATCAGGATGTTAAGCCGAGTTTAACAATCCTAAAGAGCTTCCTCCCTTTGTCTGTGTTTTTCCTTTCCCGGGTGCCTGTTCATGTATTTTAGTTTGGGGCTCATTAGATGCTTATACGTAAAAAACTTAGATTTTTTTACCACCTTTCACATCGTGTAAATCACTTGAAAATAATTCAGTGAGTTTTCATTTTTAGGAATGCAGCCAGTGTTATGCAGGCAAGTGAGACATATTTTGTTGAATGAAACACGTGGGAGAGATTGTCATATCATGTCTAAACAGAGATCCTTTCCGATAGATGTTAAGTGTAATGGCAGTAATAGCAGGTATTGACAGACAATTGTGCCACTAATTTGCTTAACTCATGCTAGGATCTTTTTGTGTGACTATAACTCTGATCTTGAACCCACGATGGTGCCTTAGTTTAATTTTCAAGTATTGTACTGATCATGGTCATCTGATTTGATTGTATGAGGCTTTTTGAACTGGAATCATTTGAAAAAGCCTGTCAGCACAAGACTCATAGGGCTGGATTTTCCCATCCTGACGCAGGGTAGGATGGATGCAAATGCTGACGTGAGTGTTTCGAAACTAGAAATCTGACCTTATTTCCTCAGGCGCCGTTTTGACTGCCGTGGGAAGCTTGGCGGTTCCCAACCTGACATGCACACAAATTGACGCCGGGACTGCCCTTTGCTGCCTACCTCAAATTCAAAATTTATTATGAAGTGAAGTTGTTAACTTTGGCAGGAAGAATAAAAAAGCAGAGTATTAGTTAAACAGAGAATGACTGCAGAATTTCAAGGTGCAGAGGGATCTAGATGTTCTTGAGCACGAGTCACAAAAAGTTAGTATGCAGGTACAGCAAGTAATTAAGAAGGCTAATGGAACGCTATCCTTAAAAGTAAGAATGTTATGCTTCAGTTATGCAGGCCATTGGTGAGACCACATCTCAAATATTACTTGCACTTTTGATCTCTTTATTTAAGGAAGGATGTAAATACGTTGGAGGAGGTTCAGAGGAGGTTTACTAGATTGATACCTAGAATGAGCGGGTTGTCTTATGAGGAAAGGTTAGACAGGCTGGGCTTGTTTCCACTGGAGTTTAGAAGAGTGAGGGGTGATTTCATTGAAGTATATAAGACCCTGAACGGCATTGACAAGGTGGACATGGAAAGGATGTTTCCCCTTGTGGGTGAGTTCAGAACTAGAAAGCACTGTTTTAAAATAAGGGGTTGCCATTTTAGGACAGAGATGAGAATTTTTTTCCCAGAGAGTTGTGTGACTTTGGAGCTCTCTGCCTCAGAATGCAGTGGAAGTGGGGTCATTGAATATTTTTAAGGCAGAGGTAGATAGATTTTTGTTAGGCAAGGGAATCAAAGGTAATTGGAGGTAGATGGGAGTGTGGATTTCGAAACATAAACAGTTCGGGCATGACCTTATTGAATGGCGGAGCAGGCTTGAGGGGCCGAATTACCTACTTACTCTCTTTTGTATATTTTGTACTGTTTCAATACACTCCTGGCTTGGCTCAGCTCCCTCCTTACACCTTTCGTAAACTTGAACCCATCCAAAGCTCTGCTTTCCATATCCGAACTAGCATCAAGTTGCTTTCTGGTAACTCGTCCTTGTTTTGCAGTATTTCCATGGCTCCTCTTCACCCCCATTACTACATCCCCACCCCACCCCCTCCAATTAATTAACTTAACTCATTGTGAAGATCAGTAAACTTACATTGTGTTTTAGGTTCCCAGTCCCTCATTTTGCAGGCTTGTGGTACTGGTGACTTTAAAGGAGGATGGGTATCCATTTTAAGTTTGAAACAGTATTACAACTGGATGAAAAAGGGCAAATTGTCTCTCCTGTATTCAGCCTGCTTGGTTGGTTGCAACAAAGGACTTTTAAAATTTCTTTTCCCCGTAGATGCCTTTCCAAGCCAAATGTATTTACTTTTTAGTAAGGATCCAATCATTTTTCTTGAGTCAAAGAGCAAGTTTATTACCCACTAAACCCGAGGAAAAATAATAAAAGGTGCAACGACCCATTCGCACAGATATCAGAAGGGGAGGCGATAGAGTAGTGGTATTGTCACAAGACTAGTAATCCAGAGACAAAAACAAAAATTGCTGGAAAAACCCAGAAGGTCTGACAGCATCTGTGGAGAGAAAGACAGAGTTAACGTTTCAAGTCCGTATGACTCTTCTTCAGATGCCATGGCAGATGGTGGAATTTGAATTCAATAAAAATCTGGAATTATAAGTCTAATGATGACCATGAAATCATTGTCAATTGTTGTAAAAACCCACCTGGTTCACTAATATCCTTTAGGGAGATTTCCTTTTAGGAAAGGAACGATTTCCTTCCTCACAGCTTCCTTTAGCAGTTTTTTCAGATGACTTTGATGACTTCTCCCTGTGTCTAGCTTGACAAAACTAATTCTTAAAAACCTGCTGTGTGTAAATTCCTTAAAAGGAATATGATTAGGGCAGGAAATCCACTGTCCTTACCTGGTCTGGCCCACATGTGACTCCAGACCCACAGTAATGTGGTTGACTCTTAAATATCCTCTGAACAAAGGCAGTTAGGGATGGGCAACAAATGCTGGCCTAACCAGCGCCGCCCACAGCCTGTGAATGAGTTTTTAAAAAGCAGTAAGAAAAGTTAGAGTCCAAATAAAAATTAAAAGAATATACAATTAAGTCCATGGCTTGTCCTTGATGCGCAGGTGTTTGAAATTAGCTGGTTCCCTTTAAAAGGCTGAAGTTGAATTGAAGTCCAAATAACTGCACTTTGCTGGAGACAATTTCATTTTTTTAAATTCCATGGTCCATCCCCCAGAAATCCTGAGTTTCTCCTGAGTTTCTTTCCGATGAGTAGTCACTATCTTTTGCGTTGGATGTTTATGCTGTAGAGAGAGGGCTTTTTTTTAACTTTAGAGAGAGAGATTCCTTACTGCTTCCTTCAGCTTTTCTAGATGACTTTGATGACTTCTCTCTGTGTCTGGCTTGGCAAAACTAGCTCTTAAAAACTTCCTGTGTGTAACCTCCTATAAAGAAATTTGATTAACGTGTCATTGTCGTAGAACAGGTAATCACATTTTGACCTTTCAAGATAGTAGAAGCCAAAAGGAGATGGGCTTATTTCGTCCTCCACAGTGGGGTTTGAGTGCCTGTTGCGTGTATCTGGCAGGTTAGCAGCTCACATTGTCTTTACTGTTGATTAAAATTGAGCACTTTGCATTTTTAATCTCTTCCTTAGTTAGTGGTTAGTGTTGGGTTTTGATGTCTCTAGGTTTCCTTTGAAGTGCCTCTCTCTTCACACTTCCTTTTCGAGGGGGTTCTTGTTTGCTTTTCCCACCTTCACCTTGGAAGGTAGCCTCATATTTTAAAGCAGTTTGCTGTCTCATTTTATAAAAGTACCGAATTTCCAGTCAGTTGAAAGTTTATAAAAAATAATTTTTCAAAAATAAAGAGGCATTTTTGTGACAACAGCCCCATGTTTCCATTTTTCTAATTGTTTCTTATTGGCAATTTTCTGGTCACTTGTCTCATTTTTAATTTATGCTATGGACATAGAAACATAGAAAATAGGAGCAGGAGTAGGCCATTCGGCCCTTCAAGCCTGTTCCGCCATTCATTATGATCATGGCTGATAATCCAATACAATTGCCTGCTCCCGCTTTCTCCCCATATCCTTTGATCCCTTTCGCCCCAAGAGTGAAAACAGACAAGGTTTTGGCCTCAACTACTTTCTGTGGTAGCAAATTCCACAGGCTCACCGCTCTCTGGGTGAAGAAATTTCTCCTCATCTCAGTCCTAAATGGTCTACCCCATATCCTCAGACTGTGACCCCTGGTTCTGGACTCCCCCAGCATCGGGAACATCCTTCCTACTTCTACCCTGTCTAGTCCTGTTAAAATTTTATAGGTTTCTATGAGATCCCCCCCTCATTCTTCTGAACTCCAGTGAATATAATCCTAACCGACTTAATCTCTCCTCATATGTCAGTCCCGCCATCCCAGGAATCAGTCTGGTAAACCTTCGCTGCACTCCCTGTATAGCAAGAACATCCTTCCTCAGATAAGGAGACCAAAACTGCACGTGATTTTCCAGGTGTGGTCTCACCAAGGCCCTCTATAATTGCAACAAGGCATCCCTGCTCCTGTATTCGAATCCTTTCGCTATGAAGGCCAACATACCATTTGCCTTCTTTACCGCCTGCTGCACCTGCATGCTTACTTTCAGCAACTGGTGTACAAGGACATTCAGGTCTTGTTGCACATTCCCCTCTCTCAATTTATAGCCATTCAGATAATAATCTGCCTTCCTGTTTTTGCTACCAAAGTGGATAACCTCACATTTATCCACATTATACTGCATCTGCCATGCATTTGCCCACTCACTCAGCTTGCCCAAATCACACTGAAGTATCTCTGCATCCTCCTCACAGCTCACCCTGCCACCCAGATTTGTGTCACCTGCAAATTTGGAGATATTACATTTAGTTCCCTCATCTAAATCATTAATATATATTGTGAATAGCTGGGGCCCCAGCACCGGTCCCTGCAGTATCCCACTAGTCACTGTCTGCCATTCAGAAAAAGTCTCATTTATTCCTATTCTTTGTTCCCTGTCTGTCCACCAGTTTGTTATTCATCTCAATACACTACCCCAATCCCATGCACTTTAATTTTGCACACTAATCTCTTATGTGAGACTTTGTTGAAAGCTTTCTGAAAGTCCAAATAAACCACATCCTCTGGCTCCCCCTCATCAACTCTACCAGTTACATTCTCGAAAAATTCCAGTAGATTTATCAAGCACGATTTCCCTTTCGTAAATCCATGTTGACTCTGTCCGATTCTGCCACTATTTCCCAAGTGCTGAGCTATTAAATCTTTATAATGGACTCTAGAATTTTTCCCACTACCAACATCAAGTTGACTGGTGTATAATTCCCTGTTTTCTGTCTACCTCCCTTTTTAAATATTGGGGTTACATTAGCTACCCTCTAATCTGTAGGAACTGTTCCAGAGTCTATAGAATCTCAGAAGATGACCACCAATGCATCCACTATTTCTCTGGCCACTTCCTTAAGTACTGTGGGATGTAGATTATCAGGCCCTGGGGATTTATCGGTCTTCAATCCCATCAATTCTTCCAACACCACTTCCCTACTAATACTGATTTCTTTCAGTTCCTCCCTCTTACTAAACCCTGTGTTCCCCAATATTTCTGGTAAGTTATTTGTGTCTTCCTCTGTCAAAACAGAACCAAAGTATGTATTTAGTTGGTCAGGCATTTCTTTGTTCCCCATTATAAATTCCCCTTTTTCTGATTGTAAAGGACCCACATTTGTCTACATCAATCCTTTTCTCTTCACATACCTATAGAAACTTTTACAGCCAGTTTTTATGTTCCCCTCAAGCTTACTCTCGTACACTATTTTCTCCTTCTTAATCAATCTCTTGGTCCTCCTTTGCTGAATTCTAAAGTGCTGCCAATCCTCAGGTCTGTTGTCTTTTCTGGCCAATTTGTATGCCTCTTCCTTGGATCTAATACTATCTCTAATTTCCCTTGTAAGCCATGGTTTGGCCACCTTTCCTATTTTACTTTTGTGCCAGACAGGAATAAACAATTGTTGCAGTTCACCCATGCGCTCTTTGAATGTTTGCCATGGCCTATCCACCATCATCCCTTTAAGTAACATTTCCCAATCCATCATAGCCAACTCACTCCTCATACCATCGTAGTTTCCTTTATTAAGATTCAGGACCCAAGTCTCAGAATCAACTATATCAATCTCCATTCTGATAAAGCATTCTATCATATTATGGTCGCTCATCCCCATGATGATTGCCAATTATTCCTTTCCCTGTCTTTCTATTCCCATTTACAACTGCTTTATTTTGAGCTGACCTTAGCTGATAAGTTTCCCAGGTGCACTTTCTTCACAGTTGCCATGGAAGACCAGGACAAACTGAATCTCCATTGGACCCTGTGGTGTCTTAACAAATACCCATTAAGCAGTTCTGTGGTGAAATGCAAAAATCAAAATGGTGAGCCCCCCAGAGACTGAAACTCAGCAGGAGTGCAGGTGGGACTGGTTAAGGATAGAATTAAGGAGACAAAATAAAGCCTGATACTGTGGAGCAGATGTACCAAAGTGGAATAATCTTACTGGATGTGGTCCAAGCATAATCACTCCATCTAATATCTAAAGTTATATTGAGTTACATTTTTATTCTGCCAATTAACCAGTTTTCTGATCTCTGACATGCCTTGATTTTAAAGAACCTGCGGAAGAAAGTTAAATAGTGGGGAGTGTATCGGGAGCCCAGCGTTTCCATTTGGGTGCTTCTTTTAACAGGACCTTCCCTTGAATGTAAGAGGGGATTCTAACTGGTCAGTGAATATGTCATAGAGTCTCTTACACACAAGAGGAGGTCATTCAGCCCATCATGTCCCTGTCAGCTCTCTGTAGAGCAAGCCAGTCAGTCCCATTTGCCTCCCCCACCCCCACCCCTCCCCAGCTCTATCCCAATAGGCCTGTAAGTTTCAATTCATTTCCTTCAAATGCCTATCCAACTTCTTCTTAAGGACCTTCACATTGCCCCTCAAGTATGGTGAATAGAATTGGACGCAATACTCTAGTGGTGGACTAACCAGAGCTTTATCAAGGTTCAGAATAACTTAACTGCTTTTATACTCAATACCTCTATTTATGAAACCAAAGATTCCATATGAATTGCTAACCACACTCTCAGTATATCCTGACCCCTTCACAGATTTGTGCAAATGAAACCCTAGGTCCCTCTGTCCCTCCTAGAACTGTGCATTAATTCTGTATCACCTCTCCCCATCTTATCTGCTAAAATGCATCACCTCACACTGTATTAAATTCCATCTGCCACTTGTTTGTTCATTCTGCTGGCCTATCTATATCACATTGCAGTCGATTTGTGTCACCCTCACTGTTTGCCACTCCTCCAGTCATCAGCAAATTCTGAAACTTTCCTCTGTATTCTAGTATCCAAGTCATTTTTATATTTTTTTTAAAAAGCAGTCCTAGCACTGAACCTTGGGGAACATCACTATTTACCATCCTCCACCCTGAAAAATAACCACTTAACCAAGACTCATTGTTCCAAGAGTCTCAATTTTATTAACCAGCCTTTTATCTGGCACTTTATCAAATGCTTTCTTAAAATCCATGTAGCCTTATACAAAAACAATGTGCAAAACTGTTAACAGGGGGGTGGATAATTAAACTGAAAAATAGGAAATTAAAAGTACGGAAACATGGAGAAACAAGAGATTCAAAATTTTAAACAATTAAAAATTAATAGAAAATAATTACTTTTCCTGCACCCTATCCTCCATGTGCTGATATGATTTCCTGGTGCTACTTTTTGTTGACACCCTGAGACACATTAAGAATTTCTATTGTCATAAAAACTTAACTGCAAGTCATGGTTCATGATTATGATTGCAGTAGTTTTCTACTGCGGTTCTTCAATAGCACACACAGTGTAAAATAAATAAATACCCTGCCCCCTCAAAAAACAGCAACTTGTTTTTGCCCTTTCCACATACTTCCAGTGTACAACATTACGCCGATGTAACACACACACTGTTTGTGAAGGGCAGAGGCAAAATTGTTGCGTATTGTTGGCTGAGAAACATTTTAATTTGATCCAGGTACAAGTTTGAAATGGCAGTAACTTTGAATAAAACAGTAGGCCAGCCATTTTAATTAATTTGTGTTTTTCAGCTGGCTGGGTGTTTCTGAAGGAGCCCTATATAAATGTGGTGCTGAAGCCAGATTATGTCAGCCAATACAAGGAATATTGATATCATTCAGAACTGTTGCTTTAATTAGGCTATAGTGTAGCAACAGCTAAGTCTATTCCAATTACTTGTGTGAGAGAGAAACTCCTACTCATTTGATTTCCTTTCCATTGTTAGATTATTAATGGACCTTTGAAAATCCCATTACATTTGCAATAACAGTATTCTCATACTATTAATTAAATCAGCTTTCCAAAAAATGTAATAGTTTCTTTGTTAATGCAAAGATAATAGAATTCACTTTTCTGAATTGGCATACTTCAAACCCACCATGGAAAACTAAATCAGATCCTTTTTCGGGGGCGTGGGGGGTGATGGCTGTTGGTGTGGTGCAAAGTTAGGGGCAAAGAGGAGAAAGAATTGTGTGATTTTCTGGCTTATTTAATTTAAATCAAGCTTTCCAAAACTAGTTGAATTGTCATCTTTCATCTGGCTCTTTCCACTGTTCCATTGTATCAGCAAACTGTGTGGAATCCTTGGCTGTACTTGAACCAGTGTTAAATGCTTTGAGTAAGAGGAATGAAAGAAATGGGAAAAATAAAAGAAGGCAAGGTTGAGAAATGAATGGATGAAACCAATCCATGAAGGGTGGTTAGTGGTGGAAAGGAAAAAAAAATCATTGGAAGTTTGACTTTTTTTTCTACCTTCTCCTGGAGGTGTTGACACCACAATGAAATTGGCGCTCTGTGAAGCTGAGCAATAAGACTTGAGAGGCTATTTTATTGTGTGGCAATCATATATAGACCCATCTCTTTGCCCCACTGCCTGTGCACACCTGTTTTCCAAAAGCTGGGGCTGGTGGAGGGAGACAGAAGAGATAAGAAAGAGGAAAGAAAAGTTGACAAGTGAACCTGTGGTTGGTACATTGATTGCCTTTTCAATTCTGAATTTTATGTTCATCAAGAGCAAGTTATGTCTTTGGCTGTGGAAAGAAAGTTTTCAACTTTTATTATATCATCTGAATTTATGTAAACCCTCGCGAAAGATGAATGCAAGATGTAGCAGTATATAAAACCAATTTTGTTTCTACACATGGTGACTATTCTTTGAATACTGTATGACCATGTGCTTAAATCAGTTGATTTGAATGAGATTTTGCTTGTAGGTAGCTTTTTTTCTTCATTTTAATTCAAACAAAAGTTGACATCCACACAAACAAGTATATTCAGCTTAAGCGCACAGCATTTGTTCCGTCAGCGCTTTGCGCTGAACTCCAGGATGATTTTCAGGATATGTGGCAGGATCAGGCATAAACCAGCGCAATAGCTTGTCAGGCAGATCATTTAGACTGCGAGGAGGCGGACAGTACCTATCACATGTGGTGGCGCAACTCACTGCTGAAACCAATCAGTTTGTTTTAATGCTGCTTTTGAGAGCCTTCTGGGAGTTTTTCTATATCAAAGTAAGAGTAAATCTGCCTTCATATTAAGAATCCTCTTATGATAGCAAACAAAAAAGCAGAAAAAGAACAATTGATTTCTGTATGAATAATATGAATAGAAGTAATGCAAAATGTCATTAACTTCAGAGATAAAGGTATTTATGTGAGTAGTGGCATCTTGTCCTTTGACTCCTCTGTGCCTACACAAATCATTATTTTTCCCCCCCTTTATGCATGTTGTCAAACCACAATCCCTGAGAGAGCATTAGCTTATTCGTTTAAACTTCATTTCTAATTGGGTAAAAGGAAACTGATGACCACTTCAGACTAGGAAGCTGTCACGCTTGTTGCATCTTTTTGTCTGCCTAGTGTCCCCATTACTTAGCACACAGAGAAAAATGTGTATGTGTTGAAAAGACTTTGACGTAATAGTCCTTTCATATTCTGAAGAAGTACCGGATAACTTGCAGGCAGCTATGTTTTCTTTAAAGTTCATTACTGCATTAAAATAGTGATAGCATTGGAGTATTGTGCCCCGTTCTGGGCACTGCTCTTTACAAAGAGAGGGTGCTGAAAAGATTTACAAGCATGGTTCTAGGGATAAGGGACTTCAGTTATCTGGATAGATTGGAGAAACTATGGTTGTATTTTCATTAGAAGAGAGAAAGTTGAGAGAAGATTTGATCGAGATGCTCAAAATCATGACAGGTCTAGACAGTGTGGATAGAGAAAAATTGTTCCCATTGCTGGAAGGGCTGAGGACACCAATTTAAGGCAATTGGCAAAAGAACCAGTGACAACATGGGGTAAAACTTTTTTATGTAGTAACTGGCGAGGATCTGGAATACATTGAGAGGATGGTGGTGACAGATTCAATTTTGGCTTTCAAAACAGAATTGTGGAAACACACCTGAAGAGGGAAAATTTGTAAGGCTATGGGGAAAGATCCGGGGAGTGGGACCAGCTGAGTTCCTCGTGCAGAGAATGGGTACTAACACGACTAGCTTAATTACCTCCTGTGCTGTGTAATCATTCTATGATTCTACACTTCAAAAGTGCTTAATTGCTATCAAATACTTTGGGACATCCTGGGGCCATAGAAGACACTACATAAATGCTGGTCGGTCTTTCATAGTTTCAGTATAGTTTCAGAAATGAATTCTTATCTGATTTTATATTGGGTGTATTGCAGAGTTCAGACTTGTGCTACTCACTCCATTTACTCGACAGCACATGCTGCTGAGCAGCTAATTACAGCTGTGTATGTTCAATTTATGCTCACTGTAAAATTTTACTGTAGTGCGTAAATCCAAGATTGTGCCCATTCTTTTGTTAGAGCTACCCAATTAACCTTAGCCCCTATTATTGCCTTGTAACCCTGCAATATTTTTTTCTCTTCAAGTATTTATCCAGCTCTCATTTGAAAAATACTATTGAACCTGCTTCCGCCACTGTGGTAACCTGAGGTGTAATATACCTTTAAGAGAATGTGAGCAGATTGACCTCATGACTGTAAGACCCAATAGCTGTGTAGCGTGGGCTACCATGTTAATGTTAGTCTAGAGTAGGATCTGGTTGGAGAAGCACACGTAATATTAATGTTCTGTTATTTTGTGTAAATAAATAGTATGTGCTTCATTTCATATTGGCCTCTGTGTCTGCAGTGTATTGTAATCGACTCACTTGCCGATAGATAAGCGTGCAACCGGTTCACGAACAAAGTGACCCCATGGTAAAACATAACAACCACCCTTACAAGCAGTACATTTCAGATCGCAACAAATTGAGTAAAGAAATGTTTCCTGATATCTCCTCTGGTTCTTTTGTCAATCACCTAAATCTGTATCTAATGTTAATGTCAACTGTGGCTCAGTTAGTTGCACTTTTATGCCTTAGTCAGAAGGTTATGGGTTCAAGTTTCACTCCAGGACTTGAGTATATAAATCAGAGGCTGACACCCCAGTCCAAAACTGAGGTACTGTCTTTTGCATGAGGCTTTAAACTGGGGCCCATCTGCTTTCTCAGGTGTGCGTAAAATCCCATGTCACAATTTCAAACAAGGGCTGGGGAGTTATCCCTTGTGTTCGAAGCAATATTTATTCCTCAATCAACATCACAAAAACAGATTATTTATTCATTATCACATTGTTAAGTGTGGGAATTTCCTGAGTACAAATTGGGTGTTGCATTTCATTATTTCAGCAGTGACTATATTGTGTATCATTGAGTGTAAAGCGCTTTGAGACATCTGGTGGTTGTATATATAAATGCAAGTTTTTACCGGTGTTTACAAATCCCACTCCAGAAACTTGAGCACATCATCTAGGCTGACACCTAAGTGCAGTATTGAGAGAGTATTACCTTGTTGAAGCTGCCATCTCCCAGATCAGACTTTAAACCAAGGCCCTACCTTTCTGTTCAGGTGAATATAGAAGATGCCATAGTGTTAATTGTATATTGGGAATGCTGGAACACAAGAATTAGGAGCAGCTGTAGGCTGTACAGCCCCTTGAACCTGCTCCACCATTCAGTAAAATCATGGCTGATCTGATTGTGGCCTTAATTTCACTTCATTGGCTTCCCACCATAACCCTGATTCAGAAATATTTCTAACTTAGCCTTGAATATATTCAATGATCCAGCCTCCACTGCTCCCTGGGGAAGAGAATTCCACAGACTAATAACCCTTTGAGAGAAACAAATTTTTTTTCGCCTATGAACCCTAGCATGGGATTTTCCGGTCCTGCCGAAAGTCAGTGGACTTTTAGCTGGGCCACCGCTTTGCCCAGCAGGAAGGAAAATCCTGGCCCTGGGTCTAGACTCCCCCAAAAGGGGAAATATTATCTCGGCATCCATCCTGTCAAGTCCCCTCAGGATTTTATATGCTTCAATTAGATCACCTCTTATTCTTCTCAACTTCAATGTGTTAGGCCCAGCTAGCTCAACCTTTCCTCATAAGATAACCCCTTCATCTCAGGAATCAGTCAAGTGAACGTTTTCTGAACTGCTTTGAATACAATTATACCCTTTCTTAAATGTAACAATGAATAGTAATGTATTTTTATTGGATAGTCACATTTTGCTGTTGTTACTCAGCCTTGACATGCAGTACCCTGTGTGATAGGGAAATCTCTGCAGCACAATTGTTTTGTTACTGTGCTGCAACTCAGTTCAGAAGTTAAGGAAAGTCCATACAAGCCAGTGACAGCTAAAACACTTTACTAGCCTGAAAGCCAAGAGAATGTCTTTACTGCTCAAGCCACCAATGGTCTTTTTAAATATTTTATTTTTAGCCACCTCAGATCCCAAGCCACCCAGGCTGAAATTTTTCTCACTAAATGAGCTTTAGCCAAAGTTGGCACAAAACGCTATGTTTCTTTTGTAGTCTTCTCAGTTGGGATTTTCTGTAAAAGTTAGTGACAGGGAGGCACTTTACCCTTCAATGTTTATGCTGGTGTAGATTGAAACCAGCTATTTTTGTGGAGATCCCTTCTATCCAAAGGAGGGAGCACGACATCATTTCCATTCCCATGTATTGCTAATTCCAGACATGCTATCAGCAGTAAAGAGTTTAGAAGAGACTTCAGTACATAATCCAGGGCTGACAATCCAGTGCAGCACCAAGGGAATGCCACACCACCGGAGGTGCCACCTTCTAGAAGGAATTCAGAGGTGCAATACACTGCCAAAGACTCCAAACCCATCAACACTTTTTCAAAATTCCCTCTTTGTACTGGCTTCCTTTCTCATAACTCCAATAACTTTCTCTCAACAGGTGTTAGACTGTGTTTGTATAGAGTCTTTCACAATCTAAGGACATCTCAAATTATTTGACAATTTAGGAAGTACCGAGATGCCAAACTGTGACCCCATCCTCTCTCCCAGGTGGACACAAAAAAATCTCCATGGTACTATTCAGAGAAGAGCAGGGGGATTCTCCCCAGTGGTTCCGCTAATATTCATCACTTAACCAACATTATTAAAACAGAATATCTGGTCATGAATTTCACTGTCATTTGAGGGATCCTGCCACGTGCAAGTTGCCCACCAAGCCTCACACACTAAAAGTACTTCCTAAATTGTCAAATAATTTGAGATGCCCTGAGATTGTGAAAGACTCTATACAAATACAGTCTAACACCTCTTGAGAGAAAGTTATTGGAGTTATGAGAAAGGAAGCCAGTACAAAGAGGGAATTTTGAAAAAGAGTTGATGGGTTTGGGGTCTTTGACAGTGTACTGCACCTCTGAATTCCTTCTGGAAGGTGGTAGAGTGCCTTTGCAAACTGGAATAGTTGGTGATTAGATGTGGAAGTGGGATTGTTGTAACTTTTAGGTAAGTAATTGTGTCAAATTGACTTGCTGAAAATAAATTGGCACTTATAAATTAATATTTTTATTTATATTAAAAATCATAATATAAAAGTGCTTACAGTTAACCAGAATGCAAAATTTCAAAACCATCTCTGAGTGCATTCTCTGGATTGCCTAAGAAATACTTCACAAATTTTATGCCTTTAGCATTTCTATTTCCCACTTCAGGTGTATGTGTTTTTTCTCTCCAATACAAGTGAAGAAATATTGTGTTTATCTACAACTTAATTTATAAAGCCTGAATAGCTGGATGTTTTCACGTGCCTGGGCCATTTTTGAATGGTCATTTTTCGGGGGCACTGTCACAACTTTTATACCTGTTGGTCAACACGTTAAGTGTTAGTGGAATGATGAAGCTGGCTGTCATATATCTGGAAGCTAACCTCATGTTTCTAGTGATTATAGTGTTGAGGGAAGCATATGGATAAGGAATGTAATCAAACTTTCCAGGTGACAGTTGGAGACAGAAGAGAAGCCATTATAGAAAGTACATTCGGTTAAAAAAGGCTTGCATTTTATAGCATCTTTCTCAATCACCAGATGTCTCAAAGTGCTTTACAGCCAATAAAGTACTTTTGATGAGTAGTCACTGTTGTAACTTAGGAAATGCAGGCAGCCAATTTGCACATGGCAAGACCTTTAAATAGCAATGTGATGACCAGATAATCAGTTTTTTTGATGTTGATTGAGGGATAAACATTGGCCAGCCCTTCTTCAGAATTGTGCCATTGGATCTTTCACATCCACCTGAGAGGGCAGACAGAGTCTTGTTTTAATGTCTCATCCAAAAGACAGCGCTTTCGACAGTGCATTACTTCCTCTGTAATTGAGTGTCATCGTTGATTTTTGCTCATGTGTTGGAGTGAAGCTTGAGCTCAAAACCTTTTGACTCGGGTCTATCAGCTATCAAGTCATATTGGGTTGCATTAAATTGAGCTCTATCAACATTTGCCAGTTAGGGGCCACTGGAAAAATTAAGGAGTAAAGTTTCCACTTTTTTCATGAACCAATGCAAAAGGCAGTGTAAAAGAGTGTAATTGTTTATTTTTTCTTTCTTTTCACTACAACTATTCCTTGATGTTTTTGAGAGTGGTAACTTGGTGCAGTTTAATTAACACAGGTGAAAACGGTTTATCACCAAAAATAAGAATCCTTAATATAGTTATCCCATCCTACATCTGCGAGTAACCTGATTTAAAGTCACTAAAAATAACTTTTTAAAAGCCTTTACGGAACCATTTAATTGGTATGCATTAGTCAGTGCTTTGATAAGTTAACTGTTTTTATATGAAAAATCTTTAAAAAACATGCTTACTAGTAACCATGTGCCTAAGACAATGAGTGCAATTTGAAGAACCTTCCCAAGCCAGTGTAATGTCGACATCTGGATGAGATCAATTTAATGGTTGGGTCCTGATTGAAACCAATGTAAAAGAACACAGATACATGACCATATATGAATTTTGACGCTATTTGGCTAAGTTTTAAATACTCCGATCTTTTGTGCCTGTTCAGCCATTTCCACCCAATTGCGCTGAAACCTGGCTGCAAAACTAGCAGAAACTCTACTCCCAAGTTGCTAAATACTACTGGCCATAAAATGTCTTAATTTCTTTTGCAGTATTTTCAATATTTGTATTTTGCTAGTAAATTGAGCCTCAAAATGCTTCTGCTTAAACTCCTATTTGCGAGTAATTAAAGTAGTAAGTGTGCAATTTTTTTCAACAAGATAGTAAATGGTCACTTTTATCTGTAGCTGCTGTAGTTGCTGATCTTGCAAATGATGCTAATGATTCTAAAAATAGTATGAATGTCTGAACTTCATTCAGAAACACAGATGCTGCAAATAGATTTTGATTTAAATACTATTTTTGCTTTGTGTAGCAGAATTGTGAACTCAGTACATTTATTGTAGAAGGGAGGTTTAATACCCCATTTAAAGAAGCTAACAAGAGCTTTAATTTACCCAGAATTTGGTGCCATTTTAATAATATAAACAAATCCCTAACAACTGCATGCATTCTTTGTTTTAGAAAGGAATAGAGCTATAGAGCTTGTGTTTTTATAGTGCCTTTCATGATCTCAGAACATCCCCAAGTGCTTCAAACTAAAACAGCTAATGAATTTTTTTAAAGCATAGCTACTTTTGAAATTTATGCACAGCAAGGTGGCAGAAAGAGCAATGATTATGAAATTATCAGATAATCTGTTTTCTTTGGTATTAGTCGATGAATAATATTGAGAAATTATTCTTCAACAAGTGCCATGCCATTTTTCGTTTGTGTGAGATGGTAGATGGTTTAACCTGCCATCAAAAAGACAGCGCTTCAAATAATTTTGCGCTCGGTAATGCACTGAAGCACCAGCTGACTTTATTTGCTAGAGTCTCTGAAGAAGCCACCTGCTTTTAACTCATAGCACGGTGGAAGTACTTTCACCCAAAGCTGACACCCGTTGTGTATCTAAACACTTACTGAATCAGTCAGCATATGGACAGGGGATGAGGAGAGATTGGGGAAAGTCCTGCTTTTCAAGCTGGTGGTTTGAGCTTTTTGCAATTCACCAATTTTAGGAGTTGCCAGAAGTCAACACAAGAACTTTCATTTATATAACTCCTTTGGTAAAACTACCCAAAGAACTTCATAAGTGTGTGATCAGACAATGTTTAACTCTGAGCCACGTGGTGATATTAGGAGCAGGGACAACTTGGCTGAAGAGGTAGGTTTTAAGGAGTGAATTAAAGGGAGGATTGAAAAGTTTAGGGCGGGACCTCCTGAACTTGGGGCCTATGCAGATGAGGTTGAGCTGCCGATGATTCGGCAATGGAAATTAGGGATGCACAAGATATTAAGGGGAAGAGATGGGGGAAATTGGTTAAAAACTATCTCCACTAGTTAGGGTGACTAGGACTAAAAGGCTTAGTCAAAAAATTAGAGCCAGACTTTCAGGAGTGAAATTATGAAACGTGTTTTCAGGCAAAAGGTAGTAGCCTTTGGAACTTCCTTCTACAAAGGACAATTAAAGCTAGATCAATTACTAATTTTATAAATGAGATTAATCGATATATGTTAACCAAAGATATTAAGGGGAGTGGGGCAAAAGCTGGCATATGTAGTTAGGTCACAGATCAGCAATGATCTCACTGAACAGCAAAAGAGGCACAAGAAGCTAAATAGCCTACTTATACATACGAACATAGGAATTAGGAGCAAGAGTAGGCACTCGGCCCTTCAAACCTGCTCCACCATTCAATAAGATCATGACTGATCTGAATGTAACCTCAACCCCACATTTCTGTCTACCCCCGATAACCTTTCACCCCTTGTTAATCAAGAATCTATCTAGCTCTGCCTTAAAAATATTCAAAGACTTTACTTGTACCGCCTTTTGGGGAAGAGAGTTCTGAAGACACTCAACTCTCAGAGAAACAATTTCTCCTCATCTCTGCCTTAGATGAACGACCCCTTATTTTTAAATAATGACCCCCAGCTGTAGATTGTCCCACAAGAAGAAACATCCTCTCCACATCCATTCTGTCATGACCCCTCAGGATCTTAAGGTTTCAATTAAGTCACCTCTTACTCTTCTAAATTCCAGTGGATACAAGCCAAACCTGTCCAGCCATTCCTGGTAATAGTCCAGTAAACCTCCTCTGAACTGCTTCGATTGCATTTACATCTTTCTTTTTAAGGAGACCAGTACTCTACACTACTCCAGATGTGGTCCCACCAATGCCTTGTACAACTGAAGTATAATCTCCCTACTTCTGTAAATCAATTCCCCTCATAATAAATGATAACATTCTATTAGCTTTCCTAATTACCTGCTATACCTGCTTACTAACTTTTTGTGATTCATGCACCAGGACACCCAGATCCCTCTGTATCTCAGAGCTGTGCAATCTCTCACCATTTAGATAATAAGCTTTTTTTATTCCTCCTGCCAAAATGAACAATTTCACATATGCCCACATTATACTCCAGTTGCCAGATCTTTGCCTACAAACTTAACCTATCTATGTTACTTTGTAGCCTCCTTATGTCCTCTTCACAATTTATTTTCCTACCTATCTTTGTGTCGTCAGCAAATTTAGCAGCCATTTCTTCAGTTCCTTCATCCAAGTCATTTATATAAATTGTAAGAAGTTGAGGCCCTGGCACTGATTCCTGTGGCACATCATTCATCACACCCTGCCAACCAGAAAAAGACCCATTTATGCCAACTCTCTGCTTCCTGTTAGCTAGCCAATCTTCTATCCATGCTAATATGTTACCCCTACATGATGAGCTTTTGTTTTCTGCAATAACCTTTGATGTGGCACTTTATCAAATGCCTTCTGCAAATCTAAGTACAGTACATCCACTGGTTCCCCTTTACCCACAGCACATGTGACTCCTTCGGAGAACTCAAATAAATTGGTTAAACATGATTTCCCTTTTACAAAACCATGTTGACTCTACCTGATTGCCTTGAATTTTTCTAAGTGCCCTGCTATAACAATAATAGCTTCTAATATTTTCCCTATGACAGATGTTAGACTAACTGGTCAGCAGTTTCCTCTCTTTTTGAATAAAGGAGTTAAATTTGCTGTTTTCCAATCTAATGGGACCTTCCCCGAATCCAGAGGATTTTGAAAAATTAACCAATGCATCAATTATCTCACTAGCCACTTCTTTCAAGACCTTCGTGTGAAGTCTATCTGGACCTGGGGTTTGTCAGCCCGCAGCCCCAACAATTTGCTTAATACCACTTCCCTGGTGATTGTAATTTTCCCAAGCTCCTCCCTCCCTTCCACTTCCTGATTTACAGCTATTTCCGGGATGTTACTTGTATCCTCCATAGTGAAGACCGAAGAAAGATACCTGTTTAATTCATCCGCCATCTCCCAACTTTTCATTATCATTTCCCCAGATGCACTTTCTATAGGACCTACACTCACTTATTTTATTAATTCTTATTTAAATAGTTATAGAAACTCTTACTATCCATCTTTATATTACTAGCTAGCTTTCTCTCATACTCTAATTTTTCCCTCGTTAATCCATAAATTATTACTTTTGAGTTTCTGCTTCTTAACATGGTGCCTAGCTCCTCATACTGACTAAGCAGAGTCTCCTTCCTCATCCTACCTATGTCGTTGGTGCCTACATAGACCATGTCCACTGGATCCTCGCCCTCCCACTGCGAGTTTTTCTCCAGCCCTGAGCAGATGTCCTGAAACCTGGCACTGGGCAGGCAAAACAGTAACCTGGACTCTCGCTTTTTCCTTCAGATAGCAGTGTCAAGCCCCTCATTATACTGTCCCCTACTACCACCACATTCCTTTTTGCACCTTCCACTTGGATGGCTTCCTGTACGATGGTGTCACGGGAAGCCATCCAAGTGTCCCTACAAGAGATCTAATTGGAGGGAAATGTCTAAATGTGTTTCCCTACCGAAGCTGTTCTGGTAGTAATTTTGCTAGCATTGTCCGTGCATATGCATGCAGTTGTTAGGGGTGAGTAGTGCTTTAATATTTCAAACAAAATACATATTTTCATCCACTTGCCCTATGCTAGTAAGAATTAACAATGTCACACTGCAGCCACAAAAAGTGGTGTAAAAACATTTGCTGTCAAAGAAAGGTCCCCTACCTTTATCTGTCAATGGGTAAAATATCTGTACCTTTAAAAGGTGATTTTGGTCAATAGGATCATAAAATGCCTCAGCTTTTTTCAATTCAACTACTCAAGCATTCAGCTTCCAGATACTACATTCTATGGTTATGGCCAAATGTAGTCTTTGTGTCCAATGGCCATCAATTGTGCAAGCTTTGGTTCTGTGTTTCATTGATGTCTGAACCCTTCAGTTGATCGCTTTGGTTCCTTTAAAGATGGGAATGCCCTCAAAATTCAACCTGTTTTACATGCCCTGTTCATGATTTAATATTCAGTATTTTCACACCTTGGTAAAAAGTTACTGATCGGCAAGTTCTTAAGTAAGCAACAAGTTGGCAGAAACCAGTAAAGTGGTAATGGCTAAAAGATATCCTTTACCGAGTGTCTCATTCTCTAATTGTCTACTTGCAGGTGCTGTGATAGGTGACGGACAGTCTGCTGTGGCCAGTAATATTGCCAATATCACTTATCGCCTCCAGTGGTGGGATTTCACCAAGTTTGATCTTCCAGAGATCAGCAATGGTAAGTGATAAGTGAAGCCTGCCAGAAGCTAAGAGAACAATGGGTCATTACCTTGACCCATGTGGAGTTCCACAAAAACCTTTATGATCAAACTGATATATTCTGCACTTCTTAGAGGGGTGCACAGTACAGCATATAATGGCCAAAAAGGCCAACTGAGTGAATGGATCTTTATTCAGGCACATCGCATTTTAGTTCAACCAGTGGGGCTATCTATGGATTGAGTTTATGATCACCTTCTGAAAATTGGTGTGGTTTTGAGTGCAATATTCAGTGACCCTTGCCATCCAATTGAACTGTTGCCTAATGAATTTCCAGTATGTCTTTTTTCCATCTACAATTGTATTCTCAATGTTCAGGTAAAGCCAGAGAACTCCTTGTGACCAATTTTAGACTCCTCAAATAGTGATTCTCAAAGCTCCTGGCACTATATCAATCAATCCATAAACATGCTGTAAAGGAGGTTATTTTGACTCTGAGTGGTAACCTGGGTGCTGAGAGTATTGGCTTGGAGCAGATTTTTTTCTTGCAGTCTCCATGGTACACCTACCCTGCAGTCATCCAGGAAGAATTCCATTTAGAGAAACCTTGTCAGCTAAATAAATACGATTAATGCCGTAATTTATAACAAGTTTCATTGCCTTTGAATCTACACAAACTTATCCCATTTAACTTATAGGGGTTGAGACAGTAGAGATCTTAAGCCTGATTGGCAGCCAGCTCCCAGAAGGAATGCGCATTATTCTGCCAAAGCAGTATCATAGTACATCGCCCAGAAAGATATTTCAGCAGCCATTTTCTTGGAAATTTGGAAGTAGCTGAAACTGGTGAGGCAGGATTACAACGTTGTGGCTGATTTGTGTTCTATTTGCCAAGAGCTAATCAGAATTGCATGAATTATACTGCAGTTCCCTTGACCACCATTATTATCCCTCCCCAATCTAATTACGTTTTGTTTCTCTAGTTCAGCAACTTTCTTGCCTGCCAATTCTCTCATCATCCTGACATTTACTTGTTGATTTATGTGAAGGCTTTTTGATGTAATAAATTTTCAGCCAGTTTATCCCTTATAAGCACAGAACTAATTTCAATTCAAATAATTATCTCCTGTAATGGCATTGAAATAGATTTTTCGGTATGCTTGAGATGGAAAATTAGGTCATTTTTTTGATCTTTGAAAGTGTTCACATTCATAGGAAAATGGATCAGTTATATGTTCCTGATGTACAAATAGTGTTTTTATATCGGCATGTTCTTCAGTGGCAAAACCAATCATTCCTATCAAATGTCATTTGTGCTACTGCAACATGTTCAAAATACATTATAACCAATACAGTTCTGTGATGTTTAAATAAATATTCACATCATAAGGAGACTCTGCTTGTGTGTTCTACCTCAAGAATACTGAAAATTCCTTTTCTTGTGCCAATATATGAAAGGATTATTTGATAGGAAATTAGTCATGTTCTTTTAAGACACAAAATTATTTGAAACACTGAAAAGCTTTAAACATTTTTCATTGTTGGAATTGATGTGTGTAACATTAGGAACATAGGACTTAGGAGCAGGGGTAGGCCAATCGGCTCTTCACGCCTATTCCACCATTCAATAAGATGATGGCTGATCTGATTGTGGCCTCAACTCCACTTTCCTGTCTGCCCTCCATAACTCTTGACTTCCTTGTCTATCAAAAATCTGTCCAACTTGCCCTGAATAAATTCAATAACCCAGCCTCCACTGCTTTCTGGGGAAGAGAATTCCACATAATGACAAACCTCTGAGAGAGAAAATTTTTCCTCCCCTCCATCTTAAAGGGGCAACCTCTTATTCTTAAACTGTGTACCCTGTTTCTAGTTTCCCCCACAAGAGGAAATATCCTCCCGGTATCTACCCTATCAAGTCCTCTCAGGATCTTAGATGTTTCAACAAGGTCACCTCTCATTCTTCTAAATTCCAATGGGTATAGGCCCAACCTGTTCAACCTTTCTTTGTAAGTTAACCCTTCATCCCAGAAATGAACTGCTTCTAATGCATTCCAGGACAATGAGAATAAGACTTTTTCATTTAGTTGCATTAGAATTCCTTCCCTGCATATAGGTAACCTATCCATATAACTAATCCAGTGTAAATCCTTTTCAAATTTAAGAGCTTATGTCCTAATTTTCTTGTTCTTTATTTCTTCATGCTATTCCCCATTCCAGATTCAGCATTTTCCAAGGTATCATAGCTGGCACTTGTTTGCTGAATTGCTGGTATGTACATGCACCCTACCCAATTTACTGAAGGAAAGTGGGAATTGATACATTTTGGTAGGAAGATTGAAGTAAGGCAATATTAAGTAAAGGATACAGTTCTGGAGGGGCTGCAGTAGCATAGGGACCTCTGGGTAGCTATGCACGAATAGTTGAAATAAGCATGGCAGGTTGAGAGAGCAGTTAATAAAGCATGAAGGATTCTGGGCTTTATAAACGGGTATGGAGGACAATAGCAAGGAAGTTATGGTGAAACTTTATAAAACATTAGTTAGCTGGAGTATTGTGTCCAATTCTGGGCACCATGCTTTAGGAATTATTGTGAAGGCATTAGAGAGGGTGCAGAAAAAACTCAGCAGAACGGTTGTAGGGGTAGGGACTTCAATTCCATGGATAGATTGGAAGTGTTGGATAAAAACAAAAAAACTACGAATGCTGGAAATCCAAAACAAAAACAGAAACAGAATTACCTGGAAAAACTCAGCAGGTCTGGCAGCATCGGCGGAGAAGAAAAGAGTTGACGTTTCGAGTCCTCATGACCCTTCCACAGAACTGAGTGAATATAAAGAGAGGGGTGAAATATAAGCTGGTTTAAAGTGGGGGGGTGGGAGGGGGGAGAGAAGTTTGGGGGGTGATGTGGTTGTAGGGACAAGCAAGCAGTGATAGGAGCAGATAATCAAAAGATGTCACAGACAAAAGAACACAGATGTGTTGAAGGTAGTGATATTATCTAAATTAATGTGCTAATTAAGAATGGATGGTAAGGCGCTCAAGGTACAGCTCTAGTGGTGGTGGGGTGGAAAGACTAGCAGGGCATAAAAGATTTAAAAATAATGGAGATAGGTTGGAAAAGAAAAATCTATATAAATTATTGGAAAAAACAAAAGGAAGGGGGAAGAAACAGAAAGGGGGTGGGGATGGAGGAGGGAGCTCAAGATCTAAAGTTGTTGAATTCAATATTCAGTCCGGAAGGCTGTAAAGTGCCTAGTCGGAAGATGAGGTGTTGTTCCTCCAGTTTGCGTTGGGCTTCACTGGAACAATGCAGCAAGCCAAGGACAGACATGTGGGCAAGAGAGCAGGGTGGAGTGTTAAAATGGCAAGCGACAGGGAGGTTTGGGTCTTTCTTGTGGACAGACCGCAGGTGTTCTGCAAAGCAGTCGCCCAGTTTATGTTTGGTCTCTCCAATGTAAAGGAGACTGCATTGGGAGCAACAAATGCAGTAGACTAAGTTGGGGGAAATGCAAGTGAAATGCTGCTTCACTTGAAAGGAGTGTTTGGGCCCTTGGACGGTGAGGAGACAGGAAGTGAAGAGGCAGGTGTTGCATCTTTTGCGTGGGCATGGGGAGGTGCCATAGGTGGGTGTTGAGGAGGAGTGGACCAGGGTGTCACGGAGGGAACAATCCCTACAGAATGCCGCCGGGGGGGTGAAGGGAAGATGTGTTTGGTGGTGGCATCATGCTGGAGTTGGCGGAAATGGCGGAGGATGATCCTTTGAATGCGGAGGCTGGTGGGGTGATAAGAAAAGACAAGGGGGACCCTATCATGTTTCTGGGAGGGAGGAGAAGGCGTGAGGGCAGATGCGCGGGAGATGGGCCGGACACGGTTGAGGGGGCTCTGTTAACGACCGAGGTGGAAAACCTCGGTTAAGGAAGGAGGAGGACATGTCAGAGGAACTGTATTTGAAGGTAGCATCTTCAGAACAGATGTGACGGAGGCGAAGGAACTGAGAGAATGGGATGGAGTCCTTACAGGAAGTGGGGTGTGAGGAGCTGTAGTCGAGGTAGCTGTGGGAGTCGGTAGGTTTGTAATGGATATTGGTGGACAGTCTACCACCAGAGATTGAGACAGAGAGGTCAAGGAAAGAAAAGGAAGTGTCAGAGATGGACCACGTGAAAATGATGGAGGGGTGGAGATTGGAAGCAAAATTAATAAATTTTTCCAAGTCCCGACGAGAGCATGAAGCAGCACAAAAGTAATCATTGATGTACCAGAGAAAGAGTTGTGGAAGGGGGCCGGAGTAGGACTGGAACAAAGAATGTTCCACGTACCCCATAAAGAGACAGACATAGCTGTGCCCATGCGGGTACCCATAGCCACACCTTTTGGAGGAAGTGAGAGGAGTTGAAGGAGAAATTGTTCAGTGTGAGAACAAGTTCAACCAGACGGAGGAGAGTAGTGGTGGCTGGGGATTGTTCGGGTCTCTGTTCGAGGAAGAAGCTAAGCGCGTTCAGACTATCCAGGTGGGGGATGGAGGTGTAGAGGGATTGGATGTCCATGGTGAAGAGGAAGCGGTTGGGGCCTGGGAACTGGAAATTGTTGATGTGACGTAAGGTGTCAGAGGAATCACGGATGTAGGTGGGAATGGACTGGACAAGGAGAGAGAGAAGGGAGTCAAGATAACGAGAAATGAGTTCCATGGGGCAGGAACAGGCTGACATGATTGGTCTCCTGGGACAGTTCTGTTTGTGGATTTTGGGTAGGAGGTAGAAGCAAGCGATCCGAGGTTGGGCGACTATCAGGTTGGAAGCTGTAGGAGGAAGATCTCCAGAGGAGATGAGGTCAGTGACAGTCCTGGAAACAATGGCTTGATGTTCAGTGTTGGGGTCATGGTCCAGGGAGAGGTAGGAGGAAGTGTCTGCGAGTTGACGCTCAGCCTCCGCGAGGTAGAGGTCAGTGCGCCAGACAACAACAGCACCACCCTTGTCAGCGGGTTTGATGACAATGTCAGGGTTGGACCTGAGAGAACAGAGTGCAGTAAGTTCAGAGAGACAGATTAGAATGGGTGAGAGGAGCAGAGAAATTGAGACGACAAATGTCACGCCGACAGTTTTCAATGAAAAGATCAAGAGAAGGTAAGAATCCAGGTGGAGGGAGAATATTGGAGGTGGGTAAAAGGATCCGTTGAACGGGGAGAGGACTCCTGCCCAAAGAAGTGAGCACAGAGACGAAGATGGCGGAAGAAGAGTTCAGCATCGTGCCGAGCCTGAAATTCATTGAGATGAGGGCGTAAGGGTATGAAACTAAGTCCTTTGCTGAGCACTGAACGTTCAGCATCGGAGAGGAGAAGGTCAGTGGGTATAGTGAATACACGGCCGGTGCTGGGATTGGAAGATGGGGTGGGGACGGAGGGACAGGCAGGGGTGGAGGGTCCTAGATGGGTGTTGGTGTCGATGAGTTGTTGGAGCTTGTGTTCCTTAGCACTTGAGAGATAAAGTTTCTTGTTGAGGCTTCAGATGAGATGAAGAACAAAATGAAATTCAGGAAATTCTGTTTTTGTTTTGGAAGAGTTGAAGTTGTTCTTAAAAGTGAGAAGATTAAGAGAAAATTTGGTAGACGTATTATAAATCATGAGGAACCTATACAAAATTGATAGGGAGAAACTGTTCCAAATGAAGGAAGGGTTGAGAACCAGAGGACACCAATTTAAAGTGCATGGAAAAAGATCCAAAGGTAACCTGACTAAATGTTTATGCAGCAAGTGGTTAAGATTTGGAATGCACTACCTTAAGGTGTGGTGGAGGCAGATTAAGTTGTGGCCTTCTGT